>NC_091505.1:20663810-20971588 GCF_947461875.1 Haliaeetus albicilla | reverse complement strand
TGCCCCTAAATCTTATGCCCCACGGACTGAAAGCGACTGTAGCGGAGCGGCGATGGCGAGAGCAGCTCCGAGGGGCTCGGGGGGTGCCTGGAGGGCAGCGCGGGTGGCAGCCCTTGGGCGAAGGGGTGAGGGGTTGTACCTACAACTCTGGTTATTCTTCCGCGCATTAGCGCCCTGCTGGAGGGTGCCGTTTTGTGGTTTAGTCTAGGGTTTGGGACATGCGTCTCCTTAGGTGTCCGGAGACTAGTTGTGAGCGGATCCTACGCTGCTTATCTCAAAGGAACGGAGTACATCACCGTATTCACTGTTGTAATTATTTCAGTATAGGCTATAAGTTATAGCTTTAACACACGGATGTTAAGTGTTTTACACTGCTGTAATTGTAAATCTATATAATTAGATGGAGAGTCTTTTCAAGACGCTAACCCCTGTCTAACAGCAGAAAAGAGTTTTTATTGATGGTGGTAATCCAGATGGCTAGTAATAGATAACTAAAAGGATAGAAGGGTAAGTGAAATTAAATAAACATTTGAAGTTCAACTCTTATTGTAAGAAAGGTTAGTTTAGTAATTTAAACATCGGCAGTTCAGTAGAAGGCCTACTTGCTCTATTGTGCCTGAAATGGTGAAGTAGTTCTTCAGCTTGGAAAAGAGGAGGAAGAGCTGTGAGGAAAGTACTTGAACATGTTTTTAAAAAAGAAACCCACAACAATGCAGTTTCTGACAAAAAGCCAGAAAACAAAAAGCTTTCATCCTTTCTTAAAATAAAGGTACACCCACAAGAACTATTAGTGCCATGTCAGCCGTAACGGATCTTTGTAGTTCTGCAATTATGTTGTACCTATGGTGTTTAAAAATATTTTTGAGAGACTGGAGAAGGTTACTTCATTGAAAAAGGGAAAAAAAAAAAGCTATCAAAACTAGACACTTTGAGATGTTAAAATTCACAATAGTTGCATAATTGAAACAAATGAAATTATTATTGTATGCTTAAGTACTTTAGCAAATCATTTCAATTGGCTTATTTACCTTTAAAAGATACTGCACTGTTTATTACCTAAGTTGGTATGTATGTGTATATCTAAAGAGTACAAAAGAGGGGTAATTGTTAATTATAAGTAACATTTTTATTCATATACTAGAACTAACTATAAAAATTGATAAAATACTTGTAAATTGATATGCAGTCTGTATTATGCCCTGTAGGAAAATAAGCATACTCTTTTAATCATTATTAATATTTCATGGTATGCTAAAACCCAGTAACAACTAACATAATATAAATAAACAGTAGCACAGACATCTCTGGTTGTTTTCTTCTTCATGAAGATACTGGGCACAAAAGATGAGCTTTGAGAGTTCCTTAGGAAAGTAGATCTGAGCTGAGAGTTTTGGGTTTATTCCAACATAAACAAAACGGTCGACTAGGGATTTTCAAAGAATTTCAGTTCTGTTGAAAGTATTCTTACTTTCTGACCGCAATTGTTATGGAGAAAGCACGCCATTTCATACTGGTGGGACATTCCTGCACGTACCAGTTTGTGGTGAGCAAATTTATTCTGGCCAGAACAAGTCTCTTGGTGACAACTTCTATAAAATGTGGTTGTCATGCTGCCAGATACCACAGTCCAAGTTCCATACAAATGGGCATGTATTCCTGGTTTTCTGTAAAACCAGGATACTTACAGGTATGGGATTTCATAGTATTGTTTTATACTGGTAGGAATCTTACAAACAAACAAACAAACCAACCTTTATACAGCCTTAGTAAGAAGGGTTTAAAAATCAGGATTCCTGAAGACACTTTTCCTCGCACGTGACTTTTTATCATGGGCTGACAACTTTAAATCACTAGGCATCTTTACATGAGAGAAACCTAAACACGTATGTCTCTGTATGTATGTATGTATCTAAGCTGTGAACTCAACAGACCTCCAGACTGGGAAACCAGGACCAAAGATGGGGATGGATGCAGCTGTAGATTTGTTGTGCTGGAGAAACCTCTTCTGGAAATGAGAATGACTATGAACTACAGTTGACTCTGTTCTCTGTTTCACTAAGTCATCTACAGTAGGAAAGAGAAAAGTTTTCAGTTTTGGAAGAATCTTTGGAAACATGATCAAGTTGGTTTTATCCCCAGTAGCAGGGGTTGGGGGGGAGGTATTAGTAGAGTATAAATACATGAATTGTAATTTTCCCCTGGCTCTGTGCGGTGGCAGTTAGCACGTAATGCTCCATGCAAGCTTTTTTGCTGCATCGCCTTTGTTTCCTCTGTGCTATGTAGCAGTTAATGATTCTGCTGAAGAACTTGGCTATAACTTTTAACATTAGGTTGACAAGGCGAAGGTGCTTGCGTTCTGTTTTGGGTTTTTTTTTTTTTTGTCAGTGCTGCATTCATAATAGCTTGTGTTTTGTCGCACCTCTCAGCGAGATGATCCTCTCTGCACATTTGGCACAGAGGGCAATCTCAGAAATATAAGTTTCAAATTCAGTCGTGTGCTGTGCCAGGGATGTTGTGTTTGGTAGTTAACTTAAATCTAGATTTACTTGAACAGCTGATCAGCACTGGCTGATAATGAAGTGGATGATTTATGAATGCTAAGGGCATGGTTAGGATGAACCTGTTGACATCTAAAAGCAGAAAAAAGCACGTTGAGCCTCGGGAAACCATAAAAGCTTTTTATGCTAGTGAATACGTACTGTGCATTAGGGAGCCGACCTTAATGCCCCAGCACATTTAATATATTTTTTTTCTTTTAAATTCCCTGAAATATTTTTGTATTTTGTTATTTTTTACTTCTCCATGTTAAAACTATTACAACCTACAACTTTCTCTCATAAAACTTGTAGTTCATTGATTTCTCTGAGAGTCAGAAACTAATTTTCCTATATAAACAGGTGGGATTGGAAGCCGACTATCGCAACGTGCTCTAGCAAAGACAGGACAACAGATCTCCTGTTACTACCTAATGGTTTCTTCCATGAACTATTTTTATTATTGCTGAAGCAGTTTACCACACTGTGTAACTTACTGAAATGGTAACCGTTGAATGATTCAGTGATTCTGCAGGTTTTTCTGGTGCTGCGGTCATGCGATCTGTAGCAGTTTGGATGTGGGTTGTGATGAGAACCATGAAACGCTGTGTTGTGCCCTGCCTACACCAGGAAAGTCGTGTCCTCGGAGCTCTGACTTTCAGTTACTGAAATTAAGTCACTGGAGCACACATGTAGTGACATCTTGGCATAGCCCGCTTGTCAGCAGGAGATCTTGTGTTGTTCAGGGGGTTGTTTCACTCTGGAGACAAGCGATGGTTTGCCAGCTTACATCAAACGTGTGTGGACAAATGCAAATCTGCAGAAACAAGAAACACTGTGTTGCTAAAACTGTAAAGTATACCAGAACTAACACGGGCAAATGTGAGTTGTTTATGAAAAATGCGTTAGAAGTGCCATAGGGTGGAATTATCACTTATCAAGATCTCACTCCCACAGCTTAGAATAGCTTAAAGGTGCTGGAAAATAAGGTTCTGCACTGCTCTCTGGAGATCGTGTCTATTTTGTCTTAATTATTATAGCTCTGAATATTGTTACTCTTTAATGCCATGTTGTGAAATCCATGATTTGCTCAGCACTCCAATCATACAGCCCACAAGATGTTTGGGGTTTTTTTAATTCCCTTAAAAACCAACATATTAATTTAATTGATTCCCCCTCAGTTCTTGAACTAGATTTTTGCGAGTGGTCACCATGTAATTTATTTGACCTACAAATACACCCGTGTGTGTCAGTTCATATATCCTCTTATGTCATGCTTTTCACTTCCTTCTAAGATGAACAATGCCATTCCTTTTAATATTTCTATAGGAGAGGTATGTTTACCTTCTCTGTATCCATTTTCTTCCTGCCTCTCTGACCTACCTAATGTGGTGGTGGTCTTTCCAAGATAGAAAATCGTCTCGCGAAGTTACTGACTTGCTCCAGAATGTCCGAACAGCTCCATCTTCAATTATGCTCCAGATTGTTGAGGTACAGCAGTCACTCTCAGTAGAGCTTCTTAATGGTATTTCTTTGTGTGGCTGATTCTAGTCATTAGTCAGTTGAGATCAAGTCCTAGATCCTGATCTTCCCCGTGCCCCCCCCGGCCTGATAATTTTTTCTGGTACGCTCTGTAACAGCGAGGCAAATGGAAAGAAGTGAAAGAAATATTCCAAAACTGTAAGGTGGAAGGGCATATCCAAAGAGAAGTTCTAACTATGGTGCATGTTGGTGTGTGTGAGCGGGTGGAGAACCTCTACTGGTTTAACTCCTTTGTGTGGGGCAGCATATTTACAGTGTTCCTGAGTCTTCCAGCTCTGATGGACCGTGATGGCAGTGAGATGGGGAGCACTGACTGGTCCATTGGCTCTCCCTGAACCCAGTTGTGATGGCAAGTGCTTAATATAAAATGAATCTTTCTCCACTGCCACAGAGAAATACAAAAAAAGGAGAAGGATGATTATAACTTTTCTCTTGCGGGCAAGAGGTAAGCCTTCAGAAAAGTTGGAGGAGTCAAAGGATTGATTTGTTGTGAAGGATAGTTAGAGGAGACAGCAAATCAATTTACTGAAGCGAGAAGTTTGTGGGAGGGTCTGCTAGGACTTGTGGCTAGGGAGGACTAAGTTAAATGATGCCCCAAAGTAAAATGATGTAGATAAAGGCGGACGTTTCTGAAATGAAAGGAAGGAATGCAGAATTAAATGCAGATCTCAAAGCAGCCAAGAACCTACTCTTGTGCTTGGGAATCTATGATAGAGGTAAATTAAAGAAACCAACTGTTGGCAGAAAACTGCTTGAAGAAATTTTGTAAACTAGAGATAGCTTCATAAAGACTGACATAGAAAGAGAAAGGAAAAAAAAAAAATCAAATCCCAATATGTTTCTGGGAGACAAATGTTACAATTTTTTAAAGTGAATCTGATTTCTGGTTGAGATAGAATATTAAACTTTTTTTAAGGATATAACTATTTAAGACTTGACTTGAGCTGTGTAATTTTCTTTATAGCCATTTTAGCCTTTTATGATAATATTCTTCCATGCAAATTTCTGCTGAAACAAAATAGTTTCCCTAAAGTGAATCAGGGGTATCTTATGCTAGAGTAGAGTATTTCTCTAAAGTAAGAGGTAAATGTAGAAAAAATTTGTAAATAGAGAAGTAGAAAAATTATTTCCACAGTGGATTTTTTTAATCTAAATCCTGTGATTTTGTAACAGTTCATGCATTTATAGGCATAATCTGAAGGGAAGTTTAAATATGAATTCTGTATTAATGGTATTTCATCTAGTGAAGAGTGGTTCCAGATTCTCTGTGATGAGTTGGGTAATAGGGGAGAGATGTAATTTAAATCTTTAGTGCAATTCATTGATTTGTTAAGAATAGAAGTATAATACGTCATGATACTTCGCTGTCTTCTATTTACTGCTACTGGCCTTTCTAAGCTTGTTTAAGAAGAGTCTAAAAATTCACTGATACAACATAGTTCTTTAAAAATTTCCATGAAGCAATGATGTGAAGTTATGTAAAATTCCTCACTCTCAGGATTCAGGACAATGCAGGATTAGGTCTGGTGTCTTAAAGTTTATATTTATCATACATATTTAACACAGAAAATAGTTCTGCATTTTTTATTTGATCTTCAGCTTTCCAGAAGTCTTCTTCCATCCCTGTTGATACATCTTTTGTCATGTGACACATGCTTATTTTGCTCTGTATCAAAAGCAGCTGGTTTTGAGGGAACTCTTTTATGTCATTTTCTTTGTATGTCATTTACCGTTTTTATTAATTATTTTAGCTGTGATTTTTTTGTATTTGCAGTGGTTAAATTTCCTTAGTATAATCAGTGTATGTCTACAAAGGAGAACAAATGTCTTTTCATTCCCTTTTTCAAAAGGTTTGTCTTTTGGGGCTTTTCAGTTAATATCTTAATCAGCAGTCTCTCTTAGCACCCAGTGACTGAGTAGCAGTGACATTTTTGTTCTTCTCATTTTCATTTTTATTCCAACTTTTTGTTTGCTAAAGAAACAGAATGAGATGATTGTTTTAGGATGTTGTCAGCATAGGTTCCTTGGGCTGGCAGATATAAATCTTGCCAAGTGTACTTGTGCGAGGTACACTGCTGCATCAGAATTGAACATAGAAATTTTGAAGGACATGAAAAGTTTATGATGTTTGCTTTTTGAGTTCCACTTCACTAATACTGAACAGCAGTGTATGTGCTCAACTGCATCAAGAAGGAAAGGGAAGAGAAGCTGGTGCGTTTGTATAGCCAGCCTATCTGTACTGCATGTGATTGCCTAGAAAATTCCATTTGGTTCAGTCAACAAGTTCTACACGGCCTCTTCTTTCTTTCCAACTGCTCCCTTTGAGATAAGTCTGGAAGAGCAAAAAAAAGGAGAAATATGATTTTTACCTTTGAACGCTGAGGCTTTATACGTGCATAGATAGATCCTAACAGCTTTACATTCCTATAATAATGACATTTTATCTTTATGTTACAATGGGACTGACAAGAATATTTAAAGGGTTGTGGGACAAAGTGATTTCCATTTCCCTACTTCAGAAAGAGATCATTTAAATAAATTTTCTTCAATTTTCCTTGTTAATAAAATTTTAATACACACGTAATATTAACCTACACTTGCATTTAGAAAAACAAACTGTAAAAATAGGGAATACTGACCCAGGATCTTTTTTGTTAGTTTGAGGGGGTTTTTTCGTAGTGAGCCTTGGACCAGCATTTCCCCTACAAATGTTATTTGTGGTGAGTTCAGATCTTTCATTTCAATAATACTTCATGGGGTGTAGGAATTGGAACAATAAAGACTATAATCCGAAAAGGTTTAAGGGCCACTGTCATGTGAGTTGAGAGAGTGCTTCATATTCCTTAAGATTTTGAATTTATACCAGCAGGTTCAGTGCAATAATCCTGAGATAACAATTTTTTTTTTATGGAATACATAAATCAAAGGTATTAGAGAAGATCATACAAGATTTGCATAACCCTTTAGAAAATTGTCGCAAGCTTTATAAGTGAAATTATTCCCAGTCTATTGCATATGGACAGAATAATGCACTTTATAATAAATTAATGAAAGTGGCTACTGTGTATGATTTCACTGCCATATATTATTTCACTGAAAGTGTGCTTCATCTAAGACAAGTAGCAATTCAGTGTAAATAGTTTAGAAATCCATTGATGGCCATTTTCTGTGTATTTGCCATTGCTTTTCACATACTACAAATGTTTATTTGCAAATCTCTTACGTTAAGTGCAATGTGCAAAACCCTCAACTTCCATCAGAATGATGCTTCAATGATTTTTATCTCATTAACTGTTTCTAAAAGCTCAAATTATTCCTGGAATACATCATCTGGAAGAATTAAAGCAGTTCCCTCTAATAAGTAAGCTGCCATTTTCCTTAACATGTATAAGAGCTCTGTGTATGATATAGTAGCTCCTTTGATATTTTCCTTAATCCACTAGGATGTATTTTTTTTGTACAAAAAAACCAAAGGAGGATGCTTTAAAGTGATCTTTGTTTTTTAAGTTTGCATCTATGACGTTATCTACCTGAAATTAGAAATTCCAGGCTTTGCACTTTTTTTCCTAACAACATGGGGGGAATTTTGATGGAAAAAAAATGAATTCTGTATCTTGCAAAGCTTCCTGTCTTTCTTTGTAAGCTGGCTTAAACTGAAGTCTCTGTTATCATGTCTTCACTATTTTTGGTGTTCAAACTAGCTGGAACTAAACCAGACCAGTGATGTGTACACATTACCATGTTTTGGATTCAGTATTAAAAATCCTTTGCTAACATTTTTGCTGAAATTCCAAGAGTTTCATATTCATCTGCTTAGGGCCAGAGCTTGTAACTGAGGTATCTGGTCATCTAACTCATTCCCTCAGGTTTCCTCTGCCCCATATCTGTAACAATACTGCTGGGGAGTCAGATGCAGAAAAAGAAATGTTTGCAGTGATTGAGAAAAAACTTGACTTATACAGTGTATTGCTTAATAACAATATCCTCTACAATGTAACAGAGTCTGTTTTATAAAAATGCTTAACAAAAATCAAATTTTCATGCAGCACATCTGAAATATTTGAGTTCTGGAGTGGCTCTGGAAATCAGAGCGAGAGAGTGTGTGTGTGAATATGCATCTGTTATGAAAGGTGTCTTCCAAATTCTAATCATCTGTATTATGAAGTCTACTTCCAATGTTCTAATGCATTACTTTATGACAGTAGTTTTCTTCACAATCTTAACAAAAAGAGGGCATTTTGTCTCATCTTGGCATTATGAATAGAAATTGTTGCTTTAAAAATTACTGTATGTGTGACTCTGCTCTTTAGTTTGCCATTTTTAAAATGAGGAAAATGATGCTTCCAGAGGAGCAACACTAATATCAGTTCATTATTGTTTTTAGAAAACACAAGGACTGTGCTTGAAAAGTTTTCCACTGCAGGCATTATTAGTGGAAGCGGACCTGCATAAACTAATTTAATCATATATTATGGAAGATTAGATTTCAGATACTATGTTCTGCATTTTCTTTTTCTCTCTTCCCCGCTCTGCCCCAAGGGGAAAAACAATCTCTCATTCAATAATTCATGAATAACAGAAAATAAAATAGAAAACATGGAAAGCGTCAGGAAATGTATTTCAGAAGCAGTGTGTGTCAGGATTAAAATAAGCTTTAAAATAGAAGGTGAGGATGCACTTGGACTTAGGTACAACACAGTTGGTAGAAGACAGTCAGAAACTGATTTATCTTAAGTGAAGACACCTCGCAGGATTAAGTTTAGACATTCTTAACACCACTGTAACACCCGCTTGTCAGCGTTCTTCAGTACTTCAGAAATACTCCTCCTGCTTTGCCCATTATTTAAAAGACTTGGATCTCCCCTCATCCCTTTGAGTTCTTAATTCTCACCTTGTTTACAAAACCTGTGGAGAGCATGGGGTTTATTTCTTCTTGCGTTCATTATTTTACCTTCTAAACTTCATCTAACTGTCTTCGCTTACAATAAAATCTTGCAGTAACGTGGGTTTCGGCGCAGGCTGCGTGATCCCCGTGGATCGCTAATCTGTGCCGATCACTGCCGTGGCGGTGCCACGCTTGTCTACTGCTGTTGTACCCAGCACCAAACTCTGCCTGTGCTGCGTGCCTGCGCTCTGAGCACGTTTCTGATCAGAGTAGGGAGAAGGTAACAGATGCACCAGGGGTAATACAAGTATTATGTACTTAAGTTGTAAAGCTATCCCAATATCTGCGCCAAGGAGTCTTGTAATGATGTCTACACAATAAAGAGAGCACATCTATGTTATGATAACGTCCCTGAGTCTCCTGGATGGGCCCATTACTTGTATGTATGTGTGTATGTAAAAAAAAAACAAAACCAAACAAAAAACAACAAACAAACAAACAAAAAAACCCCCCAAAAACCAAAAAAACCCAACCAAAAAAACCACAAACCAAAACCTCAAAACCCACTGAGAATGCTTCTGAGCCTGCCCAATTTGCGCTTCTGCCACCATGTCCCAGGCATACAAATCTACCGTAAGTACAGAGGCAGTTAAGTATCAGTGAAATTCTGGCATTGGTGTACCTTGGTGTCAGTCCATCAGGACTGCCAAAATCTTTCTTCAGTGCATCCTCCGTAGGTGATGTCCCAAGCCCACTGAGGCTTCTGATGAGTTGTAGGTTCCCTCCTTCCAGAAAGGAAGTATAGCAGGCAGATTTTATATAGGTTAGCAAGAGAAGTAATTTCATAATGTAATTATGTTTAGCTGAAAAAAAAAAGTTAGAATTTTAGAATTCTTCCTGAAATAGAATTACTATTCTCTTGACAGCAAACCCTATTAGCACAGTTAAATATATGATATCAAGGTAGGATTTTTCCTGTAATTTTAGAAGGGATTCCTGACGTAAAGTAAAGGTGGGGTTGGTATAACATATTGAGTGTTAGGTGAAATGTGATGGGGCTTTGTGGACATGTGTGGATAGCATTTTCCCGTCGGGACAAGTAAGTATGTATTTCCATATTGTTTTTCTTGAGGGAAAGCTGACACACACAGTTGTCCGAGGGAAGGGAAGAAGCTGCAGAGAGGCAGACAGACACCAGTTTCTTTTGGTTAACAAGAAGGCAATACAAATTTAAATGTATTTTACTATAATAATATTGGGATTTCAGACTGTATTCTGACCACATATGAAGTAACAAATGACAGGAGTATGTGATTATGTATGTCTACGCTTATAAAAAGACTCTTATATATTTTTCACAAGTTGTGCCGATAGAGCCTACAGACATTCTTGGCTTAAGCGGAGCGATGGTTCTGCCTTGCGTTGGCCTTCCTTGGAGTAGATGGAGCTACTCTTACCTATACTTAACCTTGGAGACTTCTACGTGTGTTTCCCTCTTCTTCCCTATTTTACAAGTTACATGGTTTGCATTCAGTCTGAATTCTGTGCCATAGTTTAGGATACATGCTGAATAATTTACTCAGACTTGATAAGAAAAAAAAGTTACTTCCAAGCATACCTCTTTATCTCTTGAGGGATTATTTATGGTACGAGTGCCTGTTCAGGACATATTCTTGCCACCTGAAGAACAATCTGACTCTTTATTTTACTTCATATACTAAGAACTACAATATGCACTAGAAAAATCAAACATACTTTATAAGACAAATAGTCACAGCTGGGGATAAGGAATATAAATAGGATGACATCAAATGAAAAGAGCTGATGATCCAACAAGGCTTCTATAGATCATGTTGTCTCTAATGTCAGGAGAATTGCAGATTAGTCTTGCTGCTGTGTATAAGTAAACCTATTTATCAACTTTCTCGAAAAATCTAATTGAAGGTAGCAGATTTTCCTTAGTTCTGCCGCACTTCAAAGCCTGAAGTGTAGGGGTTTGTCAGCCATTCTTTCCTGGCTATAATCAGCATGTGAGATTCCCATTCAGGCTTTTCTCCACCAGCCAGGTCCGAGCTACTCCTGGCCGACTCTGATAATGTATTTTTAGTTTGCTTGATTAGTAAAGTAAAAAATGAGGAAGCCTTAGCTTTTAACAACTTTATCCAATTCAGACTTAATATTCAGAGACAAAGAGCAATTTAAACTGCAAATGTTCATTATAAGAAGCCGGATTTCTATAAAGGGTAACTTAGTCATACCATAGAGAAAGAAGGCGACAGGCCCTAGAAGAAAACCCGTTTGGACAAGGTAGATACTGGCAGAGGCTATGCTATTTTTCCTGAATAACCTACAGGAAGAGAAACTATTTTTATGAAGGGATATAACGAGAAATGTGAATTTTAACAACTCTGGAGAAAATATGCAGGAATATAAAAATTCGTAGTTTTGCTACCATGTACTACATTTTTAACATGATGCTTTATATCCAAGTCACAAAACGGATTTCTGTACAGTTATATTCATTCTTTAAAAGCTAAGTAGAGCTCAGGCAACTAAAACAAGCTGTTTGATATTAAGTTCTTTTTTTCCTCTTTCACTTGATGTAAGAATACTGTAGCATATAATGTCACATTAGTTTTATATATGTAAATACTTTCAAGTCAGAACATGTAGTGTGAGCATATTTTATCAACTATTACCACTAAAATTTATACATTTCTGAACTGAAAAAAATGTTCTGTGTTTATCAAAATTTAAAGTAATTTTGCTCCTTTAGGATTATCCGAATTTGTGGGAATGCCTCTGTTCTTATATCGGAAAGAATTTAACTACGCATTAATTAAGAAATTTTTGTCAATTCTGAAATTTGGGAAACTTGTTGAAGTATCTTAGCAATGATGTGCAAGATAAAACAGCAGTGTAACGCAGTATCTGATTGTTACTTAAATGTAATAAAATCAGTTGAACAATAAAGTCTTCGACAGCATATTCTCACAGATAGGCATTTTCTTGGGCATTCCGAAATGCTGATATTCTTACAGGGAGCTTTAGGATAAATCCGTATAATTCCTGTGCATGACATTTTGAAACGACCAGAGCTGTGAATATCACACCTGATTGCTTTTAAGTCAAAAGCTTTCATGTGCAGGAAATAATGTTTCAATTAAAAAGAGACAGAAGGGGGACATCATTTGATGTTACTACATTGCACTCAAAATCATGTACAGAAAAAGAAAATTAGAGCAAATTCAATAGGCTGCTGACTCAAAGCTGAACAACTTAAACATTTGTATCACCTCTTCAAAAGATTGATAGGCCACAATTTTAGTATCAAATTACTGTATCAGGTCTCAGAACTTGGTGGTCTCAGTCTCTGTATTTTTTACATTTTGCTATTGCTAGTTACCAAGCGCTTCGTTTTATTCGCCATTGTTCCCACTTCAACTTTGTCATCATTTAGAGTCTGAAATGTATAGATTCCCTCTACTATAATTTCAGCTGTGAAGATACTGTGTAAGATTACAAATACTGACAGCAGGTGGAAAGAATTTCTATGCCTTAGCATACTGACTTTGCTTTGTGCTTTTTCCACGCAAACTGTATTTGATTTACAATTAAAAGTATTTATAGGCACCTGTAAGATTAGTGAGCATTTTAGTTTTTAATACTACATACACTATCTGACATTTCACTGGGGATTCAGAGGAAATCCTTCCTCCTTGCATAAAACCAATAGAATGCATTTACCCTAAAATTGCCCTTGAAATAGATACTTTTTCTAGTAATATTTGGAATCGTTTCTCCCAAATGACATCTCCTTTCCTGTAAGATGCTTGATCATTGAATCCTGAAATACAGATTTGGGGTTTGCTTATGGTTTCTTTACAGAACCATTAAGAAAAAGAATTTGCCAGGTGAAGATTCACCATGTATGTATGGATTTGCTAGCTGTATAAAAAGCATTGTTCTTCTATGGATGACCTCCTTGCACAGAATGATAGTTTTATCCTTCTCTACATCATTATGTTTGCTGTACAAAAATCCTGCTGTGCTACATCATAATAACATGTAATCTTCTTGCTCAGTTTAGCTGAGATTTAAGGAGCCGCTGTTCATGGAAGCAGTTTTCTAAAGTCTGATCTATAATTTACCAGAATCAACCAGGCAAAAGAGCAAGAGGCTTTATAAGAGGGATACAGCCCTTAAAACTCTTAAATGAAGATTAGTTTAAAGTTTTACAATCCGGTACAGAACCATCTGGCAAATCTCATGTCAGGCTTTGTTAAACCTCTGAGCTTTCCTAGTACGCTGTAGTCATTCAACCCCCACCCCACAGCCTGCCTTTATCTTCCATTCCTCTGCCTCCTGCCAGGCACCCGCTTTACTCATAGGTGTGTTGGAACAGAAGAAGGAAATAAGTAAGCGAAGGGCTGATTTTTCTACAGGAATAGTAGAACAGCTGTAAACGATGGAGGCTGTGGGTGTGCTGCACCTCTGGAAATCATGCCCTTATAATTGCTGGCTGGCTGGATATGCACTAGGTGATTTATTGCGTCTTTGAAGAGGTACTTGCAAGATAAAAGCTGCCTGTTGGCAGAACCATTAGAGACTTGCTGGGTTAAATTGTGGCTTTTGAGGCCAAGGAATCGCTGGGAGGACGTATAGCAACATCACAAGGCATTTTGATACTTTCAGAAACGGGGCCGCGGGTGTTGCAGCCAAAACAGCGTAGAAGTTGGGTCAGTGGTGATTCCAGTTGCTGTTTGGTGTGGGAAGCCGATTGTTCTCGTCGTTCCTAAATCACATTTCAGGGCTCTAGACTGTGGGTTCCTTGCTGATACCTCCACAAAGGGGTTTTTACCTCTGAGTTTCAAATTGTGTTTTTGTTCTTTGGAAAAGGCAGAGCTAATGCATTTCTTGAACACAAAGCAAAACCCCTCCCATATGAATCCTTACTAATATCTTGATTTTAGCTGTCCTGTGGCTTTCCCATATACTTATGTGTCACACAGATTTATTTTTGTATTTATAAAAGCTTGGAAATGTGGAACAAAATAATTTGTTCTAGCAATCTGTTACATAAAATACTTTCTTCACTTAAATTAACCCTTCTATTCACCTTTCACATGAAGGATCTTAGGAGGCTGAAGGAGAGGACTGCAGGAATCCAATTACCTGAAATCAACTTACAGGCAAGAAGGAGGCATTGTTAATGGAGATAATCTTCTTCTCAGGCTTACAGAGTTTCTCTGTCTCAGTGTGATAATAAAGATGTTCTGTCTGGATGGTGAAATTAGTATACATGATTTCCTGATTATAATGTGGGACAGAAAAATAGTAAAGTCTGCAGTTTCTCTCTAAAAATGTAGCTTTTGGCCCTATACTTTAAACATAACTAGAAAAGACAAAAGCTGCCCCAAATACACATGTGCAATCCCAGCCAGACTTTGATAATGTAACGTAACTAATATACTACTTACAAAATGTCTTTTGCTGTTTGTTTCCTAAATCTCACTTCAAGCCGTACAGGATTTCAGCTTGAAAGACAATTTCATAAAGCCTTTTTTTTTTTTTTTTTTTTTTTTCCTCTCATTCCTGTAAAGTGCAGGAGTGGAACACTTTGACTCAGACAATCTTAATGCTGCTGTAGCAATTTTGGAAGGCACCAGAGAAAAATGCATCGTATTATCTTTGAATTTCAGTCTGCTTTTGCTTCTCACAGCAATCAATAACCATTAGAATCATTGGTGGTAGTATCCGTCTGGATAATTTTAGGGCTTTGCCAGAAATCAAAATACATAAACCCAAATTGTTGCACTGTAACTCTTTTCTTTTTAACTCTAATAAATCCAGATTTGCTTCGAAGAAAAGCAGAAAAACTGTCAATAAGGAAATGGGATGAAAAGGACATGACACCTAGCTGAACAGATCCAGTAGTCAGCATTACACTAGGAAGTTTGAGGGCCAGAACAAATTCACTTTGCTGCCTGGGAAGGTGATAGTCATTGAAAAATTAGTCATATCCCTGGGTCAAGGTACTGGAAATTTTTATAATTATTTTAAAACCCAACTCAGGAAGCTGAGGCCAACCAACTGAACATAATTTAACTTCTCTCCAGCAAAAAGGGAAGGACTTTCCCTCAGTTTTAGAGTACGTATTTTGTATTAGAGGTGGCTGCCTGGTAGCTCGGGAGTCCTGGCTGTAGGAAGCGAAGGGATACAGCAGGTCCTGTGGCCGGGAGCGCAGCTCGAGCTGGATTCGGCCGAGGCAGAAAGCGGGCAGCTGCCTGCCTGCCTCTCTTGGCTCCTGAGGAGCGGGATGCTCGTTGCATCTGCGCCTGGATGTGGCACCTTCCTCTGGTCGCTGGTGCTGTGACGCCCTGTGGGGAGGGAGAGGCAAAAGGGAGAGTTTGGCGAGTGGCTGTCGGACAGGAGGGAATGGGCATCCCTCTTCCCCCGTCCGCCTGCATCCCACCTTCCTGAGCTACGCAGGGGACTGGTGGGGCAGGATCCCAGACGAAGCGAGCTGGACCAGTATCTTAGGGCAGAGAGAGAATGGGGTTGAGTCTGACGGAGAAAACAGGTTGAGCAAATTAGCAGTGTCTCACTATGCATCAGCCTAACCTGTACAGACACCAAGAACCCGACTAGCGTATGGGGAGGATGCAGTTGTAAGATTAGTTTGAACTATCTCAGATGCGCGAGAGATTTCCCGCTTGTATTTCACAGTGGGGACCACCGGTGTGGCATCTTAAAGGTAAAAATGAAGTCTGACTTCCAACGATGAATTTCATAACTTTAAAATCTATTTTACGATTTATTTTCTCTGGTAAATTTTGGAAGCTTGGCTATTACCTGTCAAGCTGTCATAAGTAATTATATGTTTGTTAACTTACTGTTCCTAACAAACAACAGGAAATATTCATGATGAATTTCTTTTTTCCCTAAAAAAGATTTAATAACTACTTTGATTAAATATTAAAGCTTTTGTTTGCTGTTACAACTAGACAGAAAATTCCAAATATCAGCAAAATGTTTTCTGCACAATCTTTTTACTAGCTGGCCATTATGCTGGACTTTATTGATTGCTAACATAATTGATCAGGGTAATTGCTAGGTGGTCAGGTGGAATACCGATGTGACTGGCTGTATGATGACTCAGCAAAGTAAAACTTCTTTCATAGTGAAAATACTTGAAAATTGGACTTTCTGTGGATAGACAAGATTGCCTGCCCTTGGGGAACAGTTGACAGTATTGCGTTTCCCACTGGATAAAAGGGATTACTGAGATAAAGAAAACTTTTACAGCCAGCAAGACCTTATGTGGTTTCCTGTCTTGTTTTGCCTTCTCCAGTGCCCGTACCAGGGCAGTGGTCCAGGGTGTCAGGTAATGATTTAGAGCAAAACGAGATTCCCTCAGCTCCAGCGGAGGGGAAGATCTCAGGTGGTGTTGGATGAATGGCAGGAACTGAATCGGTTGTCCGGGAACGCCCTGGAACGGTAGTTGGCTGTAAGAGAAGTGACAGGTGGTTCATCAAACATGAAAAGAACCTAATTTATTCCAGAAGTCAAGCCTGCCTGCTAAAGAAGTTGTAATCAGTGCGTGTACAAGAGCTAAGGGAGTTTTAATGGCACTGCTGAAACCATAATGTAATATCCAGGTTGAAATCATTCCATCTTTATCTCATTACGAGTACAATTTTCTTCTATGTGTGAAACTTAAATGTCAAATTGAGGAAGTGGAGGGAACATAAACAAAAGTCTGTGGGCATATTCTATTGTTTCTTTAGAGGAATCGTAGACGCTGCAGAAGGCTGTGGGAAGATGCTCCAAGCAAAACGGGGGGATAAAGGCTTCCAAAAACTTTCCACTTTTAGTGAGAGCTTCTTTATCGGTGCTGGAAGAAAGAAGCTCCCAGGAGGATTGTCTATCATTACCACATTCTTTAAAAAAGAGAAAAGAGTACTTGTGAATAAGTGCTGCTTATGTGTGATCCATTAAGAATGTGTGTATATCTCAGCAAGTGGTAAGTAGGGAGCTTGTATACTAGAAGCACAACTGCTGTAGTAGCAGGTAGTTCAGAACAGGTATTCGCACAGTCTGAGTTTTGGGAGCTGCAGCTGATGTGCTGCTAGTTAGCGGTTGGTTCACTGTAAGCTATCACGTGTGTAGTCACAGCTCACGTATAAGGTGTTTTTCTACACTGAAAAGTGACTGTGCAAACACAGTTCCAGATTCTCTGTGGCAAACCAGATGTGTGCTGTGCGTTGGGGCCTTTAATTTCTAGAACTCATTCCCTTTAGTTGTGAAACGGCGTTGTAAAAACGGAACGAGAGCTGGAGAGATGTGTACTGCTGTGTGTGGAAAGCCTGTAGGGGCTGGAAGCAGCTACTGCTTGGTTTTTTCTTTCTTTCATGTGCTCCAGGCTGCTGACTGACTAGTAGTCGCCCCAGAACCTGCTCTATTTTCACTCTTGCTGTGTTTTGTCACTGCTTTCTGACACTTGTCTTCGGAGGGGTGAAAGGGTTTCTTTGGGTGCTGGGTAGTGGAAACAGTAGGAAGTAAATGAAGAACACAAGGTGCTAGTCTATAAGAAATTCAGCATTGAGAGGTGTTTGAATCTTCATTAAGTCATATCTAAGATTTAGAGCATGGTTTTCAAGTGTTACTCAAACATTTTAAGTATTGTCTCACCTAAATGTGCTTTTGCATCCCTTTTCTTCATGTAGTCATACACTTGTTTTTTCCTTTTTCTCTCTGCTCTAAAATAGAACTGACTGGTCAAATGTGGTATAAAAAAACTGATGTGAAGTTCCAAGGAAAACTATTTCTCAAGAAATAGTGTGGGTTTTTTGCTTTGGTTTGTTTGTTTTGTTTTTTTTTTTTTTTAATGTCAGTTCCTGGCAGGCTGTCCAATATAGAATTATTATGGTATCTTGGCACCACAATTGATATGTTTAATAATTTTCATTATGTGTTTGGGTCCCTTTGATGCTTGATCATTACATTTAAAAAAGATTATAAGGTAGAATACGTTTCCTTTTGAACATATGAAAAACACAACCTTCCCTTTCCAGATGCATTCATTTAACTCTATTTAGCATTCACTAAATCTGTGGTTATTTTTTTTCTTTTGAAATGCACTTATTGTTCTATTTCAAGAATGAATCATGTTCTGTTGTTACCCCAAAATATAGCATAACAGAAATGGTAAAAATGATTGCCTGTAATCTATTATTACGGGCAATCCAACCTGCCAAAACAAAATTACCATTTAATAAGGTGGGTTTTTTAAATGAGCCCTGTGAATGCTCCATACTACTGAAGTTGCCCACAAATTCTGTATTTAAAAAAATGTTTCCTTTTAAGTGGCCACATTTTACTATAGATGATGGAAAATCCAATGGTATATCTCCCTTTCTTTGTCAGTCGTTGCAGTCTCCATGGGCATTTAGATCACTCTGATATGAGACTTGGATAAAATGCTATTTATAGTATGTAAAAGGCTGTATCCAAAGGGTAGTACATTAGAGATGTGTTTCAGGAGGAGGAAAATCCTGGCACTACTTAAATACTGTATTTCAGCAGTGGACCTTTTTTGTGAATGCCATTGTTTCTGTTTTATGACAGAAAGAATTTAGGGAGGAAGAAAATATGTGAGACTTGTCAGTATTTTTGCAGTAATGTGTAAAGTTCCTTTCCTGGGAAATTCATATGGAGAGAATTAAAAGGAGCCACCATGCTATTCAATGTGCAGTCCCAGTGCTCAAAAACCTTACGTGTTTATTATGGAAGCAGAGGAATTACAGACTTTAACAAGTAATTGCAGGATCTTTTGGTAATATTAAAAAAAGGAAGTGTGAGGGTCGGCAAGTCTACTTCTTTGAAGACTACTTTAATCTATTTGATTATACAGACTTTTGATTTGGGGTGGTCAATCTTGAGATATTCCAAGGTGGTGAAAAGTCGAGGAGACCAGAAGCTGTTAACTGCTCGGTCTTCTGGCTCCAGAGCCGAAGAGCATTCAGGAAAGGCAAGGGCTCTCATCTGAAAACATGGTTCCCCTGCCCAAATAATGCAGACTTTTAAAAAGTTTTCCATAATATTTCTTTTAATTCACCTATTTAAGTTAGTTCCACTGCAGTCAATGTCCTTTTTTGAGGGTGTCCATTGAACATAGCACAACCTGGGGAGGAAACAGCAGAGAAACCGGAGTCGAGTTCCCTCTGAAATTCTGCTGCTGAATGTTACGCTGTTGGCAAATCATTTCACATTTTTATCTGAGTTTTTTCATCTTTACACACAGACAAAGGCGTGTACCCCCCACACCTTGAAAGCTTAAGCAACTCTATAAAAATCGCATTCCTTAGCTGCAAAAATATCAGACCTACAAGTCTACTCCAAATGTATGCAGTTGTGATACATTACCATTATTGTGTACAAATTTTGTACCTGACTGTTTTACTCCCTCAAGGGAAATTAATGCTGAATGCTGACCAAGTGGTTGAGCATATAACTGATGCATACTTTTCTCTCCTAAAAGCACACAAAAGAAATGGGAAGGCCACAAACTCCTTTGAAAGAAACAGCCTTGGAGCCTTGGACTCAGCCACAGGTAGGCTGGAACAACTTTTCTGATAATGTGTTTTCTGTCAGAGTGGCTTCTGTAAGTCGTAATAGAATTAATCTGGGGTTCTAAAGAAACGCTGCAACAGGTGGCTCTGTGGTTCTTGGCATCGTATGTCAAAATGATTTGTTTTGGTGTTTGGCTGCCCAGACTATTGGTAGTGTCCTTTGAGTTGAAGTCTCAGCTTTTTTCTAAGGGAGAAGTGCCAGGATTATCTTGCCTTCAGTTTATGTTCCTTACGTGCTTAAAAAACCTTGCTGAACTTTACAAAAAAAACCTGCTTTCTGAGTGGTGTGTCAATAAACTGTAAGCGTCTCCTGGTGTAGAAATAAAGTTTGTGGAAGTTTGTTATTTTGAGAGAAAGGTTTGAAAGATCAACCTTTTGCATTGTAAGGATTTAACCAAAAATGAAGAAATACTTAATCGTGCAAAAAGAGATACAGAAATGGGGCTATTAATACGCAATCTTCCTTAACACAAAGTGGTTTGGAGGTTTGGGCCTTGCAGTTGTGTACCTACTTGAGCAAATCGAGTATTTTAGATTTCTTAACATGCAGCAGTTCAGAGCCATTTTTGCTGTTTACTCCCTGTGTACCAGTGTACTGCACTGCACGTTGAAATATGTGGCTTTGGAGGTGACGGGAGGGAAGGAAAGAGCTGATTCATAGTGTAGGTGAAACTGGATGTTGCGGTTCCAAGGACAAGGATTGGGGCTGTACAAGAGAAGGTGCTGGAGTGGGGTGGAGATGAAGTAGGGTAGGGTGCCGAGGAAACCAACCTGGAGAATCAGGCTGCTTCTGAAAATTCCCAGGGGAAGATTGCCACTTTTTATGGATGCTGCAGCGTTTTTCCTTTAGCAGCTACCACATCTGTAATTCATATAGCACAGTGCTTTGCAGGGTTCACCTGTTGCTAATGGCAGCAGTGAATCTATAGCTGTAATGCCGAAGTTGAGAGTTTCCTGGCAAAGATGGAGAGAACCAGGCAGAGGTAGCAACCCCTGATCTGTAATTACAGTGTGGTTGTAGTCTAAGTAGTCTCTGGCTCGTATTTTCAGGCTGTAAGCACTCTGCCCAAACAAATATTCTCCTATTTAGTCTCTAGTTTTTACAAACTGCATATGTGAAATCCCAGAACGTAGGCTTGTTCTAGAGGCACATTTACTCCAAAAGCAGGTGGCAAATGCAATGCAGGAATTTAGAAGTAGGAATGAAAAAAACCCCACATCTCTGTTACTGCTACCTTTGCTCATGCTTGAGTGCATTTTTTTTTATTAGTTGCAGTGCTAACTGTGCAGGCTTTCATGGTACAATCTCTACAGCTGATAAAAATATCGTAGCTCTTAAATGGTAAATTCCTCACTGTAGTCACAGATATGTGGTATTTATGTTTGTACACCTCTACATACAGAAAGAAGAGAGTTATCTGTAAACATGCAAGCCTTGCATTGTAGGGAAACCCCTCAGCTGTTACTCTCCAAAACACAGGATCTTCCCTCCTTCCTAAATCAAAGGCTCCCAGGTGCAGTTTGTGCCCTGACCGTTTCCAGCTACTGCATGGCCAAACCTCCGAACGCCTCTATCCGGGTAGTTGCTAATCACAACAGTTAAGCGTGCATTGATCTGTGTCTGCAATCAATAATGTTTACGTGTAGGACCACAGGAGCTTGCTATGGTCCATAGTTACTTATAGACGGTAACTCCTCATGTGCAGGAACAAAACTGTTGAGGAAAGTGTTTTGTTCCAGCAGTTACTGCTAAACAGCTGATGAATCGTTAAAGGAGGGATAACGGGCTCCTCCTGTTCCCTTCCCTACAGCACGTGTTGCAGAGCAGGCAGGTAGAGAGCTTGGACTTAGGGCTGGGCTTCGGTTTGTTGGCACGGGAGAGAGAATTTTGGGTTCCGAGTTGTGAGAGGAGGCGATGAAGCAGATTGATGCCGTGATCATCGTTTAGGGGGGCTCTGGTGCAGGAACATGGGTGACGGAGGTGAGCTTTTGCAACCACTTTTCTTTGGTGGTTTGTCTGACTGTTGCCAGCAGCGTTGGCAAAGAAATACTCTGTTGTGCTGTCCCAGTGGTGATGAGAATCATTGTTCTTCAGGAGTATACAGACCCTCATTGGGTTATCTGGTCACTTCTGAAAACTGCATTTGCCACTCCTTTACTTAGTCACTATGCAGATTAAAATGTGTAAAATGTTTTTGTCATTCCTATTCATTTGGGGGTAAAAAAAAAATCTGCTTTTTAAAAAAATACGTACAAAGAAGCTAAGACCAATATGGGGTTTTTTTTATTTCATGGAGAGAAGAAATATAATCAACAAACTAAAAAACTACTGGAACCATTATTATAGCAGAAAATTAAATTAGTTGTTAATTCTTTCATGGATGTAATTCTGGCCCCTGCAAATCCCTCCTTAGATATTTTGTATAAAGTGAATAAAAATTCATGGCATGGATAAAAGCTTTGTCTATTTTATGAGCAACAGGCAAATGATCCAAATGGTGCTCATAAAGCAAATGGTTCCCAACTCTAAAAGGAGGAGGAATATATTTAAAAGCTGCTAGAATGAACCATGAGTAAAACCAACTCTTATTTACAAGAAGGTGTTATTTACATGAGTGTTCTTTGAGCAACACACACCCACCCCTGCCAAAGGGAGAGACTCACTACTTTTGTCTACTTAATAATAACAGTAAAAAAAATCATTACACTTTCTTGGGCTACTTAGTGCCGTTCAATGTTTAGAGCTGCTGTGGGATGCGTTTTATCAACAGAGAGTGAATGAAATAGCTGAGAGCACAGTTTCAGTGTGCAGGGCCGAGCAGTCAGTGAAGCAGAAAGTACCACATCTGGCCCCTAATATCAGGAGGTGAGAAGCTGGTACCTATTAGCAGTCGGGCAATTTCACACGGAGGTTATAGGCTGGGGGGAACGAGGAACGGTGCTTTTTGTGCAGAGGGAGGGAAGGCTTTATGTTGCCTGCGCTGTCATGGCTCTCATTTGCCTCAGTTGTTCAAGGTTTCATCTTAGAAGCAGCCAGGTAGCTGAAAATTTTGAAACTGAACCGTTCAATTAGAAAAAATGAAGAACTGTAGTGCTTTGTCAGGCTCATTTCTTATTCTGTGGTGGGGTTTTTGTTCTCGGTTTTACAGATTTTGGTTGGGGGGGGGGGGAGGAGCTGTGATTTAATAAGTTCCTAGAGCAATATGACATTGACAACGTGGGAATTTTTTTTTTTCATGGCCATGCCTTTTAACTTGCAGTTTTCTGTATCTTTTTCTGTGAACTCAGTGAATGGGAACGGATGTTACTGCCTGGAAAATAAAGTATGAGAGACTCGTTCCGATAAATTCGGGACAAGACCTTTGCAGATAAGGAACATGTGTGGTAGTAGTTGCCCAAATAGACTTGTCATTGGTTTACAAGCTTTATTTAAATGCTAAATACCATGTATTCCTGTGGTTATGTTTTTTGCTGCTTTGCCTGATTAAACATTTAGCTGATAAACCCTGTCAAGCCTGTTCAGAGGTACTGCAGTTAAGATTACATATTTATAGCCTCTATTTTTATGGTCAGTTAGAAACAAGACAATTCAAAATCAAAGTAATCTGTGATTGTTTAAATTTTTGAGGTTGCTGACACTATTTTAAAATCTGAATTTTGTGTAGTAACGGCATGAAATAACATTGATCACAATGATTCTGATTCAGAAACAAATTGCTTTATTCTTCCAAATTACTAAGAGGATAAATGTAGAAAGAGAGAATAAGGATTTACCAAAATAAGGAAAAAATAACAATGATTAAGGTTATACAGCTTAAAAATGCAGTAGTGGCAAATAGTAAGGTTTGCCAGCATGGCAGATACAGCAAAACTCCCTTCAGTTGCGGAGTATTTGATTTAAAACTTTTTTTTTGGTGACTCTTACATCACTATCTATTATGTGTCTGTCTGAAATACTGCATAGACATGATTCCTAGAGTGTTCGACAGGATAAAATGTGAGAAGGTGGTGTTAGTGCTGTAGCTTTTCATTTGTTTATTAATTATATGAACTCCAAGTGTTCTCACTCACTTAAGATAATGGCTAAAAAGCCAGGGTGCAGCTACATTTCCTGGCCCAAATGTAGCATAATTACTTTAATGAACACATTAATTTATCCCCTTTCCTCATGCTTTTCCTCCTTCGCAGTCCACGTTGTCACTGGAAACCCAGACAATGATGACCCTCAAGGTCTACAGCTCTCCTCAAAGTTCTCTGTGAGGGTTCAATATCCAAGGACTAAGATTTGTCAGGCTCAGGTAGCGCACATTCCTATGTGTCTTACAAATAAGCAACGTCTCGCACCAACATGGCTTTATTACCACCTGGTGTAATGGTGGTGTATTGCCACAGGAATGAGCATGACAAGCAGGAGCAATAAGATACAGATCAAGTGCAACCATTTGTCTCTCAAAAGCAGAAGAGGAAAATAATTTGTTTCCTCTTTTGCATCTGTAGTTTTATTTTCTCTTTGTGTGTAAAGCGCAGTCCTTTTCTCTTTTTTTCTTTTTTTCAAGCAGAATTACTTTTTGGGGAAAGGCAAAAACACTCAGACTGAAATCTAATTACAAATGATAGAGTGTAGTATTTTTCTGCTGAATTTTAAAGAATCACTTTATAATCTTGGAACAGTGGATAACAACATCACTAATCCAATATTTTAACAGTAAATACGTTTGATGATGGGAATTGCTACACTAATCTTATATCCCTCCACAGTATAGTTAAGAAATCCACAGGGGGTTTTACTAATCAGTTTTTGTAAAGTAAATCAAGTCATGTAATTCTTGTTCCCTCTAAATGCCCAGCAACTGCAGGCAGAACCATGTGCAGTACTTTTTGTTCTTTTCATCAGTTTGTACCCTAATCTGCAGCCACGCTTTCCCCTTCAATATGCAAGAAAGAGACTTCTGGAGAGAAAAGTCTCCAAGCACCCTCTGACAGAGACGTCTTATTAGGTGAGCTGGCAATTCACCTTGTTCCCCTCGCCTGTCGTGCTGGGAAGGGATGGAGCGAGTCCACCTCCTGCACACAGGCAAAGAGCTGCCAATAATTAAATATAATCTGACCACGTTTGCTACTACGCTCCTGACACATATGGTTTAAGCTACTTAGTTTAGACCCCAATTTTACTGACCAGTGCGATATATTGCAATATGGCTTGTGTAAAAGTCAACAGTAAAATAGTTTTCTTTCTTGAAGTTATCAACAGAATATTGCATTAGAAAGAAATATTAACAACCATGGTTAAATATTTGAAGAGAAGCAACTAATAAGAATTCTGTGCATATTTTGTTCCCACAGTTCATGGGAACTGAATTATTTTTCATGAAGTCCTGGTGTGCACTGTTTACTTAGCTCACAGCTTCAGCCTTTAGGATTCAAAATCGATGAAAGTCAGAATGAAAGTGAAGCTTTATTTTTGATTCGGTGTCTTCAGCTTAGATACAAACCAGTCACCTAAATAAATTTATACAGTCTAGTTACACCCTGGTTATATTTAGTATTTAGAATCTGTGTGGTTAAAATATTCTCATTTTATTTGTTGCCTAATAAATATACATATGTCTCAAGTATATTTCTTGTTTAATGGAACTTCAGTTGTAATCTGGAGTTCTAACTCGGAAGAGTTGGTAAATTTAAAAAAATAAAAATACGCATCAGAGTAGAAGGTGTGGGGATTCTAAATGTACTTAAGAGAAAAACATGGTAATTATTGCACTTTGAAAGTAATTATAGTGGATAACCTCATAAACATTTAATTTTTCCAGCAGCAGCTAGTGTAGTACCTGGCTGCCAAAAGGTACAAACCTGGTTTCCCACAGATAGCAACACTCTTTCATTTTAGCTGTGTTTCTAGGTTATATCTGTAAGGTATTCCTGACATCCTAAACAAATAATGTATCCAGAAATCAGGGTACAGTTCTGGAAGGTAACTTAATGTAAAGGCAGTTTATTTAAGTAGAAATGGGCATTAACCATTTCCTGTCTAGTGATCGTTTTCCCTGCTTGTTCCAGTTAATACGGAATAGAAGAATACCAATATGCCATATAGAAAACAGTATATCAGCCTGTATTAGGCCACTGGGAGTATTCAACTGTAAATTCAGAAAGTGAAGTTTAATTACAAGATGTTTGCAAATAAAAACTTAATTATAATTAAATAAAGACTTAGTCTGCGGTAGAGCAGGGTTGCTAAGATAACCTGGCCAACTGGAAGAACTATTTTTATTGATCTAGTAAGATTTTAGTACATTTGACACCCTTTATGTGTGTATATATATTTTTTTTTTCCAAGATCTAGTTTTGCCATAGCATATGAGCATTGGAACTTAGTAGCTGATGTAGCTGAAAAGTCACTTAGAGAAAATAAGAAAAAAAAAAAAGCAGGATATCAGAGTTGTGAGCACTGAATTTACTATTGATTTCAGCGGGGGAGACCATTACAAAGGCAGAAAAAAATTCCCATTTCATTTATCTGTCTGTTTACCAGACTGGCTCATGATTCTATGATTAAAAACTCTCAATTTGAGCTAAGCTACAGTTCTGTTATGAGTTAATTAAAACAAATGAGAACTCTACAGACAGTTTCCATACAGTTTACTTCGTATGTTTTCAGGCGCCTAGCTGTGCAGAAGCAGAAAGCCAGTCGCTTTGGGGGCTGTATCTTTGAGGACAGGCACTTGCGTGTTCGTCTCTGTCAGATTGTTCCATGTATTTTCAGAACCCAAATGTCAAAGGTGCTGAGTGGAAAATTGGGGGATAGTAAAGGTTTCAGGTCCTTACTACCTTGAAAGAGAAAAAAGATTTAAACAAGTCATTCAAAGAGACTTTGAAGAACATCTTTTCCTTTTTTGTCCACCATGACAGCGATGTTGTCTGCCTAATTTCTTTGGCTCATGTTGTTAAATCTTTTCCTTCCTCTTGCTTCCGACGTACCAGAGCTGTTAGTACAGACTTGAACAGCGGTGTAAATGAGGACGGCATCAGTAACAGGAGCGGGGAGCTCAGCTGTAGAGCATCACCTGGAAATTCAGCCCAGTGTGCATGAAAACAGGTAACCCCAGAAAGCCTCCGGCCAGTGTGTGTTGTACTGGAGCTACAGGAGGGAGCCGTACTGCTCAACGCAGGCAGTTGATTTTTTCTCCGTTACCATACGCTGAGTTGGAGGAGATGGCGTACTCACTGGTGAAATACCAATGACATTGTTTAAAAAGGGCAGGTAGACAGCTACTCCTTCATCTTGTGAGATGCAGAAAGCCCTGTCGGTGTCTAAGTAAATCACCACGGACCTGCTTTCAGCAAATGCAGATGAGGTCTTTGAGGTACTTAGTTATCTATGAGGATGCTCAGAACGGCTTTCCTCCCCACGGTATTTCTTCTGCCATCACCCCTGTTTGGCGAGAAAGCGGAGACGTCCCCATTATTTAGGAGAAAGCACCAAGTAGCAAAATCATTAAGTTGCATCGGACTGTAACTTATTTGCTCTGAGCTGTGCTCAACATGCATAAATCTTAAAAGAGACAGCATAAACGAGGCGTGATTCATCGAGGTGTCCATTTTTCTAGTGTCCAGTTTGCTGTCACTCGCAGAGCAGTTACCTGTAATGTGAGGTGGGAGCTGTGCATGGGAACAGATCCATCCCCTTCGTTACTGCAGCCGGCACATGTATTTATGCATCTCAGAGTAAGAGGAGTGGTCTGAAAAGGTTTTGGAAAGCATGAACATATAATAAAAGCATACTGGTGTTGTGTTTTAAACCTTAAAAATGATATTGGCTTTAGTGTAGACCTTTGTAAGAGGAGTGGGTGTTTGCAGGGAAAGCTTTTGGAAGCGTTGGACTTTCAACTGTCTGTTCATCTCCTGAGGCTTTTCTTTCCCACACTATGCTTTAGGAAACTTTTAACCACTTTTTCTTGTTGGTGGTGTGTTTGTTTGATGATGGCATGGTTTGGGTTTTTTTTTTTTTTTTGTTGGGTTTTTTTACTATAAACTTTTACAATGTTTAATAAGAATATTATGTCTTCCCTCCTGATGAATTAGCACCACAAACTTTATTGTCCTGGCTAGCAAACACAGGCACTGCCATAAAGTCTTGTCACAGGGAATAACAGAAGTAGGCACTAGATGGAATGTGTGAGCTGTGCACCTGGAGATTTCCATCCTGGTCGTGATTCTGTAACGCTGAACGTTTTGCTATTGATCATGATAGAAGACTGAATCCCAGTGATAGCTTTCAGGTAAGAGGGAGAAATTATTCACAAATGCTGTCAGGGCCCCCAGTGCACACTGACCAAACCATAGTTCATATACCTTCAGTGTTGAAAATAGTTTTTTACTGACTTTAGTTAACCAAAATGAGGTATTTCACCAGTCCGTTAAGTTATACGATTATTGTGTATCCGTAGTGGCAACAGTGGCTCTGGGTTGCTGTTGCCAGGTCACTTCCCCTCTCAGTCAGTTTCTCAGCTATGAAATCAGTTGTTTTTCTTGAAGGATGTTTTATGGGCTGATTAATTTTTTTGACTGCATATTATTGCATATAAAGCAGATACACTCCAACTTGGTGCCCCAATGCCTATATGGTAATGGATATTGTGTATCCATTCAAAGCCCAAATGAGATGAACACCACTGTTCTCTCCACCATCTGCCTTTGAGAAAGAATCTAATAAGTGATGAGGCATATAAGGGAAGATTAACATGTTGTATTTGGCATTTACAGTGTGCGTATTAATTACTGCAAGGAGACAGGCGCCCACTCAGCGTGGGTGGGCTCTCCTAACCCAGAGCAGCACTGGCCTTGGGGACGGACACTTCTCCCTCCTCGGGCTGCTCATCGTGGGCTCGCTGGCGAGCAAAGCCGCACGGTGCTGCTTGTTAAGATTTTATTGGTTATCTTCCTCTAAAAGGGATTGCAAAATAGGGGGGGGAGGGGGGGAAAAGGGCATTGTGGAGGTTTTGCCTATTCTGATAGCTTCTGATTGCAGGTTCTGATGCTGAGCTGGGAGCGTCAGAGTCCAGCCTGGCCACATGGCTCCCTTGCGTGCGTTCCCTGATCTACATCCAAGCGTCTGTGCAATGCGTAGGGAAGCAAGTGCGTCTTCTCATAATTAGTTCAACAAATAAGACCTTCTTCCAGATCTCTTCCTTCTGTTTCGCACGTTCTCCCATCTCATATTCCTGCAAACCAGGAGCAGTTCCTGATTTTCAAGCCATATGATTCTAAGCCATTTCTGTCCATCCGGCTGAGCCTGCCTCTGTCATCTTCCAGCAGCACAAGTTTTTGTAACAGTTGGAGACAAATTACAGGGGTTCTCAAAAAGGTGGTGGCCTGGAATCAATTGCCACTGAAATGGTGTATCCAGCCTGCAGTCTGCTTGTAGCTGAAGGACACAGATGAAAAACATAGTGTATGTGCTAACTCTGAAGATACTTAAAATAAGTCTCTACAATACAGTATTTGTCTTCTCTTAGAAATGAAAATATTTCTGTTTAGCAACTAACTCTGCTTTGATGATGGAAGGTAGTTTTTTGGTATATATCGTTCTTCCTGTGTATGAACTTCATTTGGAAGGCTCCTACAACCTTCTTCCATGCCATTATGAATACAGATTTTGCAAACTGGTTGTAATTGATTTAGTTATGAAGTTAAATTAGGGAAAATGCCCTTAGAAAAGAATGCCAGGTTCCAGATAGTAGATGTTGGTGCTGCAGAGCAAGACTGTAGTTTGGAAAATGATGATCAAAACTTTACATTTTGGCATTGTTTTGAAATGCCTCTATGCTTTCCCAAATACCATGCAAGGATAATAAAAATATTTGTTGTGCATAATGCTCTTTTCTAACTCTAACAAATATTAGGATTAGCACAGACCCAGAAAGGAATTCATGTTGCAAACACTGTGACAGCGGTTGGTGTTTGCAGTAGAATTCGTAATCATTGAAAAGATGCATATTCTACTGCTTTGTTTTTAAATCCATACATTTTCACCAGTAGCACAGTACTTTGTAATGTGATGAATTTCACTATATGGCTGCAATCTGAATGGTGTAAACTATGAACTGAGGGAGATATTGCACTTTATTTGTCATGCCCTCTCTTTGTGCTACTCTTCTCCCTCAGGATTTTATTCTAAATTCCTCTTCACTCTTGGGCAAAGATTCATGTTAAATAGTCAAGTTGTCACCACTTGTGGAAATTTCCTCTCCCGAGGTGCCCGCAATCAGTTATTGCAATGGCCAAGATTAGTTCTAGGTGCTCATTTTTACAGTTCAAGGTGCTCAGGGCAGTACTGTTGTAATCTAAAGTACTAACAATTCCCTAAGTATTTACAGTACAGAGACATTTTTAGTACTGGGTCATTTATCTGGTAATATTCTATACTTACATTTTTACTCTCCAAATTGCTGTAGTTCTTGGGTCTGTGATTCAGATAATATAATAAAATACTATCATCTTTATTCTGTATGTTTAATACAGAACATATGTTTGCTAGAGGATCTTGAACAGCTTTCCAGGTATTTCTGTGCAACCAGACTATGAGCATCCAGTCTCTTGTTTTACTGGGAAAGAAACCCGCGTTGAACCTGTAGCAGCACTGACCAAGTAGAGAGTGGGAAGTGTAAGGAGCACGTTGTCTGCCCTGCAGCTGAGATGTACATCTTACGCTGACGTTGGTTCGTGATGGCTTTTTGTCAGGATAATAGCCACTACTGATGGATCAACAAGCAGTACAAAATGCTTTTAAAATGGATTCAGCCTTTCGATGGGTTTTGCGCTCTCTCACTTCACACATAGGTCGCTGCCTAGCCAGCCTTCCACAGACCAAAGGGTGGGTTTAGCAGGTATGGCAATGGTGGGCCATGCCTGTAGTCGGTGTAAGCACACTAACAGAAATGCATAGAGTGAACCTGGTTCTTCTGTTTGCTAACTTTGTACAAATAAGTCAAAGTATGGAAGTATCTCTTTTTTTTTTTTGTGTGGAAAAAACCTGTGGTCTAAAACTGGTGGCTTGTTTTGTTTTGAGAATGCTATCACTTGAGGCCTTTAGAAAATTCTGTGGGGTTTTTTTTTCCCTTTCTGAAAAGTGTGCTCTCTATAATCAAAGATGAACGACAAAAGTTGTTTGTCCATTCTCATGTATTTAATTGGCTTTTACTTGCTCTTTTCTTCAACTTTTCCTGTAGGAAAACCTGGTCTTTACAGCAATCCTTTGTCATGCTCACGTTACAATTTTCTCCTTCTAGATTTTGTTTTTGAACATTAAGGATCATTTCTCAAGATCCATAAAAACTTTGCTATCCACAGTGGATTTTTATGATTTTATTTCCCTGTTCAGCAGCCTGCCTGTGAGGTGATGGGACAAGGCAGGCAAGAGCAAGGCTCTTGGTGCTTTTGAATTCTGATTGTTTTTTCTTTAACTGCTTTCGTATATATGTCTAAGGCACAGATCTTTGTCTGTTTAAGTAAAAGTAATGATGCTTTACGATCTGTTTCATTCTCTCTATTTCAGGATTTACAAGTTTTGTGACTCAGAAGCATCTGAATTTTTTTTTTTTTTTTTTTTTTTAAGAGGAGCAGTGAGAGGGACTGGCTTGCTTTATTACTTTTTCGGAACATAGCTAAAATGGTAGGCTTCTGGGCTTGGCAGTTTTACAGCAACTTGATAAAATAAAAATAATCGTGCCATCACTATTTTATTTTACTTCTTTCAGATGTGCTTCCTTCAGAATTGCTTCTTCCTTTCATGTTTGTGGAACTGTGCTCGGCAGAGTGGCAGTCTGTTCACAAGCTCTGCCAAGTTGAGGATTTGAGAGAAAGTAAACAACTCGGTTGGAAACATGGATAGCAAGTGTTGCGTAGACTCTAAGAAGCAGAGATATGCTGCTGTATTATACAAGAGTTCACTTAATGGAAAAATGCTGTTCTCCCCTTAGAAGGAGTGAATCTCTCTTGCTAGCCATTGTAATTTAAGCCAGTTGTGCCTGACAACTGCACTCTGTTCAGGCTACTTCTCCATCAAGGTTTTCATAGCATTTTTCCTGAATGAGAAAATAACAAATTTTAGCCCTCGGTTAGAACATAAACCGATATTTATAAGGAATAAATCTGCATGCTAGAACTACCTAGAGAGAGTTGATAGAAGGAGCTGGGAAACACCTGTGAGAGCTGCGAGATGGGCAGTTATTGAAGAAGGCTTTGCTTACATATGAAATAGTTGCTCCTTCCATATTCCTCAAATATTAGTTTACTTGCTAGTGATATTTGTTCCGTGGGCTACAAATCCATTACTGATACTTTACAAAGCAGTACTCAGACCCTGACAGACTTTAATTTTTGCAAACAGGCATGGTTTAACTCAGCTGCCTCTCCAGTAATTTGTGTATTGCTCTTACCCTCACCAAACAACAGTGAGATGAAAGGCAGTTCCTAATTATCTTCCTAAAGAGGAGGTTGGTCTTCAGTTTTAAGAAACATCTTAAAAACATTGCCTAGTGCAGTTTTTTCCGAAGCAGAAAGATTGCTATTCAAAGATTCCCTCCCTGCTCCCGCACTGTTCCTATGCAGGCTTTAACTCCCACTTTTGTATCTCCACACTCAGAGATAGAGCTCAGAACAGACCCCAGAATTATTACTTTCTGTTTTTTTTAAATTAGTCCCATAGCTTTGTGAAGCCCTGTGACATCTGCATTAGTTTAAGGGATTGCAGGTAACTCACGCTGTATATTTTGCTGAATTACTGCACCCCTTATGGCAACATGCTTTAGGTCTTCAGGGATAAGTTTTACCTACAGCTGTGCTTCACTGGAAGAACTTAGCAGAAGTTGCTCTCTAACTTTTTTTCGTTGATATCGCTTTGCTGTAGAAACCTAGGAATGTGACTGACACCATACATTTAAAATAGTGTATATCAATTGCACTCAGATATGAGAATTATTGGAGAGCATAACTTAAATTGTTGGAAAGTACAGTAACTATCTTTTTGGACAGGAAAATTCCCATTCCACTTAAGTAGTGTCTTGAGAGATCATATTTTTAAATGAGGTAAGCATAGGAATATTTTTAATGTTTTTTAATAACTACCAAAACACTTACACTTGTCCTTATTCAGTGATCTTCATTCTCCAAATAAACTAAGCTCCCTTAGAAGGCAAGGGTGGCAGTCCTGGTGATAAGGAGAGAGATACAGAATGAAGAGGAGGTACTAAGTAGCTTATGTAGTACTGTAGGCAGTCACAACGTAAACGTGTGTTGGTATGTGGGAACATACAAAACAGCGTATACAGCAGAAGACCAAACAAACGTAGCTGCAGAAAATAAATGCTTCTGAATAAGATTGTTTAGCTATGATAGATGTGTTGTCAACCTGCTGCAGCTAAAAGCTAAATACATGAGTTGGAGAGAAAAAAAATCCAATTGAACAAAATCAATCATTGGGGTGTAGGCTATTAAATGTTGACAAGTGGTAAAGGCTGGTTATACTGCTCTAAAACTTTGGGGGATAGCAGAGCACCTTTGAGTAAACTTATACTCTTTAAATCAAAAATGAAAGTTCGTTGTTTTCTTTCATGGCATTATATGTCAGGGGCCAGTATTCTCAGAGACTGTTACACAGTGTGAAATTACTGTTTTACTAGGTTCTTTATATTTCTGACCTTGAGATCTTGATCATTACAGTCTATCCACCTGACAGAACTGCAGAGTTCAGGAAGAGTTTAGATTCTGTAACAATAAAAAAAATTTCTCTTTTTTTAGTATAATAATGAGCAATACTGTTTATGCAAGGGGGCAGTCAGGTAACTGTGATGCATTCGATAGGGAACATTGCACAGAAAGTGCACACAGCTGCTTCATTTGTTTTCCTTCTACAGCCAAAGACTTCACCACACAATTGCAGGAAAATGCAAACCAAAGTCTTAAGGAGAGAATATTTCAGGTTCTTTAGAATTGCTTTCTTAAAATAACAAAGCTTCCATTGATTTCTACTTCCCCAATATGTTTTAGACTGTAAGGTTGAAATTGTTTAAATTTATATAGAAAATAGGGAGGATAGACGGGGTGTGTTAACAGTGTGGAGACACAGGGCTTCGATGGCACGGTTCCTTCTGCGTTCATCTGTGGCATTGGGTGGTTCTGCCACTTTGAGGGCCAAGGGCTAATGATCAGCACTCGCTGGGCGAATGAAAGGGAGCTGGTCACCAAAGTTAACTGCGGCAGCCTGCTGTCCTTTTCTCTTTATCAGTGCCGAGGAAATGCACTTCTTTTTATGCCAGTCAATGCTAGAATAAACCGAGGGGTACTAAGTGATGAACAGTAGTCATAACTTAAGGGTTTCACTTTATAGATCTACAAGGAAAAAACAGTAAAGCAAAGAACAAAACCGCGACATGCCTACTACTGCTGGTGAATTTTTTAAAGATATGATTTAATCTCCGTCGTAATTTGTGTGTCCTCTTGCTGTTTTTCCTTGGAGATACAGTGTTGGGGTATCCTGACACGTGCAGTATCTAAGCTTTTGACACACACACACACACTTGTGGCTGGATTGTACTGAACAAAATAGCAGGTCTAGGATCTGGAAGGGAAACTGCCTTTGGTCATTTCTAAGCCTGTTCTGATCTTTTGGTTAGCTTTTATGGGGTGAGGACAGGTGGGTATAAAAAAGTGCTTGCTTAAATCATTATTTTGGTATTCTCCTGAATGTTCTTCTGTCGGGGTGCTTGCCTTAGAGTTAGCAACAGTTTCCTAACACAAACAAGAAATTGCCTCTGAATAAAGGCATACTGGAAAGGATCAATCTTCCATAGCTGCAGTAAGCTATTGGAACAGAAAGCAAAAAGTAATATTGTATGTTATATGGCCTATTACTGACTTCTAGGCATTACTACAAAGCAGTCAAGGCTTCTCTGTGCAGTAGAAGGAACTAAATGTGTAACTGCTAATTAAGCCTCGACAAAATAAATTTTATGGTGTGTTTCCTATAGGTAACATCATATAGCTGTGGCAGATTTTAATGGGGAAATTAAGGCCAAATGAAGAAATGGCACTGCTGCTGTGCATGTGGAAGTTTTGCTTAGAAACAAATAACAAGAAATATTCTGTGGCGACCTTACCTGCTGCAATGGGGTGTGAGGTAGAAGGAATTTTTCAAGTGCTAGTTGTGGTTTTAAGGATTTTCCAGTTTAATTGTAGATGCTGGTGAAGTTAGCAAGGAGGCGCAGAAATGCAGATATCCTTTGCCTCTGTCACCTGTGAGAGTGGTGTAACAGCCCAATTTATGTCATATTATCCCAACAGAAGAAATATAAGAACAGAATAATGTGTATAGATCCAAAATGTTTTTGGCTGAAGAGAGCTATAAATGCTCCCACAGCAAACATGCAGATCCCGACCTCTTTTGGAGGTGGGTGACAAATTCCTCAGTGGCATAAGAAAGATCAAGTCAGGACAATGACAAGTTGGATTTGACATGAAAAGATAACGAAATTAAGAAACACACACTGTTAAAATTGTGTTCTCTTCAGCATGTTAGTAAAGCTGTAGTTAAAAAGGCAACTTCGAAGCACTGAGTGGGAAGAGTGGCCAGCTGGGAGGTGGCCCAAGAGAGCACCTCATGGCAGGAGCAGTATATTTGTTGGGTATCCAGATATCCTCTCCTGAAGATGTTAGTGTGTGTTACCCAGAAAAATTTGCAATCCCTGTGTGTTAAATGGAACCTAAGATAACTTACAAGACTACTTAGAAATTCTTGGTTCTAAAACTTTTCATTGGATTTTGTAATTGTTTGAATTCTTTTTTCTTCTGTTAGTTGCCTTGTTGATGAAATTTTAGCGTTTTTTTAATGCTAATCTTTGATCAAGAAATCCACACTAGCTTTTCCTCCTACAAGGAGTTTGGATATGCAAAAGAGTAAGGAGACTCAAACATTCCAGTTGTCTTTGCCTTTCAGGAAGTCTAAAAATTCCTTAAGTTCCTCCAAAATTTTTAGCCTATGTTCTTTAAATTAAGGGAAGTGTGAAAGTTCAAGGGCTTGTTTCACTGGTAAAATCATTGCGTTAAAACAGATCCTTGATGTCATGCATGAGATAAATCATAGCAGTGGTTGTTTTGACACTCTGGAGTGTAGTTATGTTATGCACTGGCTTCCCAAGAGATCTTAAAATTTAACAAGCAGAGGCCAGTATGAGTGATGAAATGAGGCAGCAGTAGAGCCATTTCAATTATACTTTTATTACACAGCCATTCTTCCTAGAGCGCTTCATGCTTTTTGTAATGCTTACTAGAGTATGAAGTGCTTCGTGTGAAGGAAAGGTAGCTCTGATTTTATGACTAAGTGGACAGCGTGATTTCAACTTGCTTTGACAGCAGTTCTGGGGTTGCGGCAGCATGAGTAACACAGGAGAGCGCAGGGAAAAAAAGAATGCTCTGCTTAACTTTAATGGCAGAGACCTTCCTTGGAGAATGATAAGATTTCATAATTCAGTAATATTGTTAGGAACAGGGGTACCTGCAAACAGTTTAGGTTTCCCTGTTTTGTTGTGAGGATGATTCACTGGTTCAAGTCTACGGTTAACGGTGGTTACTTTCTTGCCCCTTTCCTCCCCCAAGTAGGCCAGTACAACAGCTTTATTATTAATCATGTTCCTTATTATCTTTTTTCACTGCTTATCTCATAGTTTTCTGCTTGTACTATGAATTATTCCTGAATGTTTATTTCTAATATAGGCTATCATCTAGAAAGGCTATTAAATATTTTGAAGTGTTAATAATGTACTTTAGATTATGAATATAAGTAAGTTCCCTTCTTGTGCAACGACAGTAACAGGCTCGTTATACAGATTACATGTATAAATATGTCGTTAAAGATCCAAAAGTTTAAACTATCTTTCTTATGTATCTTTCTCCTTTTAAGGAGCAATGTGAAGTTATTATAAGGGATTATATTAAAATAACTTCCCATTTAAGACTGCAGTAACAACACCAGGCGCTGGAACTCCTCTTGGGTTACGCAGGACATTAAACAGCTTTTGTTTCTATAATAAATATATCATGTGGCCTCTATTTGCGTTAGGGTATGTACCTTTCTGTGTTATTTCTTGCGCCCCTTGAACTCTCAGCATGGTCAGATGGCCTCCAGTAGATGCCGAAGCGATGCAGGTGGCACCCCAAGAGAGGGGTTCACTGGGCGCATTCCGGACAGTGCTTCGAGGGGACAGAATCACGGCTGCGGCTTTGGTAATCGAACTGCTGCACATGTTCTGGTCAGGCTGTGGCTGATGGTGGTTATTAAATTCTCATTAGAATATACTAACTTTCATTCTAATACAGCGTTATTAGAAATCTCCCTCAATGTCTAAGGTAATTGTTGATTTAGACCACTTTTGTTTTTCTGAGATTAGCGAGAAGGGAATCTGGTTTTTCTCCCTTTACAAGCAGGCCTGTGAAATCCTTTAGCTGAATGGATAACGATTACAAGTCTCAACTGACAAGCTACAATTTTTTCAATTCCTGAATGGTCGTTTATAATAACAGAAGTGACTAGCACAGCACACCTACAATATCTGTGTTGTGAGGGAACTCTGATTAGAATTTCAGCTGGTACCAAGGGGTATGCTTTTTGTATGCAGAGAGGGTCTCTTGGACTGCTATTCATGTCCATGGCTACACTGACCAGCAACGAATATTCACACTCCTTTCTTATAAAAAATAAATAAATGTGATGGTATAAATGCAGGCTGCCTCCATTGATGGAATATTATTAAATTCTTCTGATTAGAAACATGTGCAACGTTTCCTGTTTCAGAAAGTATTATCAGACTGTAATGCTGCAGTTCAATGCGAGCGTATGAGGAAAAGAAGGAAAATTCAATTTTAGAAAATGCAAAGGAAAAGGCTATTTTTTCTTCTATTTGCTATTTGTGCTCTAAAAAAAGTGAAAAAAGGTGATGTATCTAGTGTTTGAGAACAGCCCTATATCTCTTTGCCAAGTCTTGGAGCATGTTTTTTGTTTTGTTCTTTTTAATTAGCACTTGTTAACAAAAGTCTTAAATATGTGGGAATAAGTATGGAGTTTGTGGTGTGGGTTGAATAGTTCCGATACAGTTGTGGCACTCTTTAAAATTCAGGAAGCTTGTGAACACTACCACTAGATCCAAGGCTGTAAAGTTTGTACAGGTGTGCCCAGATCTTAGTGAAGTTCAAGTGATGTTTGTGTTGTGACATTCCTTCTGTTGCACCTTTGGACCCCAAACCCAAGAGTCTACTGGAAGAGCCCTGCAAGCCTGAGTGTTGGTTCAGGAGTGACAACTCAAGTTCTGTTCTTTGTACCTGCGTAGACTGTAATATCTCTTGGGAAATCTTATTTTCCCTTGTAATATATGTGATCTGAAGTTAGCTACTTATTATGCACTCTTTCTTTACCTTGCTTCTGAGCTTAAAAGGGAGCATTTTGTTGGACAAAATGAAGTTAATATCTTGATGCAAAGAAGTACAATCAAGACTGCTTCTCAGCAGTTTAGGCAGCCATTCTGTTCAATTTTGGAGGAATGACATACTTCTCTGTTTCATTTTACTTTTTTAAATCCTTCTCATACAATAGACCATCGCAGTATAAAGAATGTTCCATCTGACAATATGCATACATATTTTCCAGGAATAAATCAGGACATTTCCCAATGCTCCAGCACATCACTGTTTAATATAGGCCAATAGATCAAAGACAACTACTGTAGTTTCCCTCCTGGGTCTGTTAAAGCTGGTATAAATGTGACCCTTTATAATATGTGCTGTATTATTTAGAAAGCCACTGTTTCCCTAGAATTAATCTATTCAAGAAGTTATTGAATTTGGGCTTCTTTTTAAGTACATCTTTCTGTGGTACATCCAAATACATACCTACTTAGCTAGCTAGCTTATTTTTTGTAACCACCCAGTTACCTAGCTGCACCTACCTACCACATGCACCTACCACACTACGTTACATTTGGACTATGAACCAGCAGCCACAAGTAATGTATCCAACTAGTAACTTTTCCTTTTGTGTATAGAGCCCTCAAATGGTTAATGACTCAGACAATTAGCAATTTGCTAAGGAATCCAGAGAGGAGTATATGGAGGATCATATTTTTATGTATGTGGTTAACCTATGCAAAGTAATTTTGACTTCTGAAGAGCAAATTATATTTTATGGTCATATCTGCAAAATAGCTGTGCTATTCTTGTGAATGAAATTGGTGTGATTTCCCTCACGATATAAAATAAGTAAAATTGCTATGTGCAAGTGTACATAAGAGACACAAGGAGTGCTGTGTATGTTTGTGAAAAGTTTGACTGGAGTATATACACAAGTCGTTGAGAGATTCTTGTGTAATATGTTCACTAGCACATTATACACTAACAGTGTCTTTTCTAATGTATGAAAATGTGAGCATTATTAGAAAAGAAATTAATGGAAATGCTGCATCATTAGACTAAATATTAGCTCAATAAATGTCATCTACCACTAGAAATGAATGATCAGAACCTTAATATGACTTTAAAATCTTTCCTAGCATTTAGGTGATGCTGTATTACTTTATTGTGAAATTATTATTAATCCACAACTGTGGGCAAAAAAGAGCAGAATATTTTATTCTGCAATGGAAATCAGAATGGAAAAAAAATAAAACCCTCCTTGGTTTTTAGCAGTACTGCAGGTTTAGAAAGTAAAAAGCTGTCTAGTACCCAGTATATAGTTGTCAGGTTAAGAAATGATGGAAAGGCAGCTTTGTTGTAATTTCCAGGAGAGGAAATCTAGAATAGCCATAGTCCTCTGCCAGATTTGTAACCCAATTTACAGAGATATCTGTTAGCTTCCAGATAGAAACTAGAGATATTAGTATCCAATTTCATGATGAGATTTCATAATAATATTTACTGGTTTATAGGAAATAAATAGGGTAAAGTGATGGATAATATTGCTTATTTCTGTAAATTTCTATGATGTTCTCTTTTTCGTGGCCACCCAACTGAGGAACTGTGAGTTGCCTGGTGTCCACATTGCTGGATGTCACGCCAGCTGCCAAGATTGATGTTCAGCCTTGAGCTCATGCATTAACTGACCCAACCGTCTGATTGAGCAGTGCGATATAACTCCACGGCGCTTTATTCCTACTCTATCATGCACTGTAGTTATTTATTATCCTCTCTTACACAATTTAGTACACTTTGGCATATGCTCAGATGAATTACCTCAAAGATTAGTGAGGTCTTTTGTTTTCCCCAGGAGACTGAAATTTAGCATTATGAAAATTAACCAGCATAGCTGTCCCCAAACACCTCCTGTTTTCAAACTCTCAGGATGGAAGTTGAGCAGCGTTTGCCTAAATCAGCATTGAAAGAAAGCACTTGCAATCAGAGTTTCAGACATATTCAAAAATGGCTGATCACAGAAATCATTTCTTTCTGCTGGTAAACATAGTAAAGTGGTTGTACGCTTTGGATGTTAATACAGAGAGGGCGTGTGTGGCAGACTTGCTATTTCTGACTTACCTAGGCATGGTCTTAGAAGTGATTTGTTATTTAATGAAATTTCAAGTAGCTGAGGTAAAGCATCAAGTTCAGTATAAACAAATCATTTATTATATAAACAAATGAGATCTAAATTACAGTGATTTTTCACCTGATACAGATCAGTGCAAAGTAAATAGTCATTTACATTACACCATGTAGCTGCAAGTGTATACAAACGTATTGCAGTGTTGAACAGCAGAGTTTGCAGGGTGGGAAGGATGAAGTCCTGTCCCTTTCTCTGCCTGTTTTCTGCTTGAGGGCGCAGACGGGTCTGTGGCAGCCGAGGAAGCTTGCCTTCCTCCCCTTGGAGTCTCTCTTGGGGGGGCGATGGCTTTTGGGCCCTTAAATCTTCATGCCAAAGGAGATAAAGGGGCCTCGGTCTTTCTCTTCAGTTGCATTTCATTTCCTTGCATAGTTTTTTGATCTGTGAAAAACTAATTATTCTTTCTGTAAAATCTGATCAGTTGAGAAGGGAAAAAAAATCTTGGATCTGACCTTTCCTGACATTAATGCTACAGGGCTAAAGCAGTTCTAAATGTGGTTTGTTATTTTTTTTTTTCCAAATGTATATTTTATGAACAAAAGAATTACTCACTTAATTCCTAACTGTTGGAATAGCGTTGGCCACTTTGAGTTGTCTTTGAGAAATAATCAGGCTTGGAAAACGTGACCCGTAAAATTTCAGCGGCACCAGCGAGTAAAAGCGCTGGGGAGTGGGAAGGGAGGGGAGCGTTGGCAGCGACCTGGCGGCTCTGTCAACTGATTGACAGCGTGGTGTAGGTACGCGACGGCTGGGGGACAGGTCCAATGGTGCACGGCTGTCTGTGCACTCAGACGGGCCCACACAATGTATATATATAATCTCTATATTGCATGATTTTAAGAGAAACGTTCTTAAAACTTGGAAGGGAATCCTAATATTGGGGTTGATTGTTCAGTTAACTGGCAGGGATGCTAAAAACTGTTTCTTCTACCTTGATGGCCAGCTGGTCTGTATGTGTCTCTCAAATACTGGTTAAGGTGGTAGCTGTTGTTATTGGGCAGAAAATGATTCCTACTAGCAAGTTTGACCTTCACTTGAACCATCAGTACTGTTAAGTTGTTGGTAATGATACACATTTGCTCCAGCCTGATGCATTGGAGACTATTTTCCAGATCCATTTATGCTTCTCCCGTGTATCCATAGCATAGCGGTTGTAAAATATTTTCTTTTCCCTGTGCTTTACCTCTAATGAGTAATAGTAAACCTAGTGATGAATGTGAACGAAAGGGTGGCAATTATAATTTCATTAATCACGTAATAATTGGGGTCCAGGGCTCAACTGTGACTTTAGACTTCTACATCCTAAGGAATTAAAGAGAAATTTCTATTAATCACCATGTCCCAGCTGCTGACAAGGCCTGTTCTAACAATAGATCTAATCATTTCAAGATGTGCTACAATTAGCATGAGGATGATAAAGGAGTTCATCGTCTGCGCCAGCCTTCGGGCCCCAGGAGGTTGCAGGAAGGAGCCTCTCTATTACGCCAATGATTTACCTCTAAATGCTATGCGTTAAAGTCATGCTTCCCTGGAGATTTATAAATGTTTAAAGCTTTTAATAAACTTAACCTGACTTACGGAGTCTATTCAAAGCTGGCTGGTTTGTTAGAGTTGGATCTCTCTGTGGTGATTTGGCTTTCCAGTTGCTGGGGGGCACGCACCCCCAGCTGGAAAAAAAGATGTAGAAATTAGGGATATAGTGTGTTTGTTAATTTGTGCATGGAAAAACATCTGGGTGCAATTCCCTCATTGTGCCTCAGCTTATTGATAAGGAAGGTTTGAGCAGATGTGTGGTTAAATGGTAAATTAGAAAAGAGCGCTGTGCCTGATTTTGTGTAACCAGAGAGCAACTTCGTAACACCAGTAACAGCCAGTATGTCCGGCTATGCCGAAAATAGGGAAATGTATCTTATGCTGCTGTTCCAGACCTCCAGCTGGCAGGAGCATTTTTTGCATAAATCTTCCAGAGAAATGCTTCAAGTTCACTGTCTCTCTCTTATCTGCCCTAAGTACAGAAATAAATGAAGCCACCAATGTGCGAGCAACATTCTGAAAATAAAGACTCCATGCATAGAGAAATAATGAATTTTCTAAAATCTATATGTGGAGATAAGCCACAGGTATCCATGTTTGAGATACTGAAATGATGTAACTAAGGCAACTGAAATAATAATTTGACATCAGAAGGAAGCTGGTATAAATGGGATTTCAGGGAGTCATATACATTTTCCAGAGGTCTATTTAAACTCTTTTCAGCAAAAGTGAAACTTGTCGGAAACAGGAAAATCTGTTGATGTTATCAACACTTTATGTTTATCAATCATTCATGTTTATGGTAAATCTCTGCAAAGGCTTTTGATTTTGAACAGAAGATTATAAGTAATCTTCTAAAAACAAATAGAGCATTTTAAAGGTTTCTCTATTAAAACTTCTAAGTCACAAATTGTGCATGATTTTATAAGTGATTCCACGTTGCGGTGTTCCTAGCATATCGTTTCGACCTTGTAGGTGCCAGGGTATAAAACAGCCTTCCCCATGCGTAGAAAAACTCGGCTAAAACCTGTTCTGAAATGAGATTATTGAACTCAATGTGCTAAAGCTGGGGAGACAGTTAAAAGCAAACGAATTTTGGATGTCGATTTGATGTTTGAAGCAGGCTAATAATACATGGGATAATTAATCTTGTAGAACAATATAATTATTTTATATATACACGTAAAGTACCACCTGGGTCATTATTTCAGAATTGTTAGTTTGAAGGAATAGTACTAGAGCTGTGCTCTTCCTATATCGCACCTTTATTCAGAAGAGCGGGTGGCTTGCTGGTCCCCGGTAGCCATCCTCAACAAGGGCATAGCGCCCGGTCGTACCATGTCAGGTTGTTCCTAATAAATAGTAGAGTAAACAGGGAAAAAATCTGCTTTGCAAGGTGTTCCTGAACTTAAATAATGGTTTTGAAAAGTTGAATTAAAATCTTGACCCAGTGATTAGGTGAATCGTTCGCATCTGATTGAGGTGAGTCTGAGTAGTTTAAAGTAATGATCTGAGGTGAAGCCAGCACAATCAAATAGTTTGTTATTGAAATTGAGCCTTGCAAATAATTTAATTGTAAATAATTCAGTTAGTGAATTTAGCTTCCTTTTCAATTCAGAGGCTGTTTGAAAGCAAGTTTTGCTTTCCTCTGTGGTGGTTGCTATTTCTGTTGCTTTTGGTTTAACTCTGTGAGGCACTGAACTGTTTGCTTTGGCCCTCTGCTTCATCGCAATCAAATCTGAGCTGTTCAGCTCAGTTGGTGTTGTTGCTTGCGCTGCTCGGCGAAGCGTGCATCTTAAGAGGAGGGCTTGATACAACTGCCCAAGCTTTAGGTGCTTAGGATAAAGAAACAGAAACTGTATCTTTAGTAACTAGGTTCAGTGGAGCTACAAGGAGCTGTACTTCTTTGTGAGGCTCAGTTAAATCCTGGTTCTCTTGGGTGGCTTTTAAGACTTTTACCCTTTTCCTACGTGTAAGCAGGCGCCTCTTCTGTAAATCATGCTTGTGCTGATGGGAGAATTTGGCGACTGTTGCCCATGAGAATTTGTACACAAAGAAGTTGTTGCGGGGCAGCATGGCAAGGGGAACTGGTGTGAAGACGGGACTAGCGGTCTTCTACATTCAAGGGAATTGGATTTTATGGGACATTCACTCAACTTTTACGGTATTTTTTTCAAGCTTCTGAGCAACACTCATTTTTTCAATACAAACTGTTGAAATTAGAGGGAAAATAGCGCTAGGATGTTTTAAGAGCAAATGCACTGAGCTTCCAAGGAGCACTTGATTTAACATTCATGGATTAAGTTATATGACGTTATTATTACAGGTAGAACAGGTGACTGCCATCCTCTTTAATACAGGCATGTTATGATATGTAAGAATAGAAATAATTTGAAGGTCATAAATTTAAAACTCAGTTGCTGTTATTAGACCTCCCCTTCCTCCTTTCTAATTAAGAAGACATGTTTCAGATCTTTCTGCTATCTTACATTATGCTCTACAGGCAATAATACAAGGAAAATTTATAATCTGTAAAGAAATGTTGACAGAGGTTTTTTTTTTTTGCTTCAAGAAACAAAAAGAGGCCTCTTGCATTCTTGTTAATTCATTGGCAGTCACCACAAAATGATGACACACAGAATTTTGAGAATTTTAAGTGGAGTTCAAAGTTACAAGTCCAAAAAGAGATCACTGGGATGGTCTGTTCATTTTAAATGATATGATAAACAATGAAAGTCTCAGCATAGACCAAATGGATGAAGAAAGCTTAATTTGTATAACAGCATGGAAAGAACAGGAAGATCAGGAATACTGAGAGGAAATGTTTCCAGAAAACAAATTACTTTTTAAACTGTTTGCTTACTGTTATTGTTAGATTTTTTTGGCAAGTGCTGCAAATTCTTAAAAGGCTCATCTAATGCTTTTTGACAAATATGGTTATGGTTTGTATTCTTTTTGATAGTGTTGATAGCACTTTGCCACACAGGAGGAACTAACCCCAGCAACTAGTTTTGAGGTTGAAAATAATCACCATCTTCATACTTGCTACTGAATTACCGCCTTTTGTCTTCGCTTAGGCAAATGTTCTCTCTTTCATCTTCTGTCTAAAGTTTTGGTACTACTAGGAATGGTGTAGAAACAGTTTTTGTCTGGATGTGTTTTGATGCAGTCCCTTTTTGTTAGAAATGAATGGGAATATACTGTTTTCCATTATTAAGGGCTTATATTAAATAGTAGCTGAAAGTGTGTGCTTTACGTATAATTATTTACTTATGACTGATTTTTTTTTTATACATTTATACTCTGTTTTAATGTATTTGGGTATGTAAAGAATTTATAATATTATAGAAAGCTGACACGAACCTTAAAACAGTCATCTTGCTTTGCTGATCATATTGAACACCAGAGCATGGCAAGAAAGAAATGAAAAAAGCTGTGCATTTGTTCTTACAATACTTGCTTCCTTCCCTTTCCTAGTACCATTTTCTTCATACTTTCTTTTGTACTCACACAGATTTTTATACATGATATATAAAAAATAAAGCAGTATGATATTGCACCTTCAAATAAGGATACTGCAGATCAACATACTTCAAAATTGCTCCAGAATGAAGTTTTTCCATGAGTAATGGTGTATATTGTAGTGAATGCGTGTGTAAGTGTTTTTAATGGTGTGCATTTGAGATTGGTCTTCTCAGGGCAGCCAATTTCTAGTACTCTTTGGGTCATGAAAAAGACTTCTTGTGCTTCCTTCCATAAGTTCTACAAATAATAACATTTCCTTATTTGTCACTTTCCCGTAAGGAATGGGAATAGCAGCAGCAGCAGCAGCCGCGGTGTTATGGCAAGTGTTGCCATTTGGGATCCTGCTGGCAAATAAATATAGTGTAGCAAAAAGGTGTCATTACGATGACTCATTTCACCCAGGTTGTGAAAGGCTGTGATTCATTAGTACCAAATATATGCTACGGAACGTAACTACTGCAGCCTGAAGTTTTACAGCAATGGAAAGGCGAGAATAAAATGGATTTTAAGAAGAGGGAGAGGGAAAAAGGAAGCCCCTATACCATCAGTTGAAGATACTCGTTTTCACTTGACATTGATAAAATGAATATGCAATAAAAATGAATATGCAGTAAAGAGAAGTTATGTAAAATCACTGTACAGGTGAATATTAGGAACAGCCAATATCCATAAACTTTTGCATAGGATCCTTTTATGTCCTTTATTACTGTTCTTTCACTGTACCTTCCAGTCATAGGAAACCCAGCTTAGAAAAAGGACATGTCGTACAATTTATGTGACAGATTTATGGTCATCCAGAGTCTTTTATGTTTTTCTTTTTTTTTCTTTTTTTTTTCTGTGAGAATATTTTACTTTAAAACCCGTGCCGTGAAAAGAGTTTTGGGTGTTTTAGCTTGATTCAGTAAAGGCAGTCCTGTAAGTCTTGTGGCACAATTAGGATATGATGTTTTTCTTATAAATCATGTAAGGAAGCTTTCTTCTCATTTACATCAATCCTTCAGATCCCTAACACTTCTCTTAACAAATGACAGAAGAATAATAATTATTAGTTCCATGGAGATTTTGTTTAGACAAATAGGAAAATATGTTTTTGCATCCCGCATCTTACACTGAGGTTAACTTTAGATTCTAGAGCTTTCTCATTGTTTCAGCATATTTAATTTGCTCTCTCAGTAAATGTTGTTGACACTTTTTGCTTCCTGTAATTTAGGATTTCAAGTTCACCTTGAACTAGAGCTGCATACCAACTGAGGAAATCTTTCCATTTCTTTGTTTTAATTTTTGACAGAAGGTGTATTTGCAAGTAGGTGTAGTGTCCTTGTAGATGATATCAGCTCTACAGCATTGTGCATGCGGTGTTTTGTTATAATGATTTTTAGCAAGAAATATTTGCTTTTTTTTTTTTTTTTCCTGCTGGTGCTTTGCTCTAATGTGGAAGTTGTCTTATGTTTGCTAGAGTTTGTTTTCATTATAGGTGCCATCTGTGGAACAACTTGGCTTCAAACTATGTTGGAGAATATACAACATTTTCAATAAAAGTAATTCTTATGTCAAGACGTGGGCATGTTATGGATTGTAAATTTTGACTTTACTGCCAACCTCTGCCAGATTTTACTTGCCGCTCTGTGCAATCCTCTGTTGAGCAAAATATTGTCATTGTTATTCTTCAAACAGTTAGGATATCACTTCAGTATTAGAAGGGAGAAAATGTCTCAATGTCTTTTCCTTCTTGCGTTTTTTTTTTCTTGTTCCACTCTGCAGTGCTTTTTACTGACTGCGTAATGAAGGTGGTATTGCCTTGTAAATGTACTATCTTATTAATAATCTCATTAGCATTCTTTTTTAATGTGTACTGCAATTCAAGTATCAGAGGGGAGCTCCCTTGCCCAATTACTGTCATTGCTTACCTGAAGACTGTTATGATATAGAGTGGTTTTATTTATTTGGTCATAAATGCAGTGGCAGCCGGGAGCCCCAGCCCTCTACTAGGTGTGAGAATCTTTCCACTACTGAAATTTCCATACCAGTTTTTGTTGACCTCAACTTTTCCCATCCCCAGTGCAGAAGTTCCCATAAGATAAAGGTGATGGAGCGGTAACGCTGGGTAACACCTTTACTGCTGAAACTAATTTTGCTGTTCGGGTCTAGGAGAGAGACATCTCGGGACACAGGGGAGGCTGCATGGCGTGGCTCTGATCTCACCAGCGGGTGCATCCTATGGAAGAGACGGGTGTCTTTTGTATGAACCTCGACAGGTGTGTCATATGGGACCTCTAACGATATTTGTGAAACGGAAGGTCTTTTCAGATCAGCACAGTCGCATATCTGAATCCGAGAGCCTCATACCAAAATGTTTCCACACGCAAAAGTGTTTGTCCTGGACCTATGAAGCTGAGGGTGAAGAAGGATAATTAATTCAGGGAGAGGAATTTTGACTGCCTCTGTTCCCACAGAGGTGCGCTTGGGCTGGATTTGCATCTCCGTCCAGCAGCCAGCCAGCAAGGGCAGGCTCTTTTCACTCACCTTCTCCTGCATTTGTATGCAGATCTGGATTACAGCAGCGCTGTTCAAGCACAGTGGAGGGCTACAGCATGGGAGCCACACTCGAAGCACCTGAGGTTCAAGGGTACATGAGCCACCTTTAGTATGTTATTTCCTTGGATGCTCTTGTATCCTCCGCTAAGTCCTAGAGGCGATGGAAGAGATGTGGCCAGATGGCAATGCTTTATTGGTGTAGGGTGGCACTTCATCTGCATTAGGCTGTGAAATGATGGTTCGGTGACCTCCACAGCACAGGGAACGCTTCCGCTGCCTGAAGTCTGCTCAGACTTACCTGGGTGATAGAAATCTGTTTTCTAATTTTTGTCACGAAGTTCAAGTTGCTTTAAATAGAGAGCAGCACAAAGATGGTTCTGCTGGGTTTTGCCCCATTTAATCTTTTGCTGACTGATGGCAAACGTGAATGACGAACTTGACGCCTTGAGTTCCTTGCATTGGTGTAGCAATGTCACTTGCAGCACTTCTCTGTGGATGGTGAAGTATTTTCATGTCCTGGTTGTTGATCAACATTGTAAATCTTATAAAAGCGAAGGTTTTAGAAATACACTTTCAGTTACAATGCTCAGATGATATTCCGTATGCATTGTGTGTATCTGTTTTTTCTGAACAATGGTGTAGTAAATAGTAATATTTAATCTCTGAATTGTTAACACATTGCCTGTGAGTTTTTGGAGAATTACTTGTTTGTGTCTTGTTTTGTCAAATTAGCTCAGTGAACAGATTTGCAGACTTCATATAGTAAGTTTATGTATTAAATACGAAGTCTGTAAAACTTCTTATTGTGACCTAATCTTTATAATGCTTGTGCTTCCAATGACCTCATACTGTAGACTTTTCCTAATAATGCAATATTTTGGATTGAGAGGCAGGACTTTCAGACTTTTCTGCTGGTCACCCTTCCTGTTGTAACTGAGGTCAAATTGCTGAATAAGCAAACCTTTCCAGCAGTGTCCATGCAAAAAACTCTCAAATTCCGCTGTTTATTTTTGATGAATCAGACTAACCGCAACCAAATATTTTTTGCTCTACAGCTTGTTTCTTAAATCACTACCTATCACAACTAAGCTCACTGTGGCTATAGCATCCAAAGAAATTGCCCTGGCAACATGCCATACAATGTCATGGTTTATGTACCTCTGTTTGTTTCACCAGAAAATGATAATTTGTTTACTTAAAAAGTATCACCCATGCTTTGATCTTCATTTCCCTTAACTTTGGGAATGGGTGCAGTTCAGTGAAGGAGAGAGTGATCTTGTATGTGATACTTATATATAGTATTTTATATAAAAAAGTTTATATTAAAAATCAGTTGATAATTAGTTGATGTATGGGTGTTTTCTTGTGAGGCTTAACCAGCTGGTATTTTTTAAGTCCTATGCCATCCTTAGCTGAAAAGTTAAATGCAAGGTGTTATGATGAGAACAATAAATGTCATGTTGGGAACACAAGTGCACAATATGCAGTGCAAAAGATCCCAGAATGTGGCCCAAAGCAGTCTATAATCCTATATGCCGTGAACAGAGGATTGTGTGACTCAACCATGGACAAAGGCAAATGGTTGACAAACATTTTTTGTGTGAATGCGGGGGACTCGAGGAAAATCCTAAGGCTTGTGGTTTTCCTCCCACAGCATAAAACCCATCTGGAATGTAGCTCCTTCCCTTCAGGTTTCAGTTCTATCCTCTTACAAAACATATTAAAAACTGTACTTCTGCGGTTTAAGAATGATTTACCATTGATGTGATAGTTTAATTCTTTACTGTAGGAACTGTTGAAGAATATCAAACCATTAACTCAAGTTTATAAAATTATTCACTTAATGTAGTCGGTCACAAATGAAGCTGTGCTTACTCTTTCCATTCACTGGAGACTCTATTAGGCAAAGTGCGAAGGATTGTGGGAGGGAGAGGATGAACTTTCCTGTTACCCACTATCGCCGTGAACAGTGTTGTAAATATGTATTACGAGTGAAGTAGTTATTGAAGCCAAAAAGGTGAACTAATTCTGACTAGATGTTCAAATCAGAATGTCAATCAGCATGATCAGTGCAACTCATCATGCTTTGCTCCCAGTGGATGGTCCGATAGCACACTTGTAATTTATTAGCTAATGTGAGACACCATATTGATTTAATACTCTGTCTGTTATACCGGCTTACTGCTATGTGGTGCAATTTTGCCTTGGAGCATGACCTCAATGAAATCAGCTTTAGGTCTATAACAGCACTAATATAAATCATGTGTCTCACCAAAACACTCCTAAATGTTGACTAGTAATTAAAATTTGCGTGGAGATGTGTCTATCTAGCCATCCACATGAGCTGTTTTACAGTTTTATATGTTTAGTATATTTGCATTAGTTAAACTTTAAGCTCTACATCTAGTTTTGTAAGGGTGTGTGCAGTCCTCATTTAAATTGGTAAGAATCCATATTTCAGATGCTTTTTCAGAATTGCGTGACTCCTAATTTTACAAGATTTCAGCAGAGGTAAATGTCTAAATTCCTTTGAGGATCGGAGGGGAACTTTTTTTTTTTTCTGCTAAAAGTCTTTTATTGCTTAAATGAAAATTCAAAACTTGCTGGAATTTTTCTCTGGAGCTAAGCAAGCCTCAGTTTTTTTAAAATTGAAGGAAAAGTTCAGAAGGCACTTTTCCCATTACCTTAGAATTAATATTTTATTTATATTACTTGCATGAAGTGTATCTCCATCAGTCTGAGATCTATGGTCAAATGTATTCTTTCCATTTAGCTGCAAGTTTTCAAGATTCTCTGGGGATGTGGTATCCAATATTTCTATCAAAAGAGAGTGCACGCAATAGAGTTTGACTTCCCGAAGGAAAACAGAATGAAGTTTGAGCAGACTGCTGTATAGATTTATAAGCAGAAGGGGCAGGAGGAGGGAGATAGGAGATTTATGTTCAGTTAGCAGCAAGACTTGGTCACACAGGTGACCTTCAACATGGGGTCACTAGTCTTAGGAAGGTCATCTGTATAGGGGAACGATTTCACAATTTCTAACAATAAAGAGTCATGTAGGTCCTTGGATTTCCAGCCTGTGGAGACTGGGAATTTTATGACAATACTTTGGCTAGTGCTCTTCTTTGTGCTTTTGCAAAGCATCTAGTTTCTCTTAACCACACCCGAATTTCTGTGTGTGTAGTTAGGATGTTGTGTTTTGTCTCTGAGGGCTTTGTTTGATAGATAGCTGCCTGTCAGTTATTCTCCATATTGGTACAAATGCTAAATTCCACACCATGTAAAATTTGGCAGATGTAAAGGCAAACCCTGTCATTAAAAGCCAATAATCAATATAAAATAGTAAACTACCCAAAAAATTTTAAACTAATAGATATCTTTGTATTGCCTCAGAATTTATCACAGGTGTGATAAAGTAAGAATTGATAGTTGAAGCTTCTAGATAGTATCTCCATTAATTAAGTTTCCAGCTTTTAGATGGGAAGAAGCAACAAGTATTTGTATGAAACTTGCACACCAAGTTCCTTCTTCACTAACAGAAGGAGAAAGAAAATTATTTATAGCAGTCTTCACTGGCTTTACTATTGCTAATTAGTTTCTAGTAGTTAATGGAATAGATGAGATTATGGAATTAAACCCATGCAGCTAGCAGTGTTTTGGCAGACAGTTAGGATTTAGTGATATGCTGAAAAAAGTTAGTAAACAGTAATGGATAAATGACAGCTTGGATTAATTTCAGAGTAGAATGCTCTTCCTTGCAGGTATGATAGCTTCTGAATATTAAGTGGATGTTTCCTAGACTCTGCATTCTGAAGAGCTAGTTAAATTAGATTATAGGAATATTTAAAAGGCAAGATTATAGATATTTTTTTTTTAACGAGAATTTCCCTCTCTCCCATATCATTATCATCTTAGTATTTTGGATCGGTGGTGAATAACGGAACCCAAGTGGCGCTGGAAAACGTACTGTGCTTAACACTTTGTAAAAACTGTGCAAAAATAGGGAACAGGAAAGCAATGCAAATGTGGCTTGTGCTAAGGAGATGTATGTAATAGGTCAAGTATAGAATGATGTCTCGTGTGCTAATGAAGTCACCCTATGTGTAAGCAGACAAGTGTAAGTTTGGGCAAAATCTCACTGTTAGCAGTTTCAAGTGTCGGCAGTAACCAAGAGTGATGTGGACTGGGTTTGATCTGTGTTCTGGCCTGAGACATGACCATATCCGAGAAAATCTTGATTAAGATTAAACAGCTCATAATGAGTTTCCTTGTAAAATTATAGAGAAAATTTCCCAGTTTAAGTATGTTCATCCCTAGTACTTCACACATATTGTGTGTAAGCTTTGAGGCATGTGCAGTGCTTTTTAATCAGGTCTGAATTAGCTAATGGCTAGCAACGATAATAATCAAAAAGTCCAGATGGCTGTTTTGGGATTATTTCTGGGGTTCTGCTGTATCATGGGGACCATTGGATCTTTGTGTCCTCCAGGATGAAAAAGCCAAACACCGACCTTCACCTCTGACTATTCTCGTCTAGTCCTAATAGAGTAAATAAGACACAATGGTGCCAATTTAAAGATATTTATAAACTACTTGTAAAAAAGAAACGAAGAAAACGTGCTAACATAACAGTATCGGTTAATTACATGTCTACCTATCAACAGTTAAAAAATTAATACAATTAACTGTCAGTTATGTCTTGTGCTGATCAGGCAGTTACAATTACCTCTTTGTTTGAAAATGAGTTAGAGTTTCTTCTGAAATTTGGGATCTTGCTAAAGATTATAGAAGCTCTTCAGAATGAAACTAATTTCAAACAGAAAATTAAATGTTAGTTACTTGTGATCGAAGATGAGAATTTTTTCCCAAGATCCTTTTGTTGGATATAAATGTGCTGATTTCTGTGAAACAAGTATTTTAAAGTGCTAACTCTCTGCTACTCATCTTGCGAGCGGTTTTCAATCTGACTTTATTTTCCCACCAATAATATATTTCCTGCTGTTTGGAAACTACATGCAGCTGGCAACATCACTTTGAAATATTCTTATATTAGAATGTAACACACAGTGATAAAGGGAACTACACCGATGTTAATTCTCAGTTTCACCGTGCCAAAAATTAGTGACTAGGAGTTGTAAAGTAACGAGAGGAGCTCTGAAACAAATGCAGTGATAAAATGATGATGTGTTTGGCCTTTGCTGCAAGGGCACCTGGCAGATCTGTGTCGACGTTGCCGCTGAAAGGACTTGATCGATCCTAAATTAGGCTTGTCTTGCCTAGGTCCACAGGCTGTTGCCCTTATTTTTTACGAAGAACAAAGGTTTTACAGTATAGTCAGCTTTTCACATGCATGGCAAATATCAGATCACTAGCACAAGCTCCATGCCCTTAACTATGGAACTGAGAGAAAATTTCAAATAAAATGTCACTGTAAGTTTTTAATACAGTCAAAGTAACGTACTTTTCATGTTTTTTTTCAGTAATGGACTAAATTGAAATGGCCATAAAAAAGATAAATCAGATTTATTAACATCTGGTGGAGTCTTTATAAACAGATATTTATTATAAATAAGATACCCTAGGGACTGTTGGGCAACCTCAGTAATCACCACCCCGACCGCCTTGACATGCTTTAGCTTTGTTGGAGCTATCTATAGCCAAAAAGAACCAGACCAAAATGTGCCTGGCATCATCACAGCCTCAGGTGCGCCCTGGCAAGTAAAAGGAAATGGTTTGGTAAAGACCTGATAGGTAAAAACTGAGCTTAAAATAAATGAACTCATTTGGCTGAAAGTGATTAAGAAACACACAGATCTGGAGGGGGTTTATCAGTGGGGATTGGGCTAATTTGGTGAAAAGACAGCTTCTTCAGTGGGCACTGCCGGAGTCAGAGGAGGGCGCAGCCTAATACTTCCCAATTAATAATGTCTGAAAACAGATTTGAAATCCCAGGTGGTTACTCAAATTGGTCTTTTGTTTAAATAAGGTAAAAAATGCATTTTTTTTTTGAGAGCGCTGACCAGTAGGGAATTATAGTAGGAAATAAGTATTCCCAAAATGATGTATGCTGGTTTTATGCACATCTATATTGAAAAATCTTTTTAAAAAATAAAACACAGGGAGATAAATTGTGACTTGATTTCAGGATGCTGATTAATTTGGTGCTCAGTGTACATTTCCCCAAAAAGGTTAATGAATCTGTTGAACTAATGAACTTCTCTTAATTAATACAAGTTTCAATTTTCTCAGAGCAAGGGCATTAGAGATGAGAGCAATGAATATCACACAAATAAGCACATATTCACCACATTTCTGTCAAGTAAAAATACACAGAGGATTGAGTTATTTTGCTGCCTTTATACAAGGCACGTAAGGAGCGGATCTGTACATGTGTATGTAAATATATGTAGATATGTCAGGACTTTCTCCAGAGTATTTTTGTAGGTGGAGTTGAGGTTTTGTCCCTCTGAGACTCTTTGTCTTTGTGTAGCTATTTCACAGAGGTGAAATTCCTACGAGGAGGAAAAATCATCGTTCTCTCAGTTAAATTGGCCTATAGATCCTAAGGTGGAAAGGTTCCCGCTCATCGCGAAGGCTGCTTTTTTTCCTCACTAATGTCTAAAACTAAATCGCCCTCAGGCCTCAAGCGAATGACCAGCCACGTAAGAGCGTGTTCACCGAAGTGCTAAATGAGAGGTGGCAGGCGCCGAGCGGAGGGGGATTCTCGGAGGAGCGCGGTCCGTCCCGCGCCGTATTTGCCTGAGGTGAAGTTACAAAGCGGTTCCTTCGCGCGGAGGCTGGCAGGGAACTTCCCCAGGAGCTCCGTCGCTGGGAAGGTAGAACCCTCCGAGGAAACGTATGTTCGAACGCAAACTTCCCCCTTCGCCTGCCAGCGTCACGCTGCACCTTTTCATCCCCGCGTATCCCACCAACCATTTCACGGCTTTACAACGTAGTAGGAAATCTCTTCGGCGATTTTTCTTCCGATTTCGACTCGGTCCCACCTTTCAGTATGTGCTTTGGATGGTGCTTCATGCGTTTGCTCTTCGGAGGCCAAACTTCCTTGTGAAATTGTAAGGCTCAGCTCGAGTCGAGTGGCCGGAGTACAGCTTGTGGTTGTCGCAGGGCAGAGCCTTCAGGTCTCTTCTGTATTTCGTAGTCAAAGTGAAGCAAACTTTTCAAGATGGCAAACTGCATGTACGGCTTCAAACTAAGGAAATGTTATTTCCTCTATAATTATGTTAAATGCCTTAATAAAGAAAAAGGTATTAAATAGATCATTCCTATTTATAAAAGTAATATTTATGCTGTTATTCTGCTAAGTAGCTATTAAGGATTGTCAAAGATGATTTGTAAAATAGGAAGCATAGAGCTTAATTATGTAGACTTTTGTGGTTAGCAGGGCTCCCTGTTACATCCTCTTTCTGAAGCAGGAAATTTATTGACCTCATGCGCCAAAGTGAAGTAACTTGAGTGTGAGGGAGAGCGGGAGGAAATCCAGCCCTTGCGAAGGATCGTTTGGGTGGATGTTCTGCTCTACAGCGTTTCTTTTGAAACGTAGTCCAAGCCACCTTGTGTTTGGGTAGTATCGAGAACCTTATATACAATTTCAAGAGTCCCTTTTTATTTTAGCTCATGGGTGCAGCAGCTGAAAGATCCCTCTCGTTTTTTCTTTCCTTAAGTTGTCTTCCAGTTTCTTGGAATGAGCTTTGAAGTAAGTCTGTGAGGCTTTATGGCACTCCTGTAGCAGCAGGCAGTCCTACACCGGAGTTACCCTTACTGATGTGTAGGATTGAGGAATATGGAAAGAAATCACTGTCTCTTCGTACTTGCTTGCTTGTCTGGTCGGAGCCGATGGTCTGTAGGAGAAAGAGTAAACTGCTCTCGGCACAGGGCTCAGAAAGGGCTTGCAAGGAGTAACAGGGAGCCATGAAACTACACCTGGTTTTATTCCAAGGGCGGGCAGGTTCCTCTGACTTGGTCGGTATTTAAATAACTTAATCTTTTAAATCCTACAATTTCTCTTAATAGAGAATGTCCCCTCTTGCTTCTAATATAATGCGTATGCTTTATAAATGCTTTTCTGTGTTGTAAAATTTTAGTACTAAATAAAACAAACTTAATGAATTATTTTGTAATCAAAATTAATTACCTGTTAGTTTTCAAACATAATGTTAAGCAATTATTTAACTTGCACGAAAACCATTAGGCAAAACCATTAGGCAAACAGCCTTATATGAATTCTATGTCTGTGTTCTCTTTTTATGTTCTCTTTTAAACTAGTTTTTTTATTTACTGTCTAAATTACTGATGGACCTACTCTATGAATTAAACTTTTATTAAGTAACAACTTAAAGCTTCTATATTCTTCTACCTCTCTCACTATTACATATGGCTTTCAAAGCCACTTTTGACGAGCTTATATAAAGTTAAAATAACTCAGGAGAAAAATTCAAATTGTAACTATGGTCTAAAGAGCAATGAATAAGACTGGCCTGTTCTTACTGGAAAAAAACCTTACCGTCAAACTGTATATGTGTATTTAAAATCACAAACATTATTTTAACAAGATAATATTGTATTAGTTAACAATGTGCTAGCAACAAAGTATAGAAAATGGAATTGACTTCTTTGTTTTGCATTTATCGTCACTTTTGTGCTCCTATTTCCAATTCCAGGAATTGTATTATTGATGAGGTTGCGTGTCTCAGATTAACCTTACAAAGGTACACAGAACGAAGGGGAAAGCCATTTTTTGGGTGTATTTTTAATAATTCATACTTCAGACAGATAAAGATCTTAATGTATGCTGGTTTAATGTACAGCCATTCATGTAATCACTATTCCTTCTGAAGCACTAACAGCATAGATCTATCTACATTGCTGTTCAGTTAGCAGTATGGATTGAACAGCTGCTAGAGGAGCAGTATAGACATGCATGCAGTAATCAAATGCTTCCTTTGAGCGGGAAGCTGTAAAATAAAGCATCTTTAGAATGAGACTGCTTTGAAAAGGAGAGTGTGTATTTATAACGTGCACAATGAACATAAGTAAAATCAATGCCAGGAAGCAGGTTAATGCCCCAGCTCCTTTCATACTGCTTTCAGGATACTTAGGTGGATGCCAACCAGTAAAAAGATGAGATGTTTTCTGCTCTGTTGAAGGCCCAACTATCTTAAGAGGTTGAAAACACACAGCTCCTGTGAGGGCTGAAAAGGGGTCTTCTTGCAAGCCCCTGTTTTTCTCCCCAGCATTTATGGGAAATCAGGCATATGATGATTAATCCTTGTGTTACATTGATTGAGCTGTTTGTACAAAACCAACTCTATTAATATACAGCTTCATCTGTAGAGAATACAGAATATTCAGACATTATAATGGAACAATCAAGAAAAGCGGTTCACATTCTTCCTGGGAGAGTACTATGAGAACACAGTACAAAAGTAAGCAAATGAAAATGTTACCTAAATATCAAGTGACAATATTCCTTTAGTGCTTTTGTAAGACGCTGTTCAAAAACCCGATCTCTCTAATATTCAGTAAGCTTATTGGTGTTTTGAAAATAAAATTTTGTTCGCTACTCTCATTTTTAACTTATGTAAATATTTCCTTGTATTTTCATATTTAACTGCATTGTATTTCTTTTTTCCACTGTCACAGATGTAGACAATTTTCTATCCTTCCCCCCCAGCATTTTTTTGGCAGCTAATGAATGCAGTCCTTTGGATCTCATCTGATCTTTGGCAGGATATCTGGAATTGATGTCCTAGGATGTGTGTAGCTAGCTCAGTAATGATGTTACAGGAAAACTAAACACTCCAAGCTACAAAGCTCTATTCAGAAATTTTATCTCTGATCCAGAGGCAAACTAAAACCTGCTGTAGTCCCGTGAATCACAAAACGAACATTCAGCAACGCACACAGATAGCCGAGGGAATGAGAGGGTGATCCTCCAAGGAAAGTATAATACCAGCAAGTCAGAGTGCTTGGATTCCTTGTAAGGGGATTGTTAAATATTCTTGAACAAGTTGCTTAATTGTTTCTCCATTGTCCTGAGAAAGAAGTGTAAGGATGTAATACAAAGTATTGTTAGTGAATATGGATTCAAACCCATATGCTATCAAGATCGCACCGTTGAGGGACTGTAAAGTCAGTTTGCATTTCACCTGCTCAAAAACTAATTCCTCCTTCTATGGGAGTGATACAGCAATCCCATCTAGGATTTATCCAGGATGCTACCAGGTGCCAAGAGTGATCAAACAGTGCCTGAGCTGATGTGAGGCAGGTGGAGGACTCTGTCACTCTCCTCATCTCTTCGGAATAATTCATTAAATACTTCTACCTGTGTCAGTTGCAGGTAAAACCTATGGTGGAATTACTTGTCTCTATTCTTGTTAATCCCTTGCCTGTCAGCTCTCATCAGGCATTACATTCTGCCTGCCTTAGCAATTTTGAACATGCAAATTCTTCGGCTGATGAAGTGCTGCTAGACTGTCTCATATAGGTGTATATTATGGATTTGGGTGTCGTACATTAATCTTATAGTAATATTTCTCTTTGTAGTTTGGACACTTCCTGGCACAGTTTTTAACAGCAAATAATTGAAATCCTTTGAATTTTTTTCATGGAACTAGACATTTATATATTGGTTTCTACTGAAACATCAAATAGCCACAATTCTGGTTTCAATGGATGAAAGCGTGCTCCAGCACAACTTCTTAGGTGTATAATGCCATAATACGTTTTATATGATGGTGACTGCATTGACAGTAGCAGCCCTAATGCTCTACTGAAATCTAGCTACTCGGAGGCTGGGCACCAGCACTCAGTTGAATGTTAAATCTTTGAGTAAAATAGCAAGTCGGAAAGTTGAAGTATTGTATATCTCCATCTACCTGCTGAAAGAGGACGCAGAGACTGTAGTTATGTCCTTAAGTTTCAGCTAGGACACATCAGCTTTTTAAGAAGCGTCTTGTTCAAGATTCTGTTGGAACGTTTCATTTACACAATATTTAGGCTACTGCACTGGTTTGTTTCTGACTCGGTATATTGTGCTGCCTTAGGAAAAGGACCAAATCATTAGCTTAAGTTTATTATGTCGTATAAATAACAAAGTACTAATAAAACAGTGTGCTGTGTATATTATAATAGTTTTTGTAAAGATAGGATCATAATTCAGCCGTCCATGGATGCAGTTAAAGTAACTTCTCCATCTTGAGCAGTGAAATGAAGGTGTCCAAACTGTTACGTTTACTCATGCTGAGCACCACTCTCCTTCCAAATAGTCCTGTTGAACTCGAGACAAAGTCTGACTCAAAAGATGAAAACCACAGATGGCTGGGGGACCTACATATTCTGCAGTGACTGGAATCTGTACTTCTAAACTGATGGGATGAGTATGTTCCCTATCTGGAAATAGTTCAAATATTTACAGTCAAGGGAGGTTTTAGCCAACACCATTTGTTTCAGATGTCTGGCTGTTAATGTTTAAACGTTTTCTGCTGTATTTGGAAAACTATAGATCTTGACTAGGCACTAAAATTTCACTCCTCCATATGACTTGTATCTGCATAGCTTATGTAGGGCTTGATATGTTTCACTGCACTTCCAGCCCAAAATATCCTTCCTGTAATTCCCATTGAATGAATACACAAATCTTTCAACAGCTGAAGCTTCAGAAACTATCTTGGGAAGTATGGGGTTTCATCCTTAGTGATAACCAATATTGCACATACATGTATGAAGAAGAGCTTATTCCTGTCTCTGAGATTATTCAGGTTGAATCGCCGTATAGATGCGTGGTTACTACACACATGTAAATACACATACACACACATCTATATATTAAAGAGAGCAATTCACTGTGAAGTAATATTTACCACAGAGCTTCAGAGGACTAGGGGTGGGTTTTGGTTTAGTAACATGTTTGCTAGAAAGGTGGTGGCGGAGAGGAGCCAATAATCAGTGTCCTCACACCTTACCTGTACTTGGTCATAAATTTAATAGTAGAAAAATTGGAAGTGTGATATTGCATCACCAAGTTTAACTTGGAGAGGGAGGCAGAGAAAAATGTAGTATGAAGTGTGGTGGACAGAATAGGCGATGAGCAGAATACTTTGAGAAATAATACAGAAATAATCCTCTCCCTCTCCCCCCAAAAGACACATAAGCCCAAGACCTACCCCACCCTCAACAACCAAAATGAAATTATTTATCACTGCAGAAGGATGTAATGTAATTCTGAGTTGAATAACGAATCCTGAAGCTGTCAGTCTGTTCCAGTACTTTAAGTGCTGGAAGCCCAGAGTACATGCCAAAAGTAGTTTTGTCCACGTAATTAGGCTTTTAATGTAAAATCAGATCTTTGTGGATTTCTTTCGTTTGTAGGACTGCAACTGTGTAGGGAGAGTGTTTTGATAAGCATGAGTGAGCAGCAGCGTATGTTTTCGGTACTGTTAATAGGCTGGAAGCAGTGTCAAAGAGAACATATGTATCTCTTCTTCCAGCCACCTCTTTTGGCTGCTCTTTGGGCATTGATGCCAAACAAATGAATAAATCTTGTCAGTTCTTTCAGGCCATTCATTAACTACATTTATTTTTGTTAAATAATTTCTTATTACTTTAGGGGTACCAACTTTTTTTTGCGTGAATTTGATTTTCAGATTCATACACTTATTTTGGATGTGTTAAGCTGTTTTCCTTTTTAATTGGATTCTCTGTGTGTGTATGTTTACTTAAAAGAAGAATACACAATTTTGGCTTGGTTTTTTTTTTTTTTTTTTGAGCATAGGATTCCCTACAATTCTGAGAGCTTCTGGTAACCAGTACCTGGTTTGGACCCTGACTATGCTGCTTCTTGAAGATTAAAACCTCCTTAGTTTCACTTTTCTAGCTCTAGTATTTAAATGATGGTTTAAGAGGTTGTTTCTGCTTTTATCTTTTTTCCAGTGAGACCAGAACATGGGTAATGGGATTCATTACAATGCTCTTCTATGTACTGATATAATGACTGAGTTAAAGCTAGTGGGGGAAAAAAAAGTCAGGACCAGGGGACCACACTAGCCTTTCTGTGGAAAAGGCTTAGGAAGGGGTCAGATGGTCAGAACTAGCACAAGAGACGGGCAGCAGTGTGTAGCCTGAGATACAGGAGCGTCAGGGCTTCGAGATACAATATCGGAATACCTATAGCGTAATTGGAGTACAGCTGGAAAACATCCCTCCTGCTCATAACCTCTCACAGCTTATCCATCTCATAGCGGTAATAGTATGGCGGGATTAAAATATAGATGTGTTTTGGAAACATTAAAATTAAAATTATGTAGGTTTATTACTTTTATTCATGCTTTTAATAAGAGCTGTTTGAAACGATAAAGCTCTATCTTTTCATGCAGTTGTGTGTCTGTCAGAATTCCAGAGGGAAGGCTGTCTCCAGGAGAAGGTATCAGAATATGAATACTGCTGAATGAGTCATTTATAAGTTGCTTTATTTTGTTAGGAGTTTTTCTGTTGTACTTTCCTCTATAATACCTAAATTTTTCCATGCTGTAATAGGCTCATATTCTTAAAACCTTTGAGAAGGTGTGATATTACTTTGATCTCATAGGCTGGACAGCGTGGCAAATGAAGCATAGCAGACTTGCTTAAGTAGCCTTAAGGTTCATCTGGAAATGGGGCATGTATATCCCTATTTATTCTGTGTTGTTACCGAAAGATAGCCATTTCTGGGTGCATATATGTGAACATAGCACAGAGAAAGAAAACTCCTGGTTAAGGCAGTTGAGTTATCTGGGAATCTGGATATTTTTTTTTCTGGTGTGCTTGTAGGTATCTGATGTGCATGAGCGTGTGTGTGTTGAACACTAAGATGACCACTTAAATTCTTTACAGAGGTTGAAGAACAGTAAGCAATAAATGGGATTATTGACCCACTTTAATAAATGGCCTGTTGAAAGAAATCATTTATGTGCATATAGTATTTCTTCTATACTACATAAAAATCTCTGATGTGGGCTTGACAGATTTGTTCAAAGAAAACATTTATTGTACCCTGAACTATGTAACATGTCTTGATTATTGATGTTTCTTGTTTTTGCTGGCAGAGAATGATATTATTGCTTTTTTCTTTTTCTTTTTTTTTTTTTTAAGAATCCCTGGCGTACTCTTTAACAGTAAAGAACTAGGAGTTCAGCACCTTCATTGCAGTGCTTCACACAGTACTGACTATGTGTATTAAGTGTGTCTGTGTTATGAGGCACTGAATATTGATATTCTTCTCTTTACTCGCAAGATTGTATATCCTTTTTTTCTTCCACTTCTTTTTCAGAGGGAAGAAAAATATGCTTAAACTTGTGTCTTAAATGAGATTCAACTTAGTCTTTGTTATGATTTACATGGAGCTTGGATGGCTTAACAAACAACTTTTTTTTGGGTCCGCTAGATGATGCTGAGGCAGCATAACACACTTTTCTGCAGCAGTTACTTTAATTAATAGGGCTCTTGCATGCTTTCCGTGAGGTCCTCGATACCAGCTTTAAAAAAGCATCCTGATTCTTTAACGTTTCTGTTCAGAAGGGTGTTACTGGAGGAAAATAACTGCTTAAAATAAAAGACAGTCAAAATGGGTTTAAAAAAACTTTTAGAATATGAACATATATGTTATTATAGAGCTGGAAATATTGGAGGGGGAAGGAATCTCAGTATGCCATCTGTTCTAGGAGTCTAAACTTGAAGGCACACAAGATGGTTCATTGAGATTTTCTTGTATTTTCCAAAGAAAAAGAATATATCTCTTGTCTGTGTCATTTTCTGTTAAGAAAATGCTAGTGTGAGTAATATTTGATGCAATATATTCCTATTTGTTTGTATCTGTATGACATTTTGTTAAACATAAAAGCAAATGGGAAAATAAGGTGCATTGGGGGATGTTATGGCTGAGAGGGAAGTTTATCACTGAGCTGTCATTGACAACTGAAAGAATTCATAGACTCAAGTGTCACACGATAACACATTGCTAACTGCAACTTATTTAAGTATATCATTCTGAATTTAATCTGTGTGCTACCTTCAAGGTTAGTAGCTAGAGGATCCTTGGGATCACAGAAGGCAGAGTATGAAAGAATCTATTAGAGTCTAAACCAAGTGCTTAACTTAGATGTTGAAATAGTTTATCACCAGAATCCAAATCAATGAATCTGTGTTTAGCACTGAGTCTGTTGTAGTGTTTTGGTTGTCCAGAAAATGGTCCTATTCTTGACAACAAGGCATCATGTGTACTCTCATTGTCAAGAAAATGATGCATGGAGCCAGCTGAGTTTTGTCTTCAAGAACAATTGAATCCCGAGAACCCGTGATGTGGTAAGTTGCTCTGTAAGGTTAGGTCAGGTATTTTAAGGAGAAATTAATTTCTAGCAAGTTGAAGCAGAGCTTTGGTATTGAAAATTTGAGGAAAAGAACAAAATGGTAGGAAACTGTTCCATTGCAAAGGACATTTAGCTTAGTATTTTACTTTAAACGTGGAGCCACTTTTTACTATCTTTTATATTCTTTTCTCCAGAGGAACTGGATAATCCACAGGAATAATATTGTTTCCATTTCTTTCCTCTTAGCTTGTTGCTGATTGTAAGGTTAACTTAGCAACAAATATATTTTTTAACATGGTGGACCCGTGAGCGAGTTCCTATTGAAACAAGTATTCAGTAGCATTCTCCAGGATAAGTTCAGCTTTGCACGTCCATATTTATTGAATAGATTTCAAAGAGATCCATGAAAGTATGCTTGAATATATATGGCTGCTGCATATGCTTGTATAAAGCCTCTTGTAGAATAACGACCTCAGATAACAGTTTTAAATTAATCATCATGTTCCTCATAAATTCCAAATGTCTGCAAAGCACTTAGATCTTCCCTCTGTATGGAGGAACAAGCTGTATAGCATGTAGCTAGCAAAATCATAAGACAACTATTCCAGCAAGCAACTTAATAGAACTGTTGCAACTGTGAGAAAAAAAAAATGTTACCCTGCCCATTATCATCTTAGAGAAATATTTTTGTACTCCCTCATAAGAACCTTGCTGACAAAGAAGAACATGCCTAGTGATTCCAGGTATGGGTTGAAACGTGCTATGTCGTCAAAGAAGGTCCGTGAAGAATGGCTCCCTTTAGAAGAGTCTTGTGAAGCTCCTGGAAAGGAACAAGTGGGGATGTGGAAGAACCTGAGAGAAAGTTTGTGTTTGTACGTTGAGTTGTGATCTGGAGTAAGAAGTAAAATTTCCATAATTGCATTAGTAGCTTAAAATGATTGGGATAATTGAACTAGTTAGTTGATCTGGTTTGAATGTCAGCGGTGATGTGTGGAGGGAGTTCTCTGAAGGAGAGAAGAGAAGGTGCTAATGGCAGATCTCGGTCACAGCGAGCAGGTGGTGGTGTCTTGTGACTTCCAATAACCATAGCTTGCTTCAGTCTTCATTTTGAGATGGTTTTTAGCTGCCTTTCCTGAAACAAAGATGTCTAAATTGAAAGACTGTTGTCAAAAGCATGGAGTCACCCAGTTAACACGCTTCCTTCTCGCCTAAAATACCATATCCTTACCATGGGACTTGTTTCATATTACGGCTCAGCAAGATGGAATCCGTGCTTCCAAATACATTTTTCACCATTTACAGCTTTTGATTCAGTGCCTAAAGCTTGATTTGTCGCTTCGGGATGATACCATATCAAGTGCCATGAATCAAATTATTTTCTAACACAATGGGGTTAGCACCTCTCCTGCTGTGACGAATGGTTTTGTAGAGGTACCAAAATAAATGCTCCACAGCAGCAAGGTTTATCCCATATTTAGAATAAAATCTTCCCACTTGTACACTCTTCAGTTAGCTGGAGAGCAGTACAGGAAATTGTTTTCCTTTGAGGTAAATCCACATCAGTATACATCATGGGCTCTTCGCAATTAATTGTTCCTGGGAGACGAACTTCACTGAGTATGTGGGGCAGCTGGCTATGGGAAAGTACCTGTGAGCTGGTACTCCATTCCAGTGTCCTTGGTAGTGTGAAGGAAAAACCGAACTACAAAACCTGAAGTCTGCTGTCTTGATGTCTTCTTTTGTTAAGTGTATGTGCATATCACTACTTATGTGTTTCTGTGATTCTTTCAAAGGGAAACAATATATATGGGGTTTTTAGGCCTTGCAAACTGATTCCGTAGATTGAGCAAGAGTGCAAATTACCTTCTGGCAACTTTGCTGATGCGAATATTCTGGCTCTCCAGTGAAAGAAGAATTAACCTATCCATATTTTTTTTCTTTACCTATTTAAAGATTAGAGAAATAAGAACACTTTGACTTTCTGTAAGACATTTCAGTCCTAAATCAGCATCCGCGACAAATACCTTCAAGCATATCATAAAATATGAATTATCTTATCTTTCCATCCATTATAATGCGAACAGAACATTATAATCTCCATTTGTTGATGGAGTTATTGAGTCACATTGCAGTATTATGGAGAATTTAGATCATGATGAAGAGAAAAAAAAATAACATGCGAGTGGGACACTTTAGGAACAGGTACATTCTACATTTTGTGAATAAGGAGACACACACAAACACACTGACATGCATAACCAAATTTTAAAATAGTTGTACACATATTAGCTTCCAGAGTCTTTGATAGTCTTTCCTCAAATCAAAAGCTTTGACATTCAAATGGTGTTTTCATCCTCATAAAATGTTAGAATAAAAAACCCAGGGCTATATTGGCAGTAAACTAGGGTTGCTTTCTAAGTGCTTGTTTGACTGCAGCAAACACTAGCATATTATTGACAGAACAGTTTTTCTTCAGGTGAAGGTTCACCTTCATCTAGAATTTTATAGGACATAGTTTTATATGGAAACTTCTCATTTTTACAAATATAGTTTGGTATTTTACATGGGATATATTCTAGACTATCAGTTTTATATTTTTGGATTGCATGTTACTAATGCGTTGTAATTTCTCTAAAATGCTGTGCAAAAAGAGACCTATTGCTTGGTGGTTTTGTGTATAAAATATTAGCCTTCCATATCAGGTACTGTGTTTCACATTTAATTTGAAATCTCAATGAGATATACTGAACTGCTGAAAACAATTTGGGTAGCTGGTGAAGTACAATATCAAGGCCTATAGATAGTATACGGGATGTTCTGGGTTTTTTAGCTTTTTTGCGTAAGCCTTTAAAAAATACACTAAAGTACCTCCTATTTAACTGGATCAGAAATGTTTTCATTCTCTCAATTGCAAACTCGAATGAAATTACTGCATAAGAAAAGGTGGTATCTACTCTTAATTAATTTCACCTTTCTCATACACCTCAGATACCTACATTCTGAGTCATTTAACGTAAACTTGAGATTTTAGTCTACATGTCTGTAAACATCCATAACTAAGTAGCTGTATAGATGGGAAGAATAATTCCATTAAAGCTAACTGATTGGTTTCTGATATAAAGGTGTTTGCACCATTTGTGGACTAGTTCTCCTAAATGCATTTGATTGTAGTCTGATCAGCTGAGGGAGGCTCAAAGACAAAAGTACTAAATGATTTCTGAACAGTTATGGTATATGTAGTCTTCCTAGGTCTTCACAGTGAGAGGGGAAGGATATTACTTTTGGTCCGTGGCACAAACTATTTTCTTAGAAAGGAAATTGCATTATCCCATAGCTAGATATGTTTTGAAGTAACCCTTTGGAATCCTTTTGCATCTGATGCCCTTTCAGTAATGTAAATTCTTTCAGCTTTTCTGCTAGGCTTTGTATTTAGTTAAGGATCTTTCTCCCAAGTATGTATTTAATAATGCTTAAACCACAGCTCATCTCAGTCTAATATAACTTTAAACTTTTTTATTTCAGCATTTTAGACCTTTCTTCTTTTATCTCACTCAATAACAAAGAGGAACACAAGTACACACAGTCAATGTTAGGGCATGAAGATGAGATTCAGATAATGGAAAGAGATAGGTGTTGAAAGATATATAGGAATTAAATATAATAATATATCATTGATTGTAGAATTTCTGATACTGATGAATAAAATGTGGCAACCTAAGTGAGACTAGCCTTGAAGGTATCTAAGGCTGAACATGGGTCAGCCAGACCAATGAGTTGTCAACACAACACTTCAGATTGGCTAAGGTAAACCTGCAATTGAAATAATAGCTAGTGTTAAAGCAAAACCAAAATTTTGATTTAATCAAAATAGAAATTAAGACATCATTTGGTGGTGCCACAAATTTTGCAAGGCAAATCCTATACCTATTCTTAATTCAATGTTGCTATTGTATGTAGGAGAGAATGACACGCACACACACTTGCTGAAAGAAATACTACAATAGAGATTTCAAAATGAATAAATGTCTCTGAGAAAAATCATATTCGCTTCATCATGCAGCATTTATATTAGCACTGCTACTTTACTGGAGACAAATTAAGGGGATGACTTATTAGAAAAAAATTACTTGCACACACTGCAATTGCAATAGGTTAAGAACCCATAAGTGCTATCCCAAATAATGGCAAGAAAATGTAATCATTTAACCTCATGAGCTCTTGTCCATATTTGGTATTTGGATATCTGCTGGAATTACCAAGTCCAATCTTATTTTTTTATGTTCCTGTGTGTCAGGCTTTTTGGTAGACTCTTCTCAAAATTACAGCAAAGTCTAATACGTATATGTTATGTATGGAAACATGTAAGAACAGTGAAACAGGAATCTCAGTAAACAATTTTATAATATCAACTTTGGCATATGGCAATTCACTCTTGTCCAAAGTCTTGCGTACCATTCGCAATCCATTTTAAGAGACACGTTAGGAAAAAGTGCAATATGAGGTGCTCAGGGACTTGCATGGCTTCCCCGTACAGAGCTGAATTTCGCACTGAAGTCTTGTAACTATTCTGTAATTGTAAAATAAAAAACCACATGAAATCTCCATCTTTTCTGATTTTAAATGTGGTTGACTATATCCAAAAACGTGTATTTAGTGAGAAACTTGGAATTAAAATCTAGAAATCCTTATTCTTACTTTTGTGCCTGAATCACAAAACCAAACCTAGGCTTCTGGGTTTGATTTTCTTCATAGTAAAATCATGCTAATATTATTTTAACAAAGGAGGCTTCAGATCATAGTTCCATGTGTAGACCAGTAACATGATGTTTTGCTCTCCATGTTCCATAGAGGTGTTTTCTGGAGTACTTTTTTTAACAGTGATACTACTTCCAAAATATTAATTTTACCCGTTGCAGCAATGTTAACTACTACTGCTGGATTGTGAACTCCTATTAAAGCAGTAGAATGTAACAATATTAATGAAGTCCTTAAAATGATGGCGATGATTAGAGTGATAATGAGGAAAGCTCTTCTATGTTTATTAGTTGCAGGAGAGTATATTTTTGTTATGGAAATTATTTCTGTAGGGGCAGCTCATAGTGTGATTGAAGTCTGAAGGATCATTTGTATTAAATACAACAAAATTATGTATAAAGCAGGTATATGAATCACCATTCAAGGTTTTATAGTTTTCTGACTTCTAATCAAAACTGTATTGTTACTGGTAAATGATCGTGACTGACTTTTTCTGTTGTAGCACCCTTGGCAATGTGGCATTGTGTTTTTGTGCTTGTTGAGTGAGAATATGAGTATCTTTCAAACGAGGAAATAAAACCAACATTGATGCTCTTGTGGTAAATTAAATAGGAACATATTAATGATGAAAAGAAAATCAAAGGTACTGCTTATGTGAGCTGAGTTCTGTCGGAATTAAAGCATAAATACTTTAAAAAATTGGCCTGTAAAAATCCATACTCTGAGTAGGAGGACAAAGTCAGAGTCAGTGAGTTAAAAATGCCAGTTTTACTCCCTGTTTGACAAGTAAAACTTAGAACTTTTTAAAAACACTTTTCTCTATTTGTGACCGCTATTTTCATTTCCATTTCATTTTTCTTCTGCTAACAAGAGACTGTAAATCCCCGTATTCTTATTCATTGAACGTTAAGGGGATGGAGAGTTCTTACCTTACCAGAAAAGATTTAAAAATACAAGCCCAATACCCCCTCAACTTTAATTGCTTTGATCTCATTATTATCACTCGAGGAAGACTCTGCTAAGAGCTGCCGCGCGCAGACTATTTGTTTTGCAGCTCTCTTTTGAAATCGCGTCAGTACAATACCTGTAAAGCATAAGGGCTGCTTCTCATTTGAAATACTCGAGCTTCGCTGCTGCTGCAGCACGGAAGGGGACCGCTTTCCACCGGGGGACACGTGCCGGCGTTACCCACCCAGGAGAGGACCAGAAGCCAGAAGGTACAGAACGATGATGGAGTAAGGAGAGCTTTAACAGTGCCGTACGTGCAGGTGGAGACCCTGCAGAGCAGGCTGCGTGAACCGAGACTTTCTAGACGTGCTGGAATCCTCTGGAAAGACACGAGTGGCAAATGAGCCAATTTCCCTCATTTCTAGCTAAGATAAATTTGTCTGGATGACTTGTAACTCTCTCTGCTTATGAATGAGAGCTTTTGAGTTAAATGTATCACTTCTGATAAGAAAAAGAAGATTAGGAGACAATGACATCTGCTGGCTTTGGAAAGAGAAGACATCAAACCAGCATATCCTGACTAGGCAAGGACTTTGCTTTTTAGCAGTCCTTCATTTTGACGTTTCCATGAAGCTGTGAACCTATAAAACAATGTGAAAAAGAGTCCTGCCGGCAGGAACACCAGGTACCTCGGGAAGGAAGGAGAGCGGCTGCCAGCTTCTGCTGGATGCGAACTCAGCCCGTGCCGGAGGGCGTTTCGGAGAGGAGGAAGGTCCTGACCAGCAGCTCAACGGCAGGAGCTGCTTCTCTACGGGCACCCTCGGAAAACGTCCTGAGAGACGCTTCTGGTGCACTTACTTCTTGATTTGGATAGGAGCAATCACAGTTAACTATCCTTCAGGGAAGACAGTGGCCTAGAAAACCAGCATATAAGAAAAAAATGACAGAAGTTTTTGTTTTATTCCTTCTTTGGGGTGATGGGCTAGATCGCCTTTCAGACGTTTCTGTTGGAACTCTTAATTAGCATTGTGCTACATGACGTGTATAGCATCTTCCATCTGGCGATGTCAGAAATCTTTAAAGAATAAACAGATAAATTGCACCTATCCTTTTTTCCAAAGTTAGGAACTTTTTATCCAACGTTTCCAGTCTCATTTGTTTGGGGATCATAAGACTGGATTGAAAATCATAACATTTGCATTGAATATTTTAGGAAGATTTTTCTACATTTGCTTTACAGCTTTGATTAAGATTCGTGTACTAAATCCTTCTGCAATCTCTTAAATCTCTGAGTGTCATGTAATCACATCTCTCTAGAAGCAGAGATCTAAGGAAAATATTAAATAGGAGGTGTTTTGAATTAAAAATTGAGATTTTTAGCATTTGGAAGCCTTTGTGGCACAGTAGGCACTGGAGGAAACAGAGGCCCTGTTTGTTTCAAAGATATCTTGGGGGGCCCAAAAGCCAAATGAAAATACCAAAAATAAAGCCTAGGCTTCCAGCTGGTCTGTGACTGCAGTGGGTCTTAATGCTTCTCTTGAATAGGGAGTTTGAGAGGGAGATGTTAAAACAGTTTGGCTGCAGTAAAATAATGTCCAAATGTCTGTGTGGCTTTTGATTTAATCACTCGGACTCAGTACAAAGGGAAAAGTTGATTACAATACAGGCAGGAGACCCAAGGTACTTATTATTTAGTCTGTGTTGTCCATTTTCTGTTCATCTTTCTTATAGTCTGTTTCTTGCCTTCTACCGCTTGCCCTCAAGCTCCAGAGTTTGACTTGCTAGCTGATAACTACTAAAAGTCAACCTGCTAGTTTTTTGTTTGCTTTTTTGTTCTTTGTTTTCTAACCATACTTCAAATGTTTTTGTCAACCTGCTTTTCCTGTACTAAACTCTGTATTAAAAGCAAAAATGCTTCTGTTTTCAACAGGCTATAATAGCTTAGATTTGAAGTCAAATGGATATATTAGGATTATGGTTTTTCTTTGCAAGCAATTGTACTGTGTCATTGTGGTGCTTTTGTATGTGAAATATAATTTACTTATTTCTGACCAGGGAAGTGTAAAAGTATTTCTGTAATTCTCTGTCAGTCAGCTGTCATTCATCTTCCTCCGCAGTAGGTTTTGGTCTTGGTTTTGTTCTTTCTGGGGTTTCAGCTGTTGTTCTTGTTTGGTTTTTTGCTTTAAATCAAGCCTGGTGATCTAGTTGGCACACTGTACCTGGATTTGTACAAGAAACACATTGCAGTATCACAAAAGGGAATTAAAAAGATGAAAGTTCTCTGGGCCCAAATAGTTTTAAAGCTCCTCTGTATTAAAAAAAAAAGAAATTCTTAGTATTCACATCACGCCTCATAGAAATGCATTATATATTGTTATCACGTCAGCTTGTAATATTGGTACATGGCTTCAGTGCCTTGCTTGTATTTGTAATTACATTTAAATAATTTAACTCCATTATAGTACAATGTCTAGTGGAAATGCATGATTCTTTAGGAAGACATTTCCTTTCAGATTGATCTAATGACTTCAGAAAATGCTGCTATTATTAAAGCTTGTTAACTATTGATATGCAAAAATAAAACTGTTATGAGTGCAATGGAAGACATTAATAAATAAGCTCATTTTTGAGAATATTTTTCCAATGAGCTATTTGATAACTCCTTATTTAATTTGGCTTCTGTGTCAGATATCCTTAATAGCTTGACTGGTTATATTTTGCAAATCATAGGTAGCTTTCATCAAAATCAGGCTAAAAGGATTGCAATGGATGAGTGATTGAAGTGGTCCAGTGAAATACAGTAATTATTCTAGAATAATGCAATACCCAGCTAAATTCTTGGATGGCAGCAAGATTTCTTGGACTGCAATAGGACTGTGTTCACCTGAAGCTAGAAAAGACAGTAGAGTACACACAGAACTTATTTTTTGTGTGTGTATGTTTACTGATGGATTTATGTTGGATGTGTAAAGAGTAGTGTAGCTTCATATCTGCTGAAATTCATCTCATATTTTCCTTTGAATTTGTACAAACACTTTGAAGTTGTTTTTCAGTCTTCTGTTGGGTTTCTTTTTGTGGGGGTTTTTTTTTCATCGTGGAAAATGGTCTACCACAAGTTTTGAGTATAAAACGCTACATTTCTGTTGCAGAATGAGACACCGTAGAAGCTTCTAACATCATAAAAATGTACATTGGTGGTGAAGTGTGCTTCTTTTTTTTTTGTTCCCACTAAATAACCCTGTTTGCAGGCTCACAGTAGGAATTAAATAGTAAATACTAGGACGAGCATATTGTTTTTTCTCCGTAACACCAGTGAGTCCTTCCTCAGCACCACTGTGGAACAATATATGGAGAGCTATGGTAATTTATCAACAACACTCAGTAAATCTGTTGCACCTTCTCGTCCTTGGGTTGCTTGTTCACTTCTTTGCTGTCAGTCCACAAGACGGGCACAGGACTCTGCCTGTCTCTCTGCCTGGGTGTATTTCTGAGGTTGAACTGCTGGGTTTCTTTGGCTTTTTGCTTTCCTTTTTCCCAACTTCTTTATTCATTTCCATCAAATCTGCCTGCCTTCTCCCAACCCTTTATTTTCCTTTAATCCTTCATTTCTTTTTCCTAATCTCTAAGGGCTTTTGAATATCTTCCACTCTTTTTGTTCATTTTCCGTCAGGGGATTCTTGTGGTGGATTCAAAGGTTTGTCTCAGGTTTGCAATGCTCAATGCATATGATGTGCTCTGGCACCACGGTAGCAGCTTTCCGTACTCCCCCAGCCCTCCCACAGCAGTGACAGGCTCAGATTTGTGTAACTGTGGAAAAAAACTGAAAGCGTCTGGATCAGGTTTTCCGGTCCATTTATCATAAAATAGATTTCCTTCTTAAGAGGCTTCTATGGAGCAGGAAGAAAAATCAGACATATAGGAAGCTAGGTGGAAAAGATCTGAGTGAAATGTCAGGACTCTGGTTTATTTTCCAAATGTGTTTTTTCTAGTTTTGCTACTAGTGGTGAAATTAATGTAAATTTTTCTACATGCTAAAGGGCATGGATGAAAAACTCTGAAGGTTGGTTTTGGTTTTTTTTTTTTTAAACATGTGCCTTTAAATATTTCTACATAAACTACCTTGAGGTTTGGTTGGTTTTAAGCTAAATGGCAGCCATCTAAATTAATGACTTTGTATCCTCCTACTGAACTTAATGCTTTGATCTGCTTTAATATAGTAAATAATAGAAATACACTCTGATTTGGAGAAAAACAGATGATTAAGTGGTTTTTGCAAAATAATGACAAATAGCCATGTCTCCCTGTTGTCAAACATGTTTCTTCTTGTTTGATTGGAAGTACAGATATTTTCATTGTACGTTAGCTGTGCTACTTAATGAAATGGACCTATCGTTACAGCTCAAAACTATATATAAATTATATATTGTTACAGTTGCTATGGCAAATAATTACCATTATTTAATGGTAACTTATGAAACCATTGAGTAGCAAGGCGAATGTAGTTGCTAAAATGCAAAATGCTGTTTCTCTGTGGAATATATTTAATACCAGGTCTAGATTATTTTTTTTCTTAATTGCCTGGCTTCATAGCTATTTTGAATTCTGTACCTCTGAAACTTTAACAGGTATTTAAGAAGGCAGCTTGATTTTGGACTCAAAATATACCTGTATGTACTCTGTGGTCCTGGTTCCTGTGCTTCTAGTTTTAAGGATGTTCCTCGTTCGTACTCCCAACCTTCTCTCTTTCCCATCTGTTGGTGGTAAGAAACGGCCATTACCTTCTCGTAAATGAGACCTAGACTGCTTCAGACTTCAGACTTGTGTAACTGTGGCTCACCTCAGTAGGGTATTACTTTTTAATATCAAAGGGATTTGGATATTTGTCATAAATGTCATTCTGAATTACAGCCAAGAAGATATTACTGATAAAAGTGCTTGATGCTGGCCTCTTCAAAAAGGTGAATTTTCTATCTTGCATGAATCTTTCAGGATTGTTCACGGAAATCCACAAACGTGCCTCTCTGCAGAAATTTTCTAGCTAAAAGGGAATCATTGTAGTTTACTCAAGAGAGGAACAGATGCAACCACATGAATAAGTTTAAGTAGAAACACTGCAAGCTCAATATATTCCAGAGAAAAAGATGGAAATAAATCTTATGTATATATTATACTGTCAAACCCAGTAGTAATTTTAAGATAAATTTGCCTCCCCATTATTGATATGTGTCACATTTCCACTGAATTGAGTCAAACTCTGTTTATTTCTTGCCTTTTCTTTCCCTCCATCAAAATTTGAAAGGTGTCTGATATATAGAGAAGTCTGGAGCTGAGTGTTATTTAAATAACAGATTGATCCAGGGCTTCGTATACAAATAAATGGTGCTGGGAATAATTGCAGATTTTGCACAGCTCTAACACATGTATAGCAATTGAAATAAAAAATCAGCGTTTATTTGTGAGTGTGTCATGCGGTGTTGTTCCTCCTTGACAATAGACTTATTTACAGGATCTTGCTGTGGTAAAGCTTGGTCACTGTTGGTTTGATCAGGTACTGTTTGGTACATGAATTTACATTTTTGTAAAGGGCTGCTGTTACCAGTGGATAAACTCATTCCAGCCAATAAAGATGATCCAACTTTGCAATAGAGACTTATATACACACCAGCTAGTTTGAAATCCACACTCTGTCGCTCACAGTGTCGATGCTGTAGCTTGTCCAGGTTGACTCCTGTTTTCAAGGAGCTGGACAGACACGGTATATGTAGTTTTTCTCTTACAAGTGCTTCTGGCTCATTTTTCATTAGTGCACTTTGTTCATATCTCAAATATTGGAAGGGAAGAAGAATGAAAACTATATTAAGAAATGTGGCATTTAACACAACATAACCTCATCAATTAAATAGCTTAGATTTGGCAAGGATTAGATATTTGCAGCATGTAAATAAAATTATTAATTACATAAGATATTGGTTACTAAGATTCTTACTCCTTCTGCTTCAGGGTGTAAACTAATTAGTAGGCAGTGCTGAAAAATTGCATCATTTCATGACATGAGTTCATGGAAAAGCTGTGAATGAGCAAAAGGAAAGCTGCCATGTGATTATTAATAGACCACACAGACATCATTGGCTCTTGCTGGGAGGCTGTACCTGCAGAATGCTGGGAGAAGTAATCCTAATCAGCTAGAAAACTGAAGTGGGGATGGCAGCAGCCCTTCAAGGGGAAGGAAAACTTGAAACATCGAATTCAACTTTCTTTAAAGCTGGTATCCATAAGAATGGGCGATGATAAGAAGTATATCTTAGATAGATCTTTCTCAGCAGAGACCACACCATGAGTGTTTTAAGCACAGGTGGTGCATTCATCTTTCTGAAATGTGAAAATCTTTCTTAGTTTTTTAGTCAGCGGAATAATGGCTTACAAGAACCTCGTCCAACGGTGTAGTTAAATCAGGGCTGTCTCTGCCTGTGGCAGGGCCGTTATCCTGTGGCCCGGGAGCGCTTTGGCAGGTTTTGTGCTCCGGTGGGTAATGAGGGTTAGGAATGGGTAGCAGCTAGCAGAGGTCGGCTCCCTGTAACGATTCACCTTCTTCCTGCAAGCCTGTAAAAGGAAAAATAAACCATTTTATTCAGCAGCCCAGTGCTACCACTTTGAGCAGACCGTATTTCTCACGGGCTGACTTTCCCACGCAGAACCCTGCACTTTTCTTTTAGCTGCTGTCGATCCCTCCCCTTGCTCGTCTGTAGCCTGAAGGATTCGCTGGCAGTTGCAGAGGTCCGGGCTCATGACCCCAGTACACTTATCTTCTCTGTCCTGTTCGCAGAAGCTTGTAATGGAGAGAAGCTCTGTTCTTTCACTGGGGTGCACTGGGAGCCCACTGGAGAGCCTCTGTAGTGATCTGTATTCCCAGAGCCTCATTAGGAGCTCATGGATGCAAGGGGAGCAAAGAGAAAGATATGCCAGTGTTAAACTAATTAGAAATCTTATCTTCATAATTTCATTTTTGTGGTTGAATTCACAACACCAGCAGGCTTCTACGTATTTGTGTGTGTATCTGTGGAGGTTTATGTGTGTGCGTTCAGAGTGAGTGTGTATATGTATCAATCCTGAAGAGGAAAACAGACATTGCAGAAATGGAAAACGCCAAAGTTACTTGTGTCTGTAGACAGAATAGTATAGTGGTTAAAGGTAATAAAAGCAAGGTAGGAATCGGCTTGTCCTTTCTTTATAGTCAAGGTCAATGTGAAGAAGGACCTGTGGAGTTACAGGTAGTTCACATCGACTATTTTCTGTAAAACAGGACAGAATGTGAAACGTCTGGAGAGCCAAAATGATTTTTCTGCCCACATGCAAATAAAGTGACTTAAATATTACTTCTGTGCTTCTGTTCTTCTGAGCCTGTAATACCGGGGAAACTCAGTAGACATGAGAGTTCATGCGGGTTAATGACTGCTGTCTCCTTCTGGCTGCGGAACCGGTTGGGATCAATGCTCCAAACAGAAGCAGGTCTCAGGATTTTGCACCAGCTCCGGACTCTGGATATGATAGCAGGAGAATGATCTCATTCCTGCCTTTGTCAAACATTCTGAGACACCAAATAGCACGGTGGTGCAGCGTGCAGCATGATGGTCTGTTAGATAGTTTGTGGATGACCTCATACCTAACGAGTAGTTGTGATGAGTGTAAAGGTTACAAGTACACTGTGAAGTAGCATAAAATTAGAGTAGCTGCCTATGATACAGTATGCAAAATCAGAGTTGTTAGGCTTTGAAGAAATGGCAGAAGTGATATTGAAACAAGTAGAAAGATGGCCGGTTGCATCTTCATTTTACAGCACTATTCTTCTAGCCCTTTTTCTTTCTAGTCTGTCTCACTAATTTTTTCTGTGAAGTATAAGATCATTAAAAATTACACTAAGTGAATAATTTTTCTAATTCTTTGTGTTGAAGTCATGGATTGATGATATTCTCACTCATGTCTGAAACTTGCACACCATTATTTTAATTTATTTTTCTAATTGTCATGTTGTTTTGTTAAATAATCAGTATAATAAGGCTTTGCAAGGCTTTCCAAATAAATAAGAAGCATAGAATGGCATATTTGATATATGATTTGTGAAAGTTCCTGACCCAGGCTTTCAACAAATCTTAATTTTGTAAGTAGGCAGAGGATGAATGCAGTCTTGAATTCAGAACTCCATGTTCATCTGTTTATGTAATTTGCTGTTAATTGGGATTGCCTGCTTTTGTCAATAGGCTGTTAGGCCTTCAGCTTGTCAAATGTTGGCTTCGATTCTGTTGCTCTTCTCTCTTTCTGCCACTGGTTCTGACTGAGTCTTTCCTTCAGCAAATTGCTTGTAGTCAGTCAGTGACTTTTTTATTATGGTAAGAGTTTTCTGGCTGGCTAAGATTTTTTTTTCTTTTGCATGGTTGAGACCAACGCAAGAAGTAGCGGAAAGAAAGTGGAAGAAAACTTGTAATTGCAATTTACTCTGATTCATGAACCCTCAAGTATAGGCTGCAGTTAAACCCCATCACATCTGCAGTCAGCAAATAAAATCCTAATGAGAAATTAAAAGTGATGCAGTGATTCCAGACTTGGTATTCCCATGGAGCTATAAACTGATGCTTCTCCAGTATCCAGAAAGATGATACCAAGATGAGAAATTAGTAAAATTATGTTAATCTAAGTTAGCACTTAAATGCCCACTTAATTTTGGTTAACTAGATACTTTAATTTCAGCTACTGATGTGCTTTCAGTTAAGTCTTTTGTAACTGCTTTATTTAGATGTGGATGATGTTTTTCCATCTAGCATTACATAGTGGTCAGGCAGAACATAACTTGTACAATTGCAGCAGATTTTACAGTCTGTACTTCCTACTGAGGGGAACTGGAGGGAAGTTGAGTTATTTCCTTCATGTGTTACCAGTATGAATTAGCTTATGTTTGCTAATTAGTACACTAATCTTTTAGTAATTCATTCTTTTTCTGCATGGCTTTTCATTCTTCAAGTGTTTTTTATTGGTACAGCATCTTTGTATTTTTGTGTGGTTTTCCAAGTATAATGAAGACTTCAGACTCAAAGGGGGGGAAGCATGAGTAACATCTAAAAGAGGAATTAAAACCAGTGTTGCAGTAATGCTAAATACGTTTTTCCCAGAAGGACAGGAATGAGATCTCACTCCAGTCTGCCCAGAGGAATCAAGATAAAAAGCATTTTAATATTCTTCAGGACTTGCATAGTGCTTTGTGTTTGCAGAAGGCTGTACTAATGTTACTTAATGGTTGCCTGTGGACCGCTGACTGCCTGTGTCCTCTTTGATTTATCCCATACACTGAAGTTCAGTAAAGGTAACGCAGCAGTTGGAAAGAAGTGTTATAAAGTGTGACAAATCCAGTTTCCTCTGAAGAGTTCAGCTGCCATGATGCATATTTTACATCTTTCTCTGATGTAATGAGAGGTGCGAGTTCCTTTCTGATGTTACATTTTGGAGCTGGCTATACAGATTTAGACTTGCCTGGAGCCAGAAGATGTCCATCAATATGAAATGTTTTATTTGGGGTGAAGTGGCAACAAATCTTTTGCAATGTGAAAGAAGGGGTGGGTTTCCTGATAGGCTCCACCACAATTTGGGAACTTAGAAAGGGCTTAATGAATAGTCTGCTAGTTTTGCAACATACTGTGTAGGTTGATAAATATTCTGACTTAACAAAACGTTGTAATGAAGTCAGTCAAAAGTTCCAGGAAATATTTCAGGAATTCAGAATAAAATAGAAAATGATCAGAAGGTGTCTGCAGAGGTAAAATCAAATCCATTAAAAGAATGCCTCTGCAGAAAGTTTAGCTAAACTGAGAAATACTTAGGAAAGGAAATGATGACATAAAATGAAAAACTTTTGAAGGATGAAACAGAAATGCTTCAGGGGAAAAAAAAAAAAGGAAGAAAACCAAATCTTTCCGTTTTGATAGGCAATTTGGTGTAAAAAGAGACAAAATCATTTGAATTTTATTTTTTCCACTTAATCTTGCTGTATATTAAAGCAGGAGTCAAAGCTTCAGGACTGACACTATATCTTTTCAGTTACAAATCTGTTCTGATTCCAGTGTCAGCAAGTTCTTCTTTGCCAGCCTTTGGGCTATTATTTCATTCAGCAAAGTCACTGATTGATATCAAAAAAGAAATAAACATCTATTCATGGACCTCTGCCCATGAAAAGAATATTTAGATTTCAGAGTTAAAAAGAGAGAAGCTACGAAATGCCCCATTTTGAGTAAATTAGCCAAGAAAGTGATATTGTTGATCTTTCTTGGGTATATCTAGCCTGTTCTGTGTGTTGAAGCATACACACATTTTTTATTTCTGTATGGTTGTTATAGACTGGAGGGACAAATGTATATAAGCTATAGAATGTAGACGTAAAACCAGCACAACGAGATTGCCTTTTTCATTTTCTTCTTATCTCTTTTCAAGAGGTAAATAAATACAGTTTTTCAAATGATCCCACAAAGACGTCATTTGGGGAGAAGAAACTAAGCAAAATATTATTCCTTCATGTAATGGGACATAACTAGCTGAAATTTCTTCAGTAGTGAAATTTGATTGTAATAATAGAGGAAGACTGCTTTGAAAAGCTCCTGTGATATAAGGTTACGGGGATCTGGCAATGCTATACTACGTACCTGGAAGACATTTATGTACATAAAGCCTGAACAGAAATTATTATAATCAATTGTATTGTTTTTCCTCGCATTTCAGAATGGATGCAACATCTGTAATACAGCAAAAATCAAGTGAGGAGAAAGGGATGTCATGTTAATTCATCTAACTAAATTCTAATTTTCAGGCCCTTTGTTTGGCTGGGGAATAGCACTGGCAGGATAGTGGCTGCTGGCAGAGTAGTTCATTTCTTTCCCAGAAGAAAAGAAATCAAAACAGCTTTGCACTGATCAGCTGGCACAGACTGCTGGATCAATGGTTGGCAATTTGCAGGGCTGTGCTGTAGATAAGGCTGTCACATTTTGGCAGTCTCATCCCTACCAGTCAGCCACATAATAGCTGATGGGTCCCTTTCAGATAAAGACAAGTAGAAGATAGAAAACTGAAGAGAAAGGGGAGTGAAAGGGGGATAGAGGAGGAAGGCAAGATGGCAAATCCATGTTTACAACCTCACTTTGTAGTTGTGCTCCTTTGGTCTCCGGTTCGTTTAAATGTATGTTAATATTGCTGTTAATTCTTGCAGCTTTCAACTGATAGTGGTGCTCATCAGTGTAATTCTTGGGTTTTCTGCTTTATCCTTCTGAAAATGAACAGAAGTTTGCTGAAAACTAGAGTGCCTCCCCAAAAAAGCCCAAAACCAAAAGCGTAGGTTCAAAATAGTCACTGTCTGCTTCGAGATGTCAAAAATCTCTCTGGTTTACATCTTAAGATTATTGTCTCTCACTTTCTTTAGTGTAAATATGACACAGAGTGTGGTTATCTCAAAAAAAGAAAGTGGACTTTTGCCCAGATCCCCTCCTGGTCCATTATTTATTGCAGCTTAGGTCTAGATGGTCTTGAGGTTTCTTTCAGCAAAGGTTGTGTCCTGGGGAGGGCAAGCTAGTAAGGAAGTGAAAAGAACAGGGAAAAAGGTACTTAAGCAGCAGCTGAATTATTTTCAGATGTTTCTGGGTTTAGGAAAATTCTGAAAAATAGCAGCTTCCTCTGAATTCTGCTGCTTTCTACTTTTCTAGTGGTTCACTGCAGGTCATAAGGAAATCTGTTAGTGACTGGGTGACAGTGCAATGAAAAGAGGTGTGGGAATCATTACATTAATACTGATAAAGCTGCTAAATATGCTTAGGGAGATTTAGACATTTCCAGAAGCCTGAGAACACACTGAGTAAAGGATTCATTAGTAAAAAGTGCCCTGGCTATTCTTAATCATCTTGAATCTTGAGCTTGTATTAGGTATTCCTGACTACAGGGAATGTTCTCTAATTCCAATGGCTAGTGTTTTACAGCCTTCCAAAATCGGTTATACCCAATGTAGGGAATAAGTAAATTTTTTACTGTTCCCTTTTTTTCAGATATCCAGATTGTACTCGTCAGGAGGAAAAATGCTTATTTTATTTGTAAATGAAATGCAAAAGTAATTTTTTTTTTCTGCAAAACCAATTTTCAAATGTTTTTATCAGAGCAATTTAATACCACTCATTTTGGAAATCTCCATACAAATTATTTTTGCAGTTTAGTCCTTCACTCTCTTCCTTGTGAATAGAGGAAAACAACTCTTTTTGATCTGTTGCAGAGAAGCTGATGAAACTGCATGTATCTTCAGTTAGGTAGAAGAACTCTCCCTAAAGTCCAAAAGGATTTGGGATGTAGTCAGCCAAGTCTTTCAGAGTATTTTCCAACTTGATTTAGTCAATTCTTATGGTGCATTGCACCACTTTGTTGTGACTTGATGTCAGAAATACTGAAAAAAAGAAAGGGGGGAAAAAAACCCTTTCCTTATTGGCATTCTGGGGAATTAAAGACCAGGAACGAGAAGGCCATGGTGGCAGCTGACATGGATTGTTTATTTAATTCTTCCAATTTGTTCACCTTAATGAAACACCAAAAGATTTGAGTGAGCGGTAATTAACAAGAGAGCGCCTGTCTAATGAAACCAGTACAGGATGATATTTGTTTCAAGGATCAATAAAAGACTGTGAGTGACGATCATACTGGCATCAGTCAGGAAAACAAATCACCTTGTGCCAATCAATTGTCATGCTGCACATGCATGAATCTGTGAAGCATTTTAAATATTGCATCAGTAGAAAGACAGGAAAGGAAAAGCTTGGTAAATTTGGAGGTATCTAGTACTTAATTTGTTGGTCTGTCAGGTACTATAATTATAGTTGTAGCATTCTTCTTCTGTGCCTTCAATAGTCGTTACTAAGCAAGTCTAGTAACATAATCTAATTAAAGTATGCTTCTCTTAGAGCGTACTGAGTCCGTTGCGTAGGGTTTCTTTGTATTCTATCACCGCTTGCATGTTTTCAGGAAAACAATGTAGACTGCATTCCCAGAAAGAAAGAAAGAAAACAGAGCCGCTGATAAAAAAAAGCTATTTCTCCGACAATCCTTTTGGCCCTCCAGAGACAGCAGTTGGATTCCCTGTTGCCACTAGTTGACTTAGCAATTTATAATGCAGCAATTAGCAGTGAGTTTCCAGATCTCGGTGCACAAGGCATGATTTTATTTATATGGTGAAGTTACTGTTGACAATAACAGGGTAAAAAGGAAACAGTGGTGGAGAAGTTGTATCTCAAAATACAGAATCAATTTGATTATGGGAAGAATGGGGTTAGTGCTAAAGGAAAGTAAGTATGTGCTACATGAGATTATTGAAAGCAGTATTGAAGCTAATGTGAAATTGCTTTGCTTCTAAAGAACATAGATTTGAAATTACATTCCTGAAAGAACAGAATTCAGAAAGTTTTTAACTGCATGGAAAGATGTAGATTATAGATAAATGTTTAGAAACTGCATTATACTGCTGCCTTTAATTTAGAATGGGATTAATGAAGAGAAGATAAAGAAGGCTTCCTTTGAACAGTAGCTGAAGGTAATGCTGACAGCCATAATAAGGTCAGAGGTGATTTTTTTTTTTTTTTTTAAAGTACGTGTAGACATAGTTCTTTGAAAAACAAAGTATTACACTTAAGCTCAGTCTTTGGGCTGAGCAAAAGAACAGTCCCAGAGCCAAGGTACTGCTGAAACTGGAACAACCAACTTAACGTTGATGCATAGACTTGAGGTGCAGAGAATAGCATGAAGGATGCAGGGAAGTTATCAACGAGATTCATTCAGGTGGCTGGAGCAGGTTCAGAAGTTTACTTTTTTGTTCCTTGTAGATGCAAAGATGAATGACAGTTTCATTGTGGCTGTTGGTACATTTCCAGGAATTTTGTTCTAGAGCACTTTTTTTCTTTTTATTCCCATGTGTAAAACAATTAGAAAATTAGTGTCACCACTCTGTCCAATGTATACTTTGTTAGATATTCAAACTAATTTTGGTAATGGGAATGCATTTTTTAACACAAATTCAGAAATTTAAACTCTCCTGTAAATCTCATGGGCCTCATTGAGTCCAGCTACAAGAATCGTATTCAGCAATTGTGTTTGTAACTGACTGGCAGCTGGAGCTGAGCTGTAGTTCTGAAACTTCTCAAACCTTAAGAAGTGGCAAAGAACTCTGACTGGCTTTATTCCTGGGACAGCATGGACTCCCAGTGAAGAAAGTGCCTTTAGAAAGTGGAATTTGCATGGAATAATCAACAACCAGCAGCTACAAACAGGAGGGAATGCAGCAGGGAGACAGTAATTATGCTTTTTGTCAAAGTGTCAAAGAGAAGATGATCCACAAGTGGCACAAGGTGGCAAGATTTATCGGCTAGACTCTGCAACAGATAAACCAGAGGAAATTGTCTTTAGCCATTACAAATAATGGGTTTATGTATCAGGATATTGCCCCATGGAATTATTGGAAGATACATGGGATAGCATGAGCAACTGGAGGTTGCTTCGGTGACTCCTTAGAAACATTATTTCTTGTTATTTCATCCATGTGTATATAAATTGATGGTGAGTGTCTAAAAATATGTGTGTGTGTGTGTATATATATATATGATAACATGGATAATTTCTGTCATCACAGCAAGCGATGGGTTGTGGGAGGGTATGAGACAAGAATGTGTTTGGTTTGCAGCCTTTCCTTTGCGTGGCAGGGGAAGTAAAATGGGATAAAGGAAAGACCTTACATAGTAAAACTGATTTACCATTCATTAAAATCCTTGAACAGATTTCAGCTGTAACAATAAAACAATGTCTTTCCACAACCACCAATTTGGAAGCAACAAAATATTGCAAAGAACAAGGACTGTTTGTGAATATGTCAAAAATCTAGATTTCATTAATCAAAATGAGATGCAAGACATCACAGTCATCAAACTGTAGAGAGAGTAAATTAATACAGTTATTTAGGATCCAACCTCAGCTCTTCTACACTATTTACTAGTTTGTGCTGTTTGTCGGTTAAATGCATCGGCTGTCGGGAGTTCTTAGAATTCCCAAATAAAACAATTGGGAAACTTGAATTGTACAAGGCATGGCTAGTAAAAAGTCCATATTTTTTTTTTTTTCAGAAGCCAGAATGTAATTTTTTTAATATATATTTTTCTGCTGATTTAAATAATTTGTCTGCGAAATAATTGGCACTTGTTTAGAATCTGACTAAGTACCTTTTTCAATATAGAGAAAAACAAAACCAATGGAAGAAAACACATTTAATTTGCAAAGGAATGGTAAAGTAACTTGGTGTTCAGGCTCTCGTTTTCTGGTTTCATGTCCAGTCATAATAAATAAATAAAAGTATATGACTTACCAATAGCAATGAGAAGGTTGAATTAAAGTACATTGTGTTTTAAATTGTATGTCACTTGTAACTTGGTCTGGAAATTTGTGCAAGTTGTAGATATTGTATGTGAGATCATGCATCAAAATTTCACATTCTACTGGGGAGGACTAAGTATTGGTTGAGGTGAGTTGAAATTGAAAAGATACTCAGTTTTTCTTAAATACAAAGTGCATTTCTACTACATGTTCATGAAATTCACCCAAATTTCACCTTATCTTTTAATATTCCCTTCTTTCTTAATTTTATAGTGTGTACCTGCTAGGCTATATTCATTACCCTGAAACAACATACATAAATCAAGCCTCCCAACTGATTTCATCCCTAATGTGTCTCAGAACACTAATTATTAGCTGAAATTAAGAAAAGTTACACACCAATAGGTATGCATTAACGTACCATGTGAAAAAGCAAAGGAAGCACGCTCACAGTCCTCACAGTTTAAGTTCTCCCTACAAGCTTCAGGTGAGAACGGCGTTCAGAGCTGGTGTGCGGCGCGTATGTGTCTGACAGCACCGCTATGTCCCCGTGGCTGAAAATAATCTTGCATTTGTTTGACAATTGTGGGTATGTCTGGGTTTTTTCGTGAAGAAATCAGGTGTGTAGGTAGCTATGAAGTAGTTTGTTTTCAGACGCTGAAAGAACGAATTTTTATCTTTCACTCCCTGGAATCTCTCTCTTTCATGCGCGTCTGTCTTTTTTTATCCTGAGTCTGTCCTTATTGTTGAGGACTTGTTATGCTTGACATTTCAGCCACCTCTTGTCCACAGTCTTATCGTTTATCTTGGTGAAATGTGTTATTCACAACACTAGTAGTGTCTAAATATCTATTGCATATTTAAAATCAGTGTGAGGAAAAAATTACTCGGTTTTATGTCATATCAATATTCATTGCACTTGTAATTGCTGTAGTAGTTGTAAAGAGAAAAGAAATGGGGAACCTATTAAACAGATAAAATATCAAGTATCTGAATTGTGAAAATGATTTAGCATCTAATCTAGTTCAATCTGTGCAGATGCTGCTGGAAAGGCTTAGGGCTATTTCATTCTAAAATTTTTGCAAGTAGTTACTGTTACTTGTATTTATTTATTTAGAACAAGTTGGGTTCCTTCGATTTGAAGGGTACAGGCAATTAAAAATGTGCTCATTCTTTTCTTCTTGGTAAATACAAAAGAACAAATGTCAGCACAAATTATTGTATTGCACAAATGGGAGGATATGCCAGCGTGACTGTTTCCTTTTCTCCCTAATACTTTGAAACTGTTACTCACTGTTGTATGGCTTGGGTATATGACAGGTAGAGCGACATCTACTCATTTAGGATAGGAAAATATGACTGGAAAATCTCCAGGTGTTCGGTTTGATTTAGACCCATTTGTAGTTGTGTAAGAGAGAGAATAAACCCTAAGGCAAGCTATAGACCTGTGATGTATTGCACTACAAGGACTGCATTAGAGCCCTGTCTGGTAGTGTAAATAAAGACTTTTATATTTTCATTTATTGACTGCAACGCTAAGAAAGCTTTACATTGTCCAGTGGAAGTGGCTGAAAAATAATGTATGGAAAATCTATAGGAGACACAGAGGCATTTTAGAAAGTAGAGAACAATTAGCTTTATCGTCAAAGACAAAAGCGTTGTTATATACAGGCCGCTTTGATTCTCAGAGAACCTATTGATATTTCCCCTTGTGTTGAGCTGCTAACAATACCTTCGGTACAAAAGGCAAAAATCTGTTCTCACTGGGGGGAGGTGGGGCTTCCTAGTCCATTTGTATTTTCTTGAATGCCAATATTTCCTGGAAAGTGTGGGTCCAAGCCCTCTGCCACTGCGATTATAGGGTCTTTTTCTTTAGCTTCAGTGTGACCAGACTGAGCTCTGGGTTGTGTGGAAATACCGAAGTACCGACTCGAGTGTGTCTGGGGGCGAGGGCACGCTGAGGACTGGATAGCAAACTCAACCTGCAAACCACAACTCAGTCCCATTTTTAACAAACATATAAGAAAATGGTACAGTGAAGACTGTGGAAAAATCACACGTTCCATTAAGTCTATGTTCATGTTTCTTTTTATAGGCTTTTGTATTGCTGAACGTGTAGAGGTTATGATATAGTATGTAATATCTTCAATACTTTAATAGAAATGAGTGATTAATGCTTCACGAAGCATTAAAATTCACTAGTCACTTCATTAGCTCATGAAAATTAGCTCTTTTCAGCAGAACATATATACACTGTCCTGCTTTCCTGCCTTCACTCTAGAATAGGTATATATAATATATACAGTGGTGAATGTACCCCTGAAGGCTTTTAACCATCAAAATATGAGTGCTTGAGTAGGCTGGAAGCACTGGCCTGAGTTCTGCCACTGTCATGATTCCTGAAGTCATGAATCATTCCTTATGGTTCAGATATCACTGTTAAAATGAAAATGGATATGAACAGAAAAAAGCTATGGAAAAGATCACAGCTCACATTAGTCAATCTAAAGCCATCTTTGTACAGTGTTCCCTCGCAATCAAAATCTGTTTTTACTCACATAAATAACAAAGAAAAAAACCAATGATCTTGATCTAAAAATTCCCCGGGTATGTCTGCAGAGATGTTTGTAGTCATCTCTTATTTATACTCATCTGATGAAAGAAGGAAGTAGGATCAGGATACAGAGTTTGTCACTTAGTCTTTGATCAGCACCGATATAGGAAATGTTACTAAGACAGGAGAAATGCGCTCCATGATCAAGTTGCACTGTTTGTCCTGAGCACCGTTGAGCAGCGGGAAATGGTGGTGTGAAAGGGAGGGGGTGTTAGGATTTAACTGGGAACTTCACTATGTGCAAAAAATGCAAATAGTGCAAATCAAATATTTGTAATGCTGCACTAACCAGTAAGGCATGACAGAACTAGTGTCTTGAGTTTAGATGAAAAGAATTGGAGGGACTGAATGTAGAGATGATCCAGTGGCACAGAAACATGGCCAATGGTTCTGCAAAAGCGTTGAACAAAGACGTACTTTTATTTCTCTTTAAACGCAAAGTAACTATTGATTTCAGTCCTATTGCCCTGGATTCACACAACTGGAACAGTCGAGACTCCTGTTTACCAGTATGTAAAGCTGGCTGGTGCCTATTTACCTGTCCAGGATATTTTTATCTGTGTACCAACTACCAGTGCTAGTAATTCTATATGTTAAATTCTCTAACTTGATTTTGCACCATCCTAATCCTCACACTGCAAATTCAAATGCTTTGGAGGAGAGATAGATGCCTGTTGTCTTTTTAAATTGGCAATTCTTACCAAACATCCATACATAGTGTTTAATTATGTGGTTTTAACTCCCTAAGTTTACTTTCCTCTGTTTATGATTTGCACGCCTGCATACCCAGTTACACGACATATAATCCAGTGCATCTAAGAGATACCTATGCTACTTACAATGAGCCTCTGCTACAAAGCTAGCTTTTGGTGTAGCTGTACGTATGTAACTAGAAATTATTTGTCTTTCTGCGCTCTAGGAATCGTGCAGGCAGTCGTCGTCACTGCATGGCCCAGCTTCCCTCTGGCTGCTCTTTCCATGAAGAGATTCCAAAGTACTAGTTTATCCCAGTGCACTGGTTTGCTAATAGGCTAGACGCTTAAGCCAGCAAAAAGCACGGGCAGGATTGTGCCATTACTTTGCAAGTAAACACAGTGACAGTAACTGCAGTGCCAATTTTAGGCTAGTATTTTCCCAAGGCACCGGTGAGTGGGCAATCTGGAACCTGGGAGACAAAGGGAAACCGGTGTGATAGACCTGGAGGCCAGGACTTCACCAAAACATCGCCGAGGCACTCTCAGGCTGCAGCTGTTAAAAGCAGCATGAGTTTCGTAATTTCAGTGTTCCTGCTGCTTCTCTGCTTTAGTCCGTTTTTCTATATTCTATTTTAGCTGGAGTCTCCCTAATTTCCCAACTCCCCCATGGTGTATAGGATTTTTTATAGCTGTTAGGATTGTGAGTTGTTGCCTTGGAAACACAGTTGTGCATGCAGCTGTTGTAACTATACTTGTTACTTTTGCTTTATCACAAAAGGTTTCAAAGCTTTGCTGTATTTGTCTGACATTTCTTGATTCTGTAACTCCTTATAACAATCCGTTTGACAAATTACCAGAGGAGGAAATAAAACCTCAACCTCGCAGTGTACAGCATGCCCCCGGGTCCTGACTGAATCACCTGCTTTCTTGCCCTCGGAAGCCTCCAAACCCCATTCAATCCCCTGCCTGCCTATTTCGAAAAATATGAAAATGTAAGAATTCTTGGAAAAAACTTTCGTTATTCTCCATCAGGACTTCTATCTGCAGATGCTGGGGACAGCCTGAGACTGCAGCTCCTCCAGGTCTCCGCATGGGACCAGAGAGCCGTAGGAAGATAACGCCTGCGGCCGCTGCCGGGGCTCTCGTTCGTTAGGCTCTCGTTCGTTAGGACAGATCCAGCAGGAAGAGCAGGAGGGAGCAGGTGATTCTTGAACGCTTCATCCATGTCGAGCACCTTTCCTATGAAAGCTGCTTTGGTGCCAGAGAAGGACTAACATTCATACTTGCTGCCTTTGTTGTAAGAGTGCTTAATCCTTTCCTTTGGGCCTCCGGCTCAAGATCAGGTCCTTGAAGTAAAAGGTATTTGATCCTTTTTGAGTACTGAGAAAGGGGGTTGTTAGATCGGAGAGAAACCACACAGGATCCCCTTCCAGGGCAGGTCCTCCTTACTTGCCAGCTGCGAGTCAATGTTAAAGCTTTGAGATGGCTGAAACATGTAGACAGTCGTAGCATCGTTTTGAAAGTTGTATATGTTTGCTTTTTTTTAGCCAAGGCTTCTAATTGCCAGCGTATTTTCAATCCATATACCTGTCAACTACGCCAGTTTAGCTGGCATCGCGCTGCCTTTATGCTGTCTTCTGGTTTTATAGCAATATAAAAAATGGTTCGTTTTTTGTACGTCACTCCCTCACTGAGCTTTCCCATTTCCCCTGGCTGCAACATAAGCCATAACAGTTGGAGAGGAGGACAGGTGGGCACTATTTCTGCTGCGCTCTCCAAAAGAGGAAGGGAGTGCTGCACGAAGAAATAGAAAAGCTGCTAACTGCAATTAGATATTACAATGGTTTCATCTCCTTGCATCTACTTGCTTTCCATTGTAACGCCTTGCACTGCACGTTGTTTGTAGCTAAAGATTTTGTAGGTAGACTTTAATGTGAAGATTTGAGTCGAGTCAGCAACTGAAATCCCAGTCACAACTGGTTTACATGACCAACATGAAGTTTGACTGGATTTGCTGTGGAGGAAGGTAACCTTACCATACTAAGAGAGGCTTACTATAGTCTAAGGTAGTACAACTTTCTTTTTCAATCTAATTTCTCCAGGTGATTTAACCTTAGTAAGTTATAGTATGCTTTTTTTTTTTAAAGAAGTTTGTTAGAAAAGCCACTAAAAAGTAGATCAAACCAGAAATATCTGAACAAGTAATATGCAGATCCAATACACAGTGCTGAAGCAGACAAGGAGTGGATGCTTGTGCTTGCCTCTAAACAACCTTTTTAAAACTCAGTGAAAATTATAACAATTCTTTTCAAATTCTCATTCATCTGATGGAAACACAAGTTAACTGTCAAATTGTAATCCAATTGCAAAAATTTCTCAGCAACCCTGGAGCAACATTATGAAAAAAAAAAAAACCAACTTAGTGGACAATTCTGGAGTTTCTTGAGCTCTGGTTGAGAAGTACAGAGAACGTCCTGAGGGTGATCACAATCAAAGGCGCTTTTTTACCCCATTCTCTTTGATGGGTCACTCTTTGGAATAAGAGGTGTTTCTGCAGAGAAGCACAAGCTGTATCTTCAAGTCCCTTGATTACATTCATTAAGCTGACGGGGACAATATAGGATCTGCTATTTTACCCCAGTTTCTCACAGTGTGGGGAGAGGATTTACAGAGCTTATCATCTTTTTGTCTGGGCAGCTGCAACAAAGTGAATTTGTAAGTTCCGAATTAGGGTAATAATTTAAAGTAGATGATAGTATCAGTTTCAGAGCAGCATCTCTGTAGTAGTTTCAGAATATAAATATTAAAATAAGTACAGTCTAGATTGTTGGAATGTTGACAGCTAAACTAATCTGTATTTTTACTGATTTTTATGACAGCATCTGAAATACTTGCTTTTAGTGTTTGCGTTGAGTACAGAAAATAAATTCTATTTGACTCTAGTAAGTTCATATACTACTGCATGCAATATTCTGGAAGCTAGATATTAATGGTCTGTGAGCATCTGTAGTTTAAGCATTTGTAAACTTATTAAGAATTTATTGAGGTTGTATCCTTGGTTGCTGATTGGAGTGAGCTGTGAAAAGCATTGCACAGTATGTTCTGTTGTATCCTGAGATTTTTTTCCTCTGTCAGCCCTTCCTGGGAGGACACTCTGACATAATAACCTTTACAACAGAAGTTTCCAAAGCCTGAACTCCAGGATCTTGATATATTTCGGACTTGCATGTTTTTATCTTGACTTGGAGGATCCTTTGGATGGGAAAGAGATTTTCAGTTGCAAAAGTGCAAGTGTCTTAGAAAAGAGCAGAGGAAAGGTGGAGGCACTATGAGGGTGGTCAAACACTGGAAGCAATTTCCCAGAAATGCTCTGGAATCTCCATCCTTGGAGACATTCAGAACCCAACTGGATATGGCTCAGGGCAACATCTTCTAGGAGGGCATACTCTGAGCAGGAGGTTGGACTAGGTGAGCTCCAGAGGTTGCTTTCAACCAAAATTATTCTCTTCCTTTCTGATTTTTTTTTTTCATCCCATCAACCTTGTCAAAAATATATTCATCATCTACAAAAGCAGCTAAGGAAAAAAAAAATTATTTGAGGATTCATTGTACTGTTTGTTCAAGCACAGAACCTAGTACGAATCAACAGATATTTGCCAATGTGGAAAAAAGCAACAGGTAAGCTGAGAGAAAAAAAAACCTAGAAGAGCCTTGATGAAGGTTGTTCAGATCTCAGAACTCTCTCAGAGTCTCTCAAGAAATAAACTGTCTTAAATTATCCTCCCAGGAATGGGGTGGCAGTGGACATGAATGCTGCATTTGCTACAAATGATAGCATCTTAATCTACACACTTTGTATTTCCTCAACTGTCTTCCCTATCGTATTTCAGCTGTCGAACTCCAAAGTCAAAAAGCTAACAGCTTTGTAGATGAAGTTCTGCTTTCCCATTCCTGACTGCAATTGCTTCTGACAGCCTGTGTTTGCCTATCGCTGAGATTCACACAGATTAATTTCCATCTTGGCACTGAGGATTTGCATCAGGCTATTAAATGTACAAGGACGCAATGAGTGAATACCTATCAATATCCTGAAGACACTTTGGATCTTGAGAGCCTTTAGGGACTTTATAAACTGGCTTGTGCAGATAAGGAGATACCTCAGTGAACCACCTTTGGCAGCTACTGCAAGAGCCTTACAAATTGAAACAAGATTTAGGAGGGTTACCGCTTTGTTCCAGGTGCTACTAGGTGAAAGAAAACCTCTCTAATAGGAAAGGGTTAGATATCACCACTCCTGAAAATAACTGTAGAGAATTAGTGGTCACTGAAGTATTATCTTCTGTCACTGTTCATACCACTGGGATCTCAATATTTTTTCAAAAGATGTCAAACATCGAACAGGATTTTTTTGGTAATACCTTAAAGTTTGTATTGTAAACATAGAGATGTGTATCATAAAGTGAGGGGTGGCATTGGAAGCTTGTAGCTATCAAGCTAAGTATCCTTTTTCTAGCTCCCTACTTTAGTAAGTGTCTTTTCTTGTTAGTAGATGTTATCTTTTGGTGTGAGGCATTCGTGTCATTACTGCTTGACACGTCAGCAGCCTTCTGATGGCTGGAGAAGTCAAAAGGGAAAGGACAGTAGGGTAATGAGGATTCACCTGCTCTTAGAATGATCACATCATGATCATTTACAACCTTATAGTTTAGTAATAATGTATAGACCTATTCTGTCTTCTCAGAACAGCTTTATTGACGCAGCGATGCGTTCTTCAATGTTTTGCTTGTGAAAAGAAACTCCTATGGTTGGTGTGCAGCCCCTATGTAAGACAAAAGCAGTAAGTTCTTTCCTCCAAACAGCAGAAGAGACGTGTGCCAAAACTCTGTGTAATCTCTAAACGGTGGCTTGGGGTCTCCCAGTTCTGCTGTACTTAACTGTTTTGGCAGGTTGTGCTAAGGGCACAGAGCGCTGACAGCAGGCTGTTACGCAGGCAAAAGGTTATTTGACTGGTCTTGCAAGTACTAACATAGAAGTATGTGGCAAATCCATTCTGCAGTCAAAGGAAGGGGAAATAACTTGTTATTACTGAAGCATGTATTGTTATTTCAGAAATAACCAGCATTGGTCACAGAAATAGAAACAAGATGGTTGCTTTAAGGTACTTAATCTCTGAGAAGAGAAGCATGGAGATGGTGCAGAATAACATTGGAATGATGTTGCCTGTTGATAGCTGCCATGCCTACAGATATAATAATTAGCTATTGACCAAAGCAAGGCTTTGATGCAAAGACAGGCTTGCTTTAAAATACCCAGCACTGACAAACAAGTTACAGGCTCAGCTGAAATAGCTGAATGGTAAAAAGTACAGATCTGATGTTTGTTATTTAGTAACGCAAATTACTTCAAGTATAAAAATCCAAAAGAAAAATAAGAATCTATTAGTGAGTATGTGTGTCATCCTATAAACTACAACAGGAGACCTGTAGGAAGCCAAAGGACAGTGTTTAGCAACTCCCTCTCGCCATAGCTGGGCTTCTTGTCACAAGTGTGCACAGGGAGCCGATGGTGACCCGCTCTTCAATTCATCATTTTACATGCAAGAAAAGAACTGGAGAGGATAACAGCATCCCACTCATTCTCTTTAAGATAAAAGAGCTTTCTGGAGCTCACTAGTTTTACAGGTTTTGTATTCTTGAAGTGAGGTTTGCCATTACCATGGAATTTACTTTGCAGCTGGAAAGAGTCAAAAAGCATCAGGGTTTTTAAAGCTCGGTGAAGCTTTTCTATTTCAATAGATATTTTCTTTCACAGTGTGCCAACAAGCTGATTGGTACATTGAAGGTATGCATGTGTGTGTATCTACATGTATATCTATGCACACTCGTATAAATATACATTAAAAAAAAAAATCAAAGAATTCACTCACAGCAGTAGCTATGCCACAGGTGAAAGGGTGAATTTTTAGGGCCATTGAACACTGTAAATGTGTTCATTGTATCAGTGCTTCAGAAATACCCATTCTAAATGACTTTGTGTTGATCCACTGTGAAAATTCATTGTGCTCAATTGCCCTCAAAATTTCTCATTTCTCATCTGTGGTGTTGCAGTCTGCTGACTGCACACCGGACTGGTGTACAAAGCGTGTAGGCACCCTGCTTCAGAGTGTCTTAAAATACCTTATATTGCCTGCAAGGTTTCCATGTGGTGCTTAATAACTGAATAGATCTGTGTCTAGGGCTTGTATCTGTGAGACTTTCAAAGATGGGAATAGACTTCATGGAGTTAGTTTATGTTAAGGCATGCACACACAATGAAACAAAGTCTTGCGTATGTCACATATCGTACGTATCTAACACAGAAATGTGGAAAATGGAGCTTTGGCTTTAATTTTTAATCATAGCTTTGATTTGGGGAAATCAAAACCACTCTCACATCATTTCAATTCTATTCAATTGGGAGGAAAAAAAAAAAAAGAGATTACCAGTGGCATAACTAACTTTATTCTGGCATGTGTGGCAAGAGGTTGAGACATAAAATGATTGGGGTTTTTTTGACATCTCATTGGAAACAAGGTTTACTGGGTTTGTTTTTTCAATTTTAAAAAAGAGACATTTATACCAGACTTTTAATATGTTTTTTTATATCCTTTAATCTACTGTATTGTCTGATTTCTTATGAAAGCCTATGCATATCAGCCTTTAAAGCATGGGAGAAACAAATGCCTGTTTTGGAACAAAGGATAGGTGACATTTAAAGACCTCTCCAGAATATGTCTAGAGCTGTCTCGGTTGGTCCTTACTGTGTTACAATACATTGCTTATTGCCTGTGGATGCTCTCAAGCATTAGAATAACAATATCATTATAAAAGCCTGATGGGATTGACAGAAGCACTGGCCGAGGAAGGTACATCTAGGAAAATGAGAACTTTGCATTCAAATTACATGTAGCAGAAAGTGTGTTGAGGAGTCCAGCGTTGCAAATTTAGAAGAAATATTGGTTTGGTTCACCTTGCAATTTTATGCTTGTAAGTTTACAAGACAAAATCTTGCCTGTAATTTAGACAAGTTGGACACTTTGCCTTAAAAATCAGGGTGGGAGATACTTAATTATGTAAGAAGACTTTGATTTTTGTTCCAGTGAGTACGAACTTTAATTATGTCCTTGTACTAACATCTTGCTGGAGCAATGGTTCATTTCTGAGTTGCTGTAGCAGGGGAAAATCTCCTTAAGCACCACACAAGCTACTGCTCCAGGAATGATTCAGTCTTACATTACTAAACCTGAGATTCAGCTGGACAATGCCAAGGTCAGACTCTGCCTCACTCGGAGTGTGTTAAATACGTGAACTCCCTAGTAACTACTTAATTCATATTTCACTACAAATTCAAAACTGTGTATTATTTACAGTTTGTGGGCTTTTAATCTTTAACACTGAAAATGGGAAAAAATATAAATACATTAAATTGATTGTTTGGGGTTTTTGTTTGTTTGTTTTTTTTATTATTATTATTATTAACAGTCCATTTGCCTTACAGACCCACTCGGCTCTGGTTTTTGTTTTTCAAACAGATTATTTGTAAGCAGGTGAAAGTTGTCTTCTAGGGATGTGAATATCAGTCATAATTTTTTAAAGAAAAACAGTATTTGCATTTTTAGTCTTGAATGTTAAGTATACAACAAATTACAATCTTGGCAAATACATAAAGCACTTTCATGTCTCTGCATGTCTCTACATTCATCTCTGGCATCTAGTAATAGTACTCTGGGTGGCAAAGAAGTACTAATTCATATAAACGATGGTATGAACAGTCATAATTCATCTGTTCTTCTGGTTTAAGAAAATACCTAGTATTCTAAACAAGAAAATACTGTCTGATTTGGTTTTATATAATAGGTTTGGTTTTTTGAAGTTGTTGGGAGCAAAAGGGAAGATCTCCCTTGTTTTAGTGCCACTTTTTTTGTATTTAAATGCATAAAATGAATAGAGCCATTCTTATAAAGAAAATAAAACATCAGAGAAATATTCTTCTGACTAGGCTTGTGAAAGCTGGGTTTTATCTAAATTATTTGCTGACTTCAGTCATCCATTTCTCAGAAAGAAAAAAAGGTACTGCATCAGATAATCTCAGAAGGTCTCTCAAGAGAAGACAAAGGCCAGCTTGAGTCTATTGTCTAGACTCAACCGTTCAATACTCATCATCTTTATTCTTTTTATTCTTATGCCTCAAAGTAATTTTAAAATGAGGAAAGATAATAGCGATAGTTGTATGAGAGCAGTATCTCTGGCAAATATGACCAATTCTGCAGAAAAGGAGCTGCTCTTGTTATAAAGCTTTAATTTTCTTTTACTTAGTTTTACTGCAGGTCTTCAGCATTTCACTGCTGTTTTTATGGTATTTCAAAAAACATATACTTTCACAGTAAAAGATTATATTTATGTAGTCTGTAAATTTACACTTTTGCATAGTTACAATTGCATCTTTTGTTTCAATAAATTGCATTTACATTGCAGTTACATTCTGTTTCATAATTAAATCGCTTTCAATCTAAGTACAGGAAATCCATGCTTCAATGTGCAAGTCTGCTGACAAAGTGAAGGGTAACCCAATTCTCATCCATGCAACTTTTTAATTAGTTGCTACACATCTGAGGATTAGGTTTGTTGGGATGTCTTGCAGAAAATAACATTAATATTCAATTTGGTTAAGGACTTTCAATAAACAAACAATTAATAAAGCTATTAAACAAATGTCTCTGCTGACCAGTTTCCATATGTATCGCGACTATTCTAAACCATTTCCAAAAGCAGACGGTTGAGAAGGGCTTATCTTTCAGTGTATTTGCTGAATCTTGAAGAGTATCTGGGTATTATCCATTATGAGCTAATATGCATTTGAATTTGTTGAATGTATTTTCTAGGGTCTGCAAAAGCCAGGTGGAAAATAATGCTTTGTTACAAGCTCTGTTATCAGCCCTCTCAAAGTACATTATTTCATTTTCTGTTTGTCTAGGCTTCAGAATATTCTGCATCCGAACAAGATAGCTTTTTTTGCCAAGTTTGAAATTATTATTTTAGAGATGAAAGGTTTGTTAAATTACACCCTTATCTGGAATATTTTTAAATGAATTGATACGTGAGGAATAGTTTTGTGAAATATTCTGGATGAGGCTTTACAGCTCTGAGTTAAATTACTGGTATTAAAAACCAGCTCATCTAAAGTAAACCTGGAAATTATTTTAGGCTTATAGTATCATTTGAAAAATTTGGAATTTCAGTGAAAGAGAACTGGTATAGAAACAAATTCTTATTTCCCGTATCCCTTGGAAAATAAGCTCTGCTATTTAAGTCCTGGCAAGATGGCGTTGATTTTGTGTAGAGACTTCTGGCTGGTTTTATGGTGGTATAAATTCACTTTATGTTATAGCTTGCTAATACATACAGTGCTATAAATCGAAAACATTCTTTCACAACTTTTGAGAGCTATTGAGGTGACAGTGATGATGTAACTTATTCCCAAATACCATTTACATTGTATTAAGATTCCCAAAGGGACAGGTTGCATTTACATCGAAGAGCCATTCAGTTCCTACCCAATATATACTCATTTTATTTGTATAGCCCATGTATTTGCAAATGTGTCCGTGAAATTTATTTCACTTTCTGTTTTTTTGCCAAGAAACTCCAAAAACATTTTAGATAGCACTAGAAGAAAGGCTGTTAAGAAACCCTGCTCCCAACAGGAGTGCTAAACTCTTTGGGCGTTGGTTTACGCGGAGCTCTGTGCTAAACTGCGACAAGAGTCGTTCACCTGCCTCGCGGAGGGTGACATCCCTGCCGGGACGTGGCTGCGGTGGGATGCAGGCGCTCCTCGGACATCTCTCTTCAAACCAAACTGGGTGAAGAAAACAGAAACCGCTTCCTTTAACCCACTGGTCTGTGAGCTGCGTTAGCAGAGAGGCTCTCTGGCAACCTTGCAGCGGGGTTGCAGAGCAGCCTCCTCCAGGAGAGGGTTTGGGCAGGCTGCTAAGGAGAGTCGTTTCCCTAGTTGTCCCAGTTCAATTTGCTGCCAATTTGATTTAAGCCTCTAATAGCGAGTTAAACGTGCTGAAGCGCTGCAGGTGGTGTTTGTCTGGAAATTTCATCTTCTACTATATTGCAGAGGGTGACCAGCTGATCGGAAAGCGAGCGGGACCCCGAGCATCGTACCGACTCCGCTGCTCTTCCCTTTGCACTTTGCTCCATGCTGAAGTTCAGGGCTTGAACTCTTGTGAGCAGATGAGGAATAGTCCATATTGTGACTGCCAAAAGGAGTAGGTAGTGGAAGAATATTTCAAAGGGAGTTTTCTTGTGACTTTCCATAGCTTTGAATGTGCAGTTTGCTTTGTAATCTGCCTAAATTCTTTCTTCAATGTAGTGTATTGTAGTCTTAGCCATCTTTAAGGGGTTTTTTTTGTTTGTTTGCTTTTTCCCATGAAACAACTTCTGGAATCTGATCCAGTTATAAAACAGTATCTAGGCTGTGTTCTTGGTGGTTTTGTGGGTTGAGTTTTATGCAGTAAGGTACATGCATGTGGGCTACTTTTGTATAGCCTTGTCCTGGTTTCGGCTGGAATAGAGTTAATTTTCTTCCTAGTAGCTGGTACAGTGCTGTGTTTTGGATTTAGTGTGAGAATAATGTTGATAACACACTGGTGTTTTAGTTGTTGCTAAGTAGTGCTTATCCTAAGTCAAGGACTTCTCAGTTTCCCATGCTCTGCCAGCGAGGAGGTGCACAAGAAGCTGGGAGGGAGCATGGCCAGGACAGCTGACCTGAACTAGCCAAAGGGATATTCCACACCACGGGAGCTCACGCTCAGTAGATAAACTGGGGGAGCTGGCCGGGGGGGGCAGATTGCTGCTCAGGCATCGGTGAGCAGGTGGTGAGCGATTGCACTGTGCATCACTTGTCTTTTCTTGGGGTTTGGTTTTTTGTTTGGGTTTGGGTTTTTTATTATATTCCTTTTCATTACAATTATTATTAATTTTAGTAGTAGTATTACATTTTATTTTACTTTAATTATTAAATCATTCTTATTTCAACTGACGAGTTTTACTTTTTTTCCAATTCTCTCCCCCATCCCACTGGGTGAGGGGGAGTGAGCAAGCGGCTGCCTGGTGCCTAGTTGCTGGCTGGGCTTGAACCACGACAAGGCTTTAAAAAAATCCTAATGTACTTATTTATGCTTTCTCTAAATTATTGAACTTTACAGATACAAAGTTTAGGGAAACAACTGTCAATGCATTCATTAAACATAAGTGTTGTGGGTTAACCCCTGGTAGGCTGCTAAGCCAGACCCAGTACAGTAAGGTTTATTTCTAAGATCTTATATATGTTGTTGCAACCAATGTGAAACAAACTTGAGAGGAGTAACGTTAACCCAGAGATGCAAAATTTTTTGTGCTTCTTTTTAATGGCCTGAATTGTCATTACTCTCTTTTACCATCATTTCACTGCCACGTTGTTGATGAAAAACACAGGACTGATTTTGTTCCACGGTTTCTTCCCTGACTCACGGTCAGTAGTAGATACAATACTCCCTTCACTTTATAGGCCAGGGCAAAAGTCACATATGGGATATCATTCCTTGTTGTAACAAAGATGTAATTATTTGTAGTAAAACGTTTTCACACCATGTCTTGCTGTCCTGCATGGTTGAACACTCAGGATGCTGATGTGAATAGTTAATCCACTGAAATAACAGCATTTTCTACCGTCCGAGGCATTGGTCGTTGTCAGCAGGCAGGATCCTTCAAGTGCCTCCCCACCATCCGCAGAGAGCTCCTTAAGCTCCGTGATGTTTGTTGCTGTGAATTTAATATGGTATTGCATACAGGACTGGCCCAAAGTCCAGACTGCAGTTGAGGGAGAAGCAGTAAAATGATAAAATCCTTTCCTTGTTTGGTAGAGGTTTTCCTCCAGCCTTCAATTTCAAGTTATTTGAGGATTAAATGCAAAGTAGCTCTATAGGAACAGATTTGCAGTTAGCTTTCATTCCTTAAATTAGAATGCCATAAATTGCAGTTATACGTGGTACTACTTTCACATTTTCTAAATGACTTGTGAATTGGATGACCTTTTCCCAGGAGCAAGGGGATTGATGCCTGGCTTTTATGTAAGGCTTGGGAGCCGGCCACGCTCCCCTTCCTGCCTTCCCACCTTTCGTTCTGTAAGGCAAGCGGTTACTGCAAGAGATCCAAGGCTAACGTGGGTCAAATGCGTCCTTCCTTCCACATTGAGAGAAAGTTAAGATTCCTAATGCAACTGCTACTTAGCACAAACAGGGGGAAGGCGAGAAAATCTTTCTGAAAAAGGAAGGACTCTTGTGCTATGAAGGTTGTTACGGCAAAGCCGTAACAATATGACAACTTCTTAACCACTTTAATGGGACTTTTTCTATCATAGTTAGACACTATATATTAAGGTACCCAGGAGGAACCTCTTCACACATTGATCTATTGAGTTCTCAGGAGAAATTAAATAAATAATAAATTGTACTGACATGATAAATTTGGAAAAAGCCTTTAATCAATTATTAATTGATTATTCACATGAGCACAACGCTTGTAAAGATCAAAACCTAATTTTGACAACATATGCAAACTTTTCCTTTTGAATTTAATAATATATTCTCAATCTGTTGTTCATTAAGGTGAACATCTGTGAATTCATTAATTTTTCTCCAAGCTTGCTGCACCACGAACTTCATTTCTTTAACGAATTTTCCAAAGAATAATCCCATTAAAAGCTTAGTTTATAATACATACAATGACAGCTTTGTTAGCATGCTTATCTTTTTTTTTGTGTCTAATAAGTCTTTGCAGCAAAATCTGTTCCAGGATGGTATAGGGCAGTGAGACCAGGGAAAGTGTATAAAAGTGGTTGAGGAAACTGGCTGCCGAGTTTGAGATCTTGTTATCTGAGCTCATAAAAATGGGACACCATAGGTTTCCCAAAATATTGTGATTCTTAGCTGTAAATTGTCACTTGCAAGTTACAAAAAATAGAAATTTTATCCAGCTTGGTATTTTCCTTATTTTCCTTTCCAAACTGGAGCTTTAAAAGAATACAATTGTAAAAATCCCTCTTTTGCTGATTTTACATTACTATTTAAGTGAAGTTATAACAGTCCTATAGACCTGAAGATTTTTCAAAGCATACCAGGAAGGAGAAAGAAGAAATAGGCTAATGATTCCCCCTGCAAATGTTGATTTTGAACTTTTAAATGGAAATATGTAAGGAAAACTGTACTCAGAGATAATACCTATAGGTGTTTCTTTAGACAGACAACAATAGGTCCTCTTCCCTCTTGTGTAGTACAGTTGTAACTGAAATCTGCCTGTCTAACCCTTTCAGGCATATATCTATAGATAGCTGCCTCTTCTTTCTCTGACATTTTTTCATAAAGTTAATGGTAAATGAAATACTGATGTTTCAGGGAAGATGAGTTACATGCTGTATTAATCTGACCAGTCCACATTAGGAGAGCACTGAGCTGAATTTGCAGCTGCAGAAGATTGTCACTCTGTTCCTGTGTTTAATGGAATAATTTAGGCAGAGAGACAGAAAGAAGTCTATACGAAAATGAGTACAAGCACTTTTAAGTAGAAAACCTGTAGCTAATTTTCAATCCTGTAATTGAATTTGCAGGATAGCACATAAATAAAGCTAGGCCTTTTTAAAAGTTGGATGCTTTCCACTGGATAATAATGTTTTACTGCCTTGTAATGCTTTCCCATGTATTTTCCCACATACTGTGGAATTACATCGCAGTGCTACATGCCTGAAAACTTCACCCGGGATGCAGCCTACACAGTGTTGCATCAGTGAAGCTTCAGAAATACATGCAGGTTGACTGTTGTTCAAATAATTGACAGCCAGCTAGATATGAGTTGTTAATTTGTAATTTGCTGTAGCATGCTCAGCCATCAGTGCATGGTCCCTGCTGGGTTGTACCCTAAAATGAGGTGCAAAACTATTTCCTTAAAGGCTTTTTGATGATTTTTGTCTTTTGCTCCCACTAAAAGCTGGAGCAATTCTTAAGAGGTTCGATTCCAAGCCTGAGCTTTGAAGAGTTTTCCTGAAAAGAAATTCCAACGGAATAGTATTATAATACATTAAGAAATATATAACGTTCTTCATATCTTTTTCTGACTTTATTGAATTACTTGCATTCAGTAATTAAGCTGAAGATTTTTCAAGTTACTGAGTAAAATGGTGTTAAAATGTTGCCGTAATGACATCAGCTTAAACAGTCATGTCCTTGAACTCAATACTACCTCACAACTCTGTGTTAGATTACGTGCATTTGAGATGCAATCTTACAAAGCACTGAGTTCTCTCAACCTTTATTAAAGTCGATGGAACCCAAGGCCACCAGGGTAGAAGCAGAGGACGTTGAGCTCATTGTAAGGTTGAGCCTTCACTGTAACTTATGCTCTTAACATTTTAGATAATCCATTGATCTCTTTTGAACAGGTAATATCTGTAATAATACCACATTTCTACATCATCTGAAGTCAATTAAAAGGCGTGTATTATAGCTATATTTTAATCAAGACTTACTGGGAAATGGAATTAAAGAATTCTGCTTTTCTTAATAGTACCATTTGCAAAAAGAAAAGCTGACTGGAAAATCAAATGAATTATCTGTTCTTTAGACATCCTTTATATGTCCACTTTCTTCCCAAAATGAATTTAAAATAACTCTATCCCAAAGAAGAAGGTATTTCAGACTCCTAAGAAAAAGTAGATGGATCTTTCCAGAGCATTCACATGGAGAATTCAAGTAAAAATCATTGAACTCTACTCTATAAATAAGAACCCAGCAAAATACAGGTTGTCATTTGAGAGATGGTAAGTGGACAACTAAGTTTAGTATCTTCCAGTCCCATCTACTTACAAGACTTAAATTAGAGGGAATGCATTTTACTATAAAGTAGGATATGGAAGAAACAAACTCTCATATACAGTACTGCAGAATGGGCTTGAACACATTATTAATTTTTTTTTTCTTACTCTTCCAGTCTGAAAACTATGCTCAGATGTATAACCACTCTGTACGCTGCTATTCCAGGTCAGCAGCAAATACCTGCATTCAGAAAATTGGCTGTTGTATTATTTCTGAACTGTTCGGTATTAGTATGACTGTGTTCTATGCTGCTAAATTTTGAATGGTTTCAGGACCAGTGTTGAGAAGCATTTGCTATTTTTCGGTGTGTTCTAAAGCAAAAAATCAGCATCTTACGAATTAAATCATCTCACCCAAAACATGATCTCACATACTTGTTCAAAGAAAAGAGTTTACTGCATGCATATGAGGGATTGTCATGGACAGTTGAATTTATTTTGATAACCTAAATAAATAATTAAAAAGGGAATCTACGGTTCATCTAACATATTGTCATTTACATTCTGTACTTCTATGGAGGGTAAGCTCAAGAGCAGATGTAATTAGGAAAGCAAAGGCTGATTTGCTATTTACCGCACGTTAAGAATGGAAAAAAAAGATACTGCATTGGCAATGAATCTATTGGTCCTGTGACAGATTTGAGATTAAGTTCTTACACTTCCATGACATTTTGAAGTAGACCATTTTTGTTGAGGAAAAGAGAGAGGAAAAGGAAAGGTCATGTCTCCCTTATCAGGCAGTCATAGTCTCCTGTAAAATAGAAATGTCTGTTTAATGTCAGTGAACAGCCCAGATGGAGATTCATGTTGGAGCAAAACATCTATACTTTATCTTATACCTCAAAGTTTATACTACTTAAACCTTGTGATAACAGAATCCTAAGTCATTTTCAGATGGGATTCCTCTACCATTACACCATGATTCTCCATTCATGCACTGGCCACCTTTTTCCTCTTCTCCAAAATCAGCCTTTCTGCATTCCTGACAAAATAATCCTTGTATCGGGTATCTAACATCGTGGAAGACTCAGCGAGCTCAGGCTCATGTTACTACATTAAAATATTTCATGGTTTTTGCTCAGAGTGGATTTTGCAAGTCCTTTTTTCTTCCTGGCTGAACGTACAGCTGGAGAAGCCAAGCAAATCATTGACCAAAGTGATTAAGAGGAGTGGTGCTACAGTGGTGTTATAAGGCACAAAGGAAGGGATGGTAAATAAAAGCATATTACCTACATAAAGTTTGACTTCATAATTCCTTTGAGCTCTGTATAAGGAACAACTTCATTTCTGTACTGCCTTTTGTTTTATTCCATCTCTCTCCTCTGTCTTACCAATCTATTTCTAGCATGTATATCTTTACCTAAATTATTTATTTCAAAAAATCATTGCTTTAAAGCTTTCCTTTACTGATAAAATAAAATTCTGTTCTTCTTTTAAACCTTTACAGGCTATATAAAAATGGAAGAAATTATTGTTAGCAGTCATGATACTTTAATTATAGTAATAAGAGCGATAGCTTTTACTTTATTACTCTGTGGTGTTATGTTTCTGAACTATTACTTTTCCCCACCTTAAAATAAAAAGGATTTAAGTGCAGTCTACTTTGAGGTTAAATGTGTGTACGTGCATTTGAATCGTTTGTACACGTGGGGGCTTGGCATAAAACTGGGTGAAACTGGACCACCTGTAAATTAATATGCTTGAAGGATGTTTTGATATTACCAGAAACTGAAATCACTTTAGCAGATGAGTGTATTTTTTGTGTGTGCATGTGTGATGTTTTTTAATTAACTGTATAGCTTTTTCTCACTGTGCCCTTCTACATAAGGAATATCCTTCAAAGAAAGATACACTTTGTAATAGCTAACACTTCCACGTTATTTCTGGCTATAATTGGTGAATATTATTTAATAAGTAATGATTGAAATAACTCTTTCACAGAAATTACCTATTAAGGAATTTCAGAAGTGGTGGCAAATTATATTGCATTGCATATTCATGCAGTTTGATTTAATACAATATTTAATGTAAAACATGACATTAATCGCTTATAAATAGTTTCTTACACTCTAGATGAAATTTTTTTAAAATCCTATACTATCAGAAATAATGACCTGGCAATACACTTTAATCAATCAATGTCTTTGTTAGTGTTAGGTATGTTGACAAAGCAGTAACCATTCAAAAAAAAAAAAAAAGGAAGTTTTGGTTATTTAGTCAAACAGGGGACTTAATTACAGGTCTTCTGGCATCTGATACCATAAAGCAAATGAGGTCAATGTTTTGGCAGCTAAGATTCTAGGTAAGCTAAACATGAGTAATTCACTTATGTTATATGCTAACCTCTTCAATTTTTCTTCCCCTGCCCCTTTCTCCTATGTTCCCCTTCTCCTTTCTAATTTTCTCCTATTTCTTCTACTTTTATCCAGTACCTTCACTGCTTACTCCACCTTTTCCGCCCTTTTTTTTTCCCTTTCTTTTTCAGGATAGTCCTCTTTTTTAGTCCCTTCCCTCTACCTTCTGCACATGGGTTTCATTTTTCATCCTCAAAACATTATTTTTCTTGATTTTTTTTGTACATTCTCATAACCCCTTGGAGGTTTTTTTGATAGAAACAGAGGACATGCATCAACTCACAGTCCTCAAAAGCCACAAAGCGAAACGGTCATGTCTGTTGAGCACAGGTTACAGCAGCAAAGTCAATTATGTATAGCCAGGTACCTTTTACAGTGTTTTGTCCTAGATTTCAGGAGTTACCTTTGATGGGCAGAGCTTTGTCTACCTTCTTCTCTCTATTATTCTGGAATTTTGCTTTCTTTCAATACCTTCTCATTAGGAGCATCGAGTTGTTCATATATGGTGTAATTCTTGTCATTACTATTATTTTACATTCTTTTCCAGATCAAAACATGTAAATGTCTCTGGGTCTCTTGGGAAGCTTTAATCTTATAAAGTAGGTTTTATTGAAGAGTTGTTTTTTGACATTCAAGATAAGTTTGATAATTACATTAATAATTATTCTTTCATGTTTGCTATTTACAATCCGCAAAGCATCTGATTCTGAAGCTCAAGGAGAAATCACAATGTTGTAGAGTCAAAGCTAGAATAGCAACTGAAATAACACAGTTTATATTGGAAAGAAACAGTTGAGTTTTAAGAGGAAGGACGGTTCTGGACAACTCTGCTGTTTCACTACCACACCATAACAGTCACACAAGGTGTGTTTCAGCTATGGCAGACAAGAAACCCGTGACTGAAGTGCGGTAACCGTGTCATCTTTCTTTCATAAACTAATCAATTTCTGCCCTAAATCCCTTGAAACACCATTTAAATAACTGGGAGCTTAGTCTGTCTATGTTTTCAATTTATAAAATTTATCACTTCACCTCTGGGTTTATAGTGCGGATGTGCTGAATCCAAACACTTCAAAGGAAATTTAACAGTTGGAGTTCCTAATAAATCCTTAGCTCACCCATCTGTATAATTTGTATTAACATGTCCATTAAAAGTTTGCTTACAGCATGTAGATTTCTTTCAGAAATGCTTCAGAAAATTGAAGTAAGGGGAAAGCAGACAATAACAACATTCTGTAAACATGTATCTGCTAAAAGCTCAGACAACTTTTAAACAAACAAACTAACAAAAGATATTTTTTACTCCCATCATAATTAACCAAGTGCTTTTCAACTTCCAAATCATTTTGCATCCCATTCTCTCAAGCTGTGAAATAGTGGAAATACTGGACTCTATCCTTGTCCTCTTCCTTTCAGTGAATTCTGTTTTGGACTTTTGTCCTTCTCTCATAATATCAGATCTGCTCTGTTACTTTTCATTTTTTAGTATTCTAAAAATTTAGTTCAAGAGAAAATTTAGTTCCAGTGCTATAGTTAAATAGAATTTAACTTAGTGACAGGCAAGCATTGGATGGAGAGTAAAAGCTATTCTTGAATGAGATTATATCTATCTCGTGACCAAGATTTTTCTTTAAAAAGAAGAAGGAAGGGCAAGCCTTGGATTGGTTAATATTACTGTTGGGGTTTTGTTGTGTTTTGTCTTTTAAATTCAGAGATAGTGGAAGGGCTTACTGCTCCTCTCCTGGGTTGGATGCACTTGCACTGCTGTCAGTATAAAGTGTTGTTTGGAAATTGAGAGCTTTAGACTCTTCCGTATCATTGGTGCTCTGGGTTACAGTCTTTGAAATCCACATAGGTTTTAATTGTTTCTTTTTCCTCCTAAAGCTCACAACACACTGGAAGAATCCCTATTTTGTTTTAATTCAGACAGAAGTATGTTTATATACTTCAGTTAATGTCCAAACATTCTTTTCGACTTCTTTCGTTCTTTCTTTAAGGTGGGGGAGCTAAAAATGGCACATCACCTTACCGTGTACTGGGAAGCAGAAGGTATCACAGGAGCTGTAGTTCCTCAGCTCTTTGGGAGAAATATTGAAATATCAAGACATTTCCAATGGAAATGGGGAATCTGTGCTACATTTTGACTGACAAAACTACTTACTTTTAGCATCAATAATCATCTGGAGCCAAGCTGAGTCATAGGTCAAGTATCTAGCCCCCCTGAGACCATGCCTGTTAATCCCATCAGCTTCAGTATCGCTCCATACAAAGAAACTGAATGTGACCGTCTCTTGCTTAATGCAGTTATAGGAAGATAATCTTGTAGAGACTTCCATTGGGAAACTCAAAATGTATGTAGCCGCATGAATTTTCTGATACGCTTTATAGTCCATCCTTTTACCATGTTATTAAACATGTTTCCTTCTTCCCTACAACCGCCTTGATGATTTTCTGTTTTGTCATAAAATATTTGCTTAGTAACAGGCATAGGAAATTGGCAGTCATCTCTGCGTTTCTGCCTTTGATTGTTAGGAGCTTTGAACCCATACGGAACATATCACAATTCAGAGGGGAAAAGTAAGCCTGGCAGTTGATTTCCAGCTTTTAACCAACACAGAAAGCAAAATATTTATTTACAGTGATCACAGTTCTATTGTTCTCCAGACTATAGGAAACAATAATGCCTAATCAGATACTTCTGCAATTCAGAACCTAAAATTATCTTGACTTCTACAAGATTGGCTTTAACCTTTATCTTACAGATTTTCTTTCTCCTATTTTCCTCAGATTTTTAATGGCAGGAAAAACGAAAACACTTCTGCTTTCTTCTGACTTCAGCATGAAAGGTTTTACTGCCAATCTCTCTGGCTCAAGTTAATGAATATATATATATCAACCCTATGCTAGATATTAACAATATTTATTAAAAAGTTCATTTTTCACATGAACCTAACATTGTTCTTGAGCCATCTGCTATGCTTCCCTGAATTCAGCAGCTTAAGGGGATTTACTAGAAAAAGTGGTCGCTGTAGCTGTGCCTGTTGTGGGATAGTGTGTGGGATGGCATAAGATGGAGCTGGAATGCATCTTAGTCTCTCTTAGCTGTGTAGCATCCTCAGTGGTTTTGAGTAAAGACAATTTATTCCTGAAGCAACTGTACATGCACATTATAGAGTATTTAAATGATCTTTTGAGCTAAAAGACACTTGGCTTGAGGGGACACGAATTGAATCTAGGGAAGAAGTAAAATCTGTGATTTACTCAGAGGATGTTGAGTTTCATCATTCCTAACCATAAGGAAATAGAGGTGACGCGCATGTTCTATTTCAGTCTGTTTCTGGTTCTTATAGGGGACAGGAACCTAATTCCGCTGTCAGTTATTTCGTCAGGTCGATGAGCATGGATGTAATGTGGCAAATAAAAAGGTTGTGAATTTGGAATTTTTGGTGGTTTGAATGAGGTGAAGGTTGCTTTGAAAACTAGGAGATTACATGGAAAAAGGAAATAAGAAAATTATGAAATCATTCACTGAAAAATTAGAAAGTACTAGAAATACAATGCCAGCAAAACTCTCGGTCCTATTTTTTATATTTATTTTGAAATTAAAAAATGTGATTATCTGCTTAGGAAAGCATGAATATGAATCAGGTTCATGGTGTGCAGTTCCAGGTGCAACGCCACGGAGGACAGAGGGGTACGGGGGATCTCTGTATGCCTACTGTCTGCCATGGAAGAGTAAGGGATGGCAGGGGAATGGGTGTACGTTTTTATTGTGTAAAAACTGACTACAGGCCCCATGAAACCTGTCCTTTCTCTAGATAAATCTACTACTACAAAAAAGTATACTGAAAATCTTTTTCTATTACTATTGTAATAGTAAAATAATTAGTGTCTGAATTGCTAAGCTGCTACACTAATGGATAGTGTAGAAAGTCTTCATCTGAAGTAGGAGAAAAATCTTTGAAAAGTATACAGAAATACAATATGCTTCTTTACAATAACCAGGGAGACCAAAATACTGAAAAGCTCCTTGTTTAGTGAGCACTATATACCTGCTTTTTAAGTTTTGCTGAACTGGGAAATTTATCTTTACAGGTACATTGAGTCTCATGCTATGAAAGTCTTGTAAGATGAACATTTAGGTTTGGCAGCCATGTATTCCCATGAATCTCTTTAGCGTCCGATTATGAGTTTAGTTCAGCATATGCTTACATCCATTAAATAACAGATATTGTCTTCAGTGGGATCTGAATCAATATTTTTATGAGCCCACCAATTTCATATTTTGAAATGTAGTGTCCCAACTTGAGGTGATTTGTCAAAGGTGAATAAGAGTAAGATCAGAGTTGGCCATTACTGGAAAAATCCCCAAATACTTGTTTTTAGTGAATTGTTAACGCTGTTAACTAATTATTTTTTATTTTTTAAGGCAATAATAGGACTTTCGGTCTTATAAAATTCATCTGATAATTACAAATTATTAGGCCATTTCCACTTTCTAGACAATAGTGATCATGGTCAACAATTTAGCCAAAGATGTTTAAGGAGTGTTTGTCTTTTGTTTAAGTTTTTGCGTATCTAAAAGTAAGCATCAGGAATGGACCCTTTTGTATAAGTAGAAATTTAGGTGGCCACTCAAGTAATGATCAGCTAATACTAACAACTAGCTTTTGTCTTTTCAGGTCGTGTCATGTAATCATGTTTTTACAAACAGCCTTCAATTATTGTATGCTCCCCTTTTTTCCTTGGGCATGCCAGATTTATTTCTGGCTGAATACTTACCTCATGGGGCTGCCTGACATATGGCAGCCCCTGATAGTGGTTCAGACATGCTCCGAAAAAACGATTCTTTTAGCAATGACCAGTACAAATGGTTGGAGCGGCTCTGTATGTGCTGGGCAGTAATCCGTGCTTTCACAGTAAATCCAACAGGCCTTGAGCGTATCCAAAGCTGAGCATCTCCTGGCTCTGCCTTGGAGGTCTGGAGGTTTGATGGTTTGGGAATGGTGGACCCACAGTGCATATGTTGTATATGATAAAGTCCTATCATGTGGAAATTTCAGGGAATAAATTTGGTACCTTTGCATTGTGTTTTCCCAGAGGAATATATAAAGATTGAATAAATGTTTTAAAAGCTGTTTTTTCAAACTTTTGAGAACTTTGAAATAGAAGAGGTAGAAGTTTCCTCTTTTTGTTGTGGAAATATGTTTAAAATTTATTGGATACGTTAACTTTTTTTTTTTTTCAGTTAGAAAACTGAACAAATGTTTCAGCTTAATTGACATATACCTTCATTTTATTCTCATTTCATTTATGCAATGTGCTTTTAAAAACTTAATTTACAGAAATATTTATTTGTTTTGGAAAGAACAACAATGTTTTGAAATACAGTTTTCTGATTCTCCACTCTACTGATCTCTGAAACCTTTTTCTCTAGTTTGTACAGGGTAACTACAGACAAAGTGCCGTTTCTTGACATGTTTGTACAGGTCAGGTCATAAATGCCTCTATCAGTTTGAGTCCTTCCATCGTTCTGGGCTTTGAAATCTGTTTATGTTGAGCTCAGACTAATCCCATATATAAACTTTTTTGGCTTCTTGAGGTCAGGTGGAATAACAATGCAGGTTTGGCTTCTCTGAGTATCTGTTGTCTTTAGGATTTGATTTTTTGTTTTTAGGGAGAGTGAAAAGAAATGTCTGACTAACGTTTAGCCAATAATGTAAAGATCAGTATGACAAACCTGGTTACTAAAAGTTAAAAGCGTGATGTAGTAGTTTCTCCTACCTTATTTACTTGGTACCATGCAACAGAGGAACTTCCTCATTTAGCATGTGAATAATTTCCTTCAAATGCAGATAGTCCAAAATTTTCTGCAAGATTATCCCTGAAAATATATATCCAGGGAGATAAAATGTAGAAAGTAAGGATGTTAAAGTGCAGGAATGGTGGTGAATTTTGCATGATCACTGACAGGAAAACAAGCCTGTCCCATAGCCAACACAGCCTCCTAAATACAGCAGAGACATCACAAATCATTTGCTTCTTTTTTCACTATCTCTCCCCCATTGTGTTCATATTTTTCAGCAGCTGTATGTGCTATTAATCTGCATTTAGGTGTGTGACTGAATGTCTGCTATGTACTTGTTAACAGATGCAGTGTTCAATTTGCTAGTTGGGAATGAGGCCTTTTAGTATGTCATCCTGTGTTGTAGCATTGTATACAACACGTTTCTTCAATTTTGATTGAAAAGCTTACTTTAGAGAGGGAAGCGTGAACCACCATGTTTGTTATTTTTTTTCCTTATTAGCACTCCTAAGCGTATTCCACATTTGCCAGCAGAGAAGCAGTTAGCATACAGTGAAACTCTCCCTGATTGCCTGCTAATCTGTAAGGATCTTTCTGGTTGCCTTCATTACTGCATCAGCAAATTACACGCTGCTTGTTTGCTCCGTGCTTGACTAGGTCTGGGGCACTGCCAGTACATTCCATCAAAAGGAATTGCGTTGTTCTGCATTAAAGCCTCCGTCAGATGGAGTTTTGCAGGGAAGAGATTGTGGCACGCTTGTAATCAACACTAGTTGTAACATAAACAATTAACGATACTGCTCGGTAGTGTATACCACATGATAGTATGTATGAGGTCCTATTTATTACTTTCAGCAAGAAATTAAAACAGATTGTGACTGTACGATTAGGGTGACGGGAGTCTTTGCCCTGAGAAGTACCTCAGGGTTTCTGACCAAGCTCTCCAGTGCAGTAATCTCAGATATTCAATGTCTGTGCAAAGCCAACCCATCGCTGTTATTCTCTGCTCAGTTCTCAGGACAGCCTGAATCTCAGACTCCCACATTCAGCTTGTCTTGAAAGAAACCAAAGCACTGCTGGTTTTGCTGCCCTTCTTTTTAAGTATCCTAACAGAGCATTATGAAAAGTTCTGCTCCTGTATATGGTTGATGGTATAGATGGTGCATCTGCACATTGTGCTCTGGGCATGAGCAGAGTCTGTCTGTGCTCTGAGTCAATAGCACAGATTCAGAAGAGCTCAGAGCCTGCATGCCGGCTCTCTGCGGTGTAAATATATCCTGAGATATTTTTCTATGTCAGTGCTCTTAGCAAACAGTCACCCTTTGATCCATGGGGGAAAAAGTCCCTGGGAGATAATCTGAATAGCAAAGCAAAGCAAAAATCAAACTGCTCTTTCTGTGCATCTTTCATGCACTAGAACTTAATTTACTTTATGCATAGAACTGCTTTAACTTTACCTGGAGGCAAGGTGCTATTTAGATTGCCCTTTTTTTTTTTATTTTAAGAAATCCCATTATCAGTATTAAAGTGTTTCATGCCTATAAAAACATAGGCTGTAGATTAACCGTTATCCCTTTTTATCTTTTTTTTACTCAATCAGTTGGAAGCATGGGCTTCTATGACCTGTTCAGTTTGGATTCACCAAAATTAACAATTAATTTATTGCAAACCCTTTATTTATCAAGTTATTCTTTCAAATACTTTGCTAATATAAATACGGCTTATCCTATTCTGCAGGTAGATGGTAAGGTTCTCATGTCTTTACATGACAGACACAATAGGCATGTCCGAAGAGCGCAGCTTAGTATAAAAGCCCATCTTGTTACACCATTGAGGCATCCCAAATTGTTTGAGTAGCAGTGATTTATCAGTGGGAACTCTGACTTCCAAGTAAATGAAAGCCAGGGTATATACAAGCAGGTACTTGAAATTAGATGTACAAATTAAATTGCAAGATTTAGGTTCCTAAGTAAGTTTTGATCTAATTTTTCTGAATGTCAGTCACTTGCTATTCCCATCTGCCTGACCAGGACAGGTTTTGGTTTTCTAAAAATATAAGTGGGAATGTAGCTTTAAACACCTCATTCTGAAAAACAAGCAAGATAAACAGTTTAAGTACTGGAATTAAGCTTGAATCTGTGATGTTCTGATTTGCAATATGTTGAATGCACTTTTAATAAAACTTACAAATAATTCTGGCATAGTGACATTAATAGTGAGGGTTTCATTCTGGAACAAAGCTTATTTCCACCTGTAAACTATGTTCAAATCAAACTTTCTAAGTTGACTCCTGGAGGTTTATATAAGTTTTTGGTTCTGCGATACATGACGGAATTACAAGATGCCCAACAGCAGCTGCCCATTAAGTTTTCACTCTGCTGAATGCTGGCTCGTGCCTGTGCTGGGATTCTTTTCTTTTCCCAAAATACTGTTGTTTAATAAGCAGAAGCCACATTCTACCACTCCAGATTTTAATTAGAGCATTTGCCTAATGCAGAATGCTGTTCTTTCTCAACTGTAAATCCACATAGATTTTGTTAAATTCTGTTGTCCGTGGGACAGAGCTTAGAGTAAAGTAGCTATTGGTCTCAAAAGGAGTTAATACTTTAGGCAGTGGGGGCTCAGTAAAGCAAGTGCATTAATATTTTCATCAATTCCAGCTAACTTACAGTATTCCACTGGTCAGATCTAATTTGTTTGATGAGACATCACTGAAAGATGTTATCTATAGTGTAAGCTTAGAAATTGATTGTAACACATAATTCAAGGGCACTGTTTCATGCCTAGGGCAAGAAATACTATTTTTTCTCTTCATTTCATTTGCTCTTTTATAATAGCTTACCTTTCCCAAACTATATCCACCAGATTTGTTTGTAGATTTGCAGAGAAGCAAAACCCACAATAATAAAACACCCTAAACTATGTATTTTTCCCTTGGACCATGCTGTAAAGTCGTATTTATTTTTGCCAAGGTATGTCGGAAGGCAGGAATATCTCAGGCAAATCAGGTCTCAGTTTATATTTGAATTCAGAGCTACTGTGGTTCATTTGCAATCATTAAAAGAAAAGACTTCGGCATTGAAGTTTTAACAATATTGTGAAATTCACACGTTAAACAGGCTCCACAGATACTTTTTATATATACACATATACACACACAAACACAGCAGTCACCTCGTTAGCTAATATCTTCAGCGCTCAGACTGAAATTCTTGCATTAATTGGCTTTAAAATGTCCCCTTTTTCCCAGTTCCATCTTGTGTAAGCCTAGAGACATCCTTCTGCTTTGAGAGTGCTGTAGGTTTTATTAAGCACGTCCCAAGATGTTGTGTATTTCAACTGTTTCGTTTGCTTCATGGTGGATTTCCCCCCCCAGTAATAAGAGAGAATAAACTGTGATGAGTCAGCTGAATACTTGAGGTACACATGAAATTTACTGCTGTGTGCCTTTACCCTTATCACTCTAACTCCCCTGGGACTACAGACGTAAATGCATTGGCTTCTCTACAGCTGTCATTCTGACAGTCTAGGAAATGCTGACATTCAAAGTATTAAAACAAACCATCAGTTTTCCATAGTGCCTGTGAAAATTTCAGATTTCAGACAATTCAAGCATCATTGACCTTGAATGTGTGTAATTTATTAAGATTTCTTTGTATTTTTTTAAGAGGGATTGACTGTTTACTTTTTCCATAATCACTGTTAACTCGGATTGCTGTGCTTTCAATAGGTTGTAAGCAATGTTAAAATACTCCCCTTTAGTACACGCTTCATCTGATACTGACACAGGAATAATTTGGATTGCATTGGACATAGTCTTTTCTGAATTTCTAAGATTCAGATAATTAGCAAGTCAAAATTCACCAGGGCAGAACACTGACCGGAATAGCCAGTCTTCTAAGAAAATCAGTTCTATATCCATGATGATAACCCATCTATCTTATTGCTTACAATAGGAGTTTATGTCTCCCTATCTTGTTGCTTTGTTTTACTAGGGACAAGTTTCCCTTTATGTAGCCAATGTTGATGCTCTATGTCCTCCTGCCTTGGTTTCACAATATCCTTGAGGCTTTTATGTGTGCAAATTTATCCTTATTATCATTGTACTAGCCATTGGTCTCTCACATTGCCAAACTCTTAGATGTGTTCTAATGTCTAATAAATCACTAATTAATGAAGAACTAGTAACAAATTTAGTACAAAGAACTCTTTTCCTGGTAAGATACAAGTCTGACTTGCCAAAAGCTTGTGGTCAATACTTTGGAAAGCCAAGTTCCACCCATCTGTAGTCGTACCAGTATCACTCCCAAAGTAAGAGCTTGTGTTTGCTCAAATGTTAGCTCGAAGTACCACTTCTACGTAACATGAGGTAGGGCTCACTTTTTGGCTTGATGTCTGGGATCTCTTCTCCATCTTCCTCCACACACCTGTCATGGTTTAACCAGGACAACACCATAGTTTGACATTTTTGGACATTTTTTTACTGTTGTGGGTTGTTTTGCCCCCTTTTTTTTTTTTTTTTTTAATTGCGGCAATAGAGTTGGTTATTGGACATTAGGATGTATTCAGTGGCCTCTTTGTGCGGTGGCTTGTGAACAGTTGTTCTGCAGATCTGTCTATACTGCCCGTGTATAATCTGATTGCCTATGACCGTAAGGGACTTGAATCATTGAAGAAATGAATGCTTCCAGTGCTTTGATTGTGCTTTTTAATTCAATCACTGTGTAGATCCGGTATTGTTTTTCAGTGTTCGTTTCTCATTCAAGCAAAATTATCTGACTATTCATGTGAGGTTATGCGCTGAATATATTTGATGCCCTTCATTCTGAGCATTGTCTGCTCAGGATTCAACACTTCCCTTTGACTGAAATTACCATTATAGGTGCTGTTGTCATAGTTCAAATTAATTTCCTGTTTAACAGGGATACTAATGAGCTACAGTGACAAGAATAAGTGTGGTTGGAGTCTGCTGAGCTGAAAACTGAAAAGTAAATTGGTGGTCTTTTGAGTTCTCAGTGTTAAGATCACCTTTCTTATAGGGGACACTCTATGATTCTGCTTTTTTTTTTTTTTTTTTTTTTATAATTTACTTTTTATGTCCTAGTACTGGTGTATTTTCTTGAATGATGTTTGGCATGGATTGCATTCTGTCTTCTGCTGCTCAGTTGAACCCATAAGTATTTTTATGCTGAGCATCTGCATCCTTGAAGAAAATGGCTTAATTTCTAGATATATTTGACCTGTCCATATTTCAAATATTTTGGTGGAAGATATGGTTGATGCATTTTAATTATATTTAAAAAAAGGGGGGGGGGAGGGCAAGAAAAACCCCCAACAAACTGGCTGGTTGGATCTGCTCCTAAATTTTGGGACGTACATGGCAGCTATAGTGCTCTGTGCCATGTATGAGAATAAGCAGCTCTGGAAGAACTGCAGGACCTCTTGACCAGACATACGTGACCACCATTCCGAGCCCTTTGTCTAACGACAACAATCACAAGAAGATCATTTTCTTTCTTAGATGAACACCCACCCCAATATTGATCAGAAGAGGAAAGATGTTCCTCTTCATTATCACATCAGAGTTCAGAATGCATAAACAGTATTATTCTTCAGAAAGGTTTTAATATATGCCCATTGCTATGTTAAGGAACTGGGTGTGTAGAAATCTCCAGAAGCTTTCTGTCTTGGTTCAGGCTCTTGTATTTTAGTCATCTCTTCTTACTATGCTTCAGGTTGAATGAGGATAATACTAATTTCTCTTCATGAAGGAACATTTTAGGATTCATTCTTAAAAGTTGATGACATTTTTGGAAATTAATCCTGAAAGCAAATTGCTTTTAAAAGAGTATTAAATTTAGGCATTTAAAAAAAAACCTACAGTAACATATAATAAAGAAAATAATAGTAATATATTTCTACATCTCAAGCATTACATTTTAAATAAAAATTTACTTTTACCTAAGCCTTTTTCAAAATAGCATTCCATAGATTCTGGCAATTATTTTGAGGCTGAATTGCATGTTCCAAGTTGGTTTTGTTCCTTTCTTATATTGTATACTAAGTAGCTGCAACAAAGCATACTTTTCCTATTCCACAGTACTTTAACAGGGGATTTGCTGCCATCATGTAAGAAAAGGAGTTAAAATCCTGTTCTAGAAAGGAAGGAAGATCCCTGACTTGTAACAAGCAGTTCCTAGGACTGTCTTTGGGTTGTTTTCTGTCCTGTGATCAGAGCCGGCTGAGGTCATCAAACCTTTGGATCAGGTCCTACAGAAACAGCATATGCCTGGTTAAATTTTTGCCTAAGTAATCTCAACACTTTCCCTTCCCCAAATATATCCCTTAGAGATCAGTGTATTTTGCTAGCGCTAAATTGACTGATTTTCTGCCTGCTTTCCTTATAACCACCGAAGCCAATGCACACGGGCGGAGATGAGGGAGGAAGCGTGCGAGTGAGCATTGCTGCGGGACAGAACCTGCTCGATCACGTAGGCAGCTCTCAGCACGTGTCAGACCATTTCCCAAATGGCACTTTATTACTTTGCCACCACCCTCACACAAACAATAAATAACGTGAAATTCGTCAGACAACAAGCAGCTGAAAAGAAAAGCAAACCGTACTGAGCACCTGCGAAGGCGGACGGTCATGCTTTGGCATACATTGAGGAGAAGAACATTCCAGAGTACACCTAGCAGGACTAGGCTTAATGAACAAATCGACTTGACAGATTCCACCTCCTTTTCTGCTCATCTGCAAGCTTTCATCATTATGAATTTCCTATTCTGAATTACCTGTTAAGTATTTCCTGCAGACAGATGTCAGCTGGTGAATTGCCTAGATGCTTAGTTTTTCTCATTACCAGCGCTGTCTGATTGCCCGCTCAGTTAAATGCTCCAAGTTTCTTACCCCCCAGGCAAAATACAGCTGCAAAGAGTTAAAGACCCCATACCAGAAGTAAGTTTGTATCCAGAATCTTTACTTCTGTTTGCATAGAGAAATAAAAGTCCATGCCCCAAATGCTTGCATTCAGGTTTACCAGTAAGTAAAGGAATTAAGGAAGTAATGGCACGGTGGTTCCCTTATCAGATTGATCCTGACTTGATGTTACACTTAGACTCATGTTCATAGAATGTTACAGAAGATATGCAGACATTTCATGCACATTATTACTGAATTTGTCCCCAGGCTTATGATTAGTGTTAGGGTGCAGGTCCTGGCACGATAGGATGTTATTTCAGGCTGCGTTTCAGTCCTGGTATTTGCAGGGAAAATTTACAGGGATTCAGTTTCTATTCACCTCCTCTTATGAAGGCCATTTGTTAAAAGTAAAAGAAGAATGGACACATGTGCAGACAGTTGTCTTGGTGAGTCCCGATAAGGTGACTACAATGCCAGGGAAGTAGTGTCTCTGATGCTGCTGCATTGTTTCGCTGCTGTTAAAAGAAATAATGGGTCAAGAATGGATATCTAATTATATTTCTGGTTTCCAGCTTTCTATCAACCCTTTTGTTATAGTTTATGACAGGTCCAATAACATGTATTTTCTTTCTATTTTAGCTTGAAAATAATCTTTCCACACTGTTTCTAAATGGTCATTGTAAGAAAGTTTACAGTTTTGGAAAGATAACCGTCCTGTATTAGGTATCAACACACGCTGAAAGTTCGGAGTTGCGTCATCCACAAATGTGGATCACATCCCAATCTATTTTTCAGTAGCGCAAGGAAGGTGTGACCCGGTGAGGGCAGGCTGAGCTGGAGTGGCATATGTGGCTTCAGGGTATTGACTCGGAAAGAAGCAGATTTTTGTTCTTTCCACATCCTATACCCCTGTCGTTATCTCTGCACCCTCCTGCTGTTTTTCTACAAACGCTGCTATTGTTCACAAAGCAAATTAAGTTTTCAAGTAGATTTTCAACTTTTTTTGGTATTGGGGTTAAGCAGTACAGAAAGTGAAGTAATGAAAACCCTAGACGCCAATGCCTGTTTACTTACTGCAGAAACAAAAGAAATGAACTCAGGATTGCTCTGATGTGGTCTTAGCTATAGCTCAAGAGGTTGAAATGATTCCCCCTTGATTGCTGCACAACACTTTGGTGATGGAACTCCTTCGGTGCTGGAGTTTCATCTCATTAGTTATACCACCTCTTTTGCCGTAGTCAGTCAGGACAGCTTGAAAGGATATTGATTAAGGGCTTACCTCACTTTTTATCACAGCTAATTATATTTATTTGGCCAGGTGCTAGATTTCAAGACATTGGTTTTGGAGCAGCCTCTAGCAAATGGAGGGGTGATTAGAACTTCAGTGAACTGTTCACTACAAATTCTGACTATCAGCTATCAAAATTGGTCTTCATAAAGAGTTTGAAAAGGAACATTTTCTGGTTTTCTGAGATACCTGTTAAGAATTCAGACCTTATCTTCTTAGTGAGTACGTGCTGCTTTACGTCTTCCCTTACTCGCACTGTTGCTAGTCAAAATTTGAGGGGGTGTCTGAACAGAAGACCACAAAAATTTTCGTGCAGAATTGGCTCTGAGGGAGCCATTACATTTCTGAGAGAGGTGTTAAGAGCACACCTTTGAAAATGAGAGATGGGGACTTAACCAGGGTCAAAGGTCCTGATGAACTAATTAAATATAATTACGTTTATACAAGCATCAGCACAACGGCTTTTGCTTTTTACTTTTTTTTAATAGTGTTTACATGCTCGTAGAGTATTCAGTGGAGTAAGGTGCTAAACTTTTCTTGTTATTGCATGCTCATTTTTTCTTTCTGAAACTAAACAGGTATTAATAATTGCATTTTATCATCTCAAATTACATAATATTTTATTTAATCTGAGAAGCATGCTAAAGCCAGACTTTTTAGGAAGAAGGAACAACACTAATTAACTTTGTAAGGAATGAGATCAATATTGTTCTTTTCCAGTTTCTCAATTCAATTTCTCCGTTCCATTTTCTGAAAACGGAATTGATGTAGGATAACGTCAGAGGTTTAATGTGACAGTTTTCATAGTCACTCAAGTGAGTAAGCATCTCTCCCAATTGCTTCCACAAACATAGTCTTGTACACTGCCACTGTTACCGGTTTGTTGCATCCAAATTACAGAGGAGGTTGCTTGAATTCTCCATCATTTTGCAGTCAAAATGCTACTGTGGGCAAAAGAAGACACAGTTTCTGTGCAAAATCAAGAGGTTTTTTTAGTCTAATTGAAGTTTCTGTGGTCTGAAGAATTATTATGAGTCCAGTTACAATGATGCTTACACTTATAATTCAAATTATATACAGTTAAATTTAATATATGCAAACTTTCTATTATCTGCCCCTTTCTCACGTGTTATATTACTTTTCCACTTTCTCACTGCTCAATAGCTTCATTCTGGAGGGAGGTGAGAATACCTCAATTGTGAGCATTCAAGTCCTCTGCCAGAAATGTGATGCTGCTGTTGATGGTTTCTTCTTTCTTACCCTTCAGTCCAGCTGGGGTCATCTTTATTTTCTTGCTAAATGTCCTACACCTTGCTCTTCCTTCATAGGACTGCTTAGGTCCAAATTTACAATATATAGTCTTTTACATATGTTGGGCACTCGTTCTTTGTTCTCTTTGTTGACCCTAAAACTAGTTTTACCCAGCTCCCAGGGGTGCATTCACCACTAATGTGGTGGGGATTTATAGCTCCTGGGCGTCCAGTATCATCCTGTGCCGCTACTTTTAAGGCCCCTACCGTCCTCCCATGCCTGTGCTCCTCTACGCTGCATTTTATCTGTTCATTTCACCTAGTATAGCTGCATGTATTCCTATTTATTAGTTTCATATACTTATATGTGTATATATAAAACAACAGCTACTTCCCCATACTGGAAGCACAAAACCAATTGCACCTTTTTGAGAGTTGCTGTTACAAGCAAAGCAAACAAAGCAGCAAAGCAAAGCGCACCTCAGCCCTTGCAAGGCAAGTCCGAGCAAAGCCTGAGAACACCCGAGGTCTGTGCTGCAGCTTAGCACAACGCCTCTGGCCTGTTCCGAGCAACGGCAACACCATATTTACTGGGCTGCTGGGCTATGTAACAAAGAAAAAGTCTTGAGTTAGTCACAGTTTTATTCTCCACTAGCATATCACAAACTAAACATTTCTCTTTTCTCTTTCACCGCAGTAACCTGAAGCCCTCAGCTGCCTTTTTCACGCTTACCTTTTGCAAATTAACCTTGTTACGCCAACAGTCCTTCCCCACGCTGGCACCTACATCTGCTGCCCTTGTTTCGTTCATGCCCTTTGCCTGTGCTAAGTTTCTTTACCTGTGGATGACTCCTGAAAGGTACCCAACAGTGAGATATCTGAATGCTGGAAAATTATAGTTGATCCCTCTTCATGATGAATAATAGGGATGAAATGTATGTCTGTGTACCTTCCCTGCATTCTTAAATGTTGAGTTTTGGGCAGAGGCAACAGGGCTGTGTCTCATGCAGACATTGAGCACTGAGCACACAGAGAGAAAAGTCTGGACTCCAAGTAATTTGCAATAAGCATTTGTAAGTCCAAGTATTAAGTGTAACAGTGCTCGCTCCCCCTGTGATTTTCAGCACCCATTTTTTCCTCCTCTTCCTTGATTGCTAATCAAATCGCATATAGAAATGCTTTCCTGATTAATCTCGCTCAATCTATGGGCAGTCTCTCATATGTGCTTCATTACCAAAATATGTAATTTGATCACCGTATGCCCATATAATATAATTCATCTTTTCAGAAGCTTAAAAGAGTTTTCCTCTGTGTCTAAAGGCTAAATATCCCAGAAGGCTGTTAAGTGGACTTGTCCCTCAAGCCTTAAGAAATGAATGGAATGCTGATTTGATACAGATTCGAGCACAATTTAAATAACCATGGTATTCCATTTCATAAATTGTGTGCTGTCTAAGGCTTCTCTGTATTGACTTTCATGTTTGGGAATGTTATTGTGGGGTTTTGTAATTCTGCTTGCTTGTTTTTACTGGGGGGGGGGGGGGGGGGGGGTGAAACCCAAACCAAAAAACAAAGAGGAGAGAAGGCAGAAGAAAATAATTCTTGCCGTACCTCTGAAACATTTTTCTTTTTTCATAAGTTGTAGGCTTTCCTGTATTTGTCCAAGCTTCCAAGGATTTGATATGATAGATTAGACTCGGTCAGTGATTCTGAAAAATAAGATTTGAGGGAATAATGATAATGTACATGTGAACAGGATAGGGGACAAAAGCAGGCTGTTATTGCATTGCCGTGCCTGTACACTGACAATAATGCCTGTGATTGCAGTAATGGACCCAAATGAATGACAAGCCTTTTTTTGAGCAAGTCAGACTGTCAGCCTGTCCCTCAAATATTCCTCTGTCTGTCTGTCTGAGTTAGCTGTGGCTCTTGAGACTCACCAGGTGCTGCTTTTATGCTCTTACTGGGCAAGTAGAGATGTCACACGAGCTGGCTTTTTTCCCCTGCTTGTAGCTCCTGTGCTTTGCCAAAGGTCAGTGTGTGAAGATTTCTGCTTAACTTTGGAGTCTTAACATCTGATGCAGTACCAAGGTAAATTATCCGTCTAAGCACTGTCTGAAATGAGTTGTCTTTTGTTCACAATGGTCTGATTTGAGTCACAGTATATAATAAATAATAAATGCAAAAGAGGGGTTGCAGTTCAGTCACAAATTATTATTTGCAGAATTACTGCTGACCTCTCATTAGCACTTACAAGTGGCAGACCAGCTCTTGAAGGATTTAGGAGATTGCTTAATCAAGATTCATTTATTAAGATGTATGGCTGGCCAATATACTGGTCATTACATTGATCTTAGGATTGGATCAGAGTGTGAGCAACCTTTGTGCATCTGAGGAATGAAAAGGAGAAGCAGCTAACTACTTGGAGCAGCTTTGTTGTCATTTTTTGGATTTGTCTACTCTTTGTATTAAGAGGTAGCTCATTCTTTTTTTCAGTCTTCTTTAAAAGCTTTCCTTCTTTAAAGAAAAGATATTGGGTTATATGATATTTTTAAAAGCAGGATTTTGTGTAATAGTGCCGTATGCTATTCTGCAATTCAGTATTACATTTACATTACCTATTGTAAGGCCTACCATAATGCCATCCACACAGGCATACAGAGTCTGCTTGAAGCTTTGTGGTTTTGACAGACAAATTATATAGGTATGTCAAATGTACAAACACAGTAGAGAAACAGAATATCTGAAATATATTTTATTCATAGACACGGACCATTGTGTCACTAGATGTCACCTAATCAGGGAAGATAAATGTCTCTTTGAACTTAAGCAATTTATAGGTAGAAATTACGGTAGTGTTGTGCCCTACCCCCATTTCTATTTTCTTATTTGTTTTCTTACCAAAAATCATCTAACAGGTAAGAGAGAAATACGTACACATTGTTTAGGGACGACATGATTCTTCTTCCTGCTACAGTCATTCTTGGTGTGCAGTCACCTTCTTTCACACTCTTTCTCCTCCTGGGAGAGCCGGGGGAATATGCTTGGTTTTGATGGAGCAACTTAAAAATATCTCCAGGTGTAACTCGGGTCTTGTAAGCAAAGGAACGTTGGGTCTCCTGTGTGAGGCTTAGTACCCTCCCGATGCGCTGCTGGAGCTCCAGCCTCATGGCTTCTGTTTTATGGTAACGCTGCTTCTGCATTGTAGCAGTTTTATTGTGCGTGGAAGAATTAATCTTCCCTGCAAAATGCCCAAGAGTGAGGGAGTATGCTTGTGTGCAAATAGTGCTATATATGCCACATTATAGCCACAATTCCGGTGTTGAAAGATTTTGTGTGATCTGTCTGTAGGGATTTACTGGGTTTATATATGACTGAAAATACTCCTGGCAAAGTAGTGACTAAAAGCAGTGGGTCTGTGTTTAGCTGTCAACGGCTGGAACCCCGCTTCAGAGGGATGGGCACGAGTATTGACCTGAAGAGTAACAAGCTTTGGATTTATTCTGATGGCAGAATACTACTACACAAATATGGTAATGTGGATTAAATGTGGGGAAAGAGTGGGTTTGGGTTTTGTTGTTTCGGAGGTTTTTTAAATCATTTAAGTGGAAGTATGTAAAGCCAAAGTAAAGTATGTTTTGAATTTCACATTTTCAAGATTACTTCTGTTCCTGAGTTTTGCTTCAGTTTTGTGCAGAAGCTCAGTATTATTGTTCAGTGGCTTTGGACATATCTTCCTAGGGTCGGAAAATTGGATTTCCATTCTGGTGAATTTAAATTAAAAACAAACAAACAAACAAACAAACCCACAAATAAAACAAAGAAACAAACAACCGCCCTCAAAAAACCACATCCAATGCTTTATTTTCATGGATGGGAAAACAGCCATTGATTGTTTTACTCAAGTTTTAAGCTAGCTGGGATAATGCAAATCATTACACTTAAAATATAAGTTGCAATAATTGAACCTTCTGCCTTCGGTAGGGGTATCTCAGTGGGAACCTTTGTCAGATGTTAACATGCACTGAGGAGACATTGACTGTTTCAACTTTCCATTTCTGAAGTTAATTTTGTGGTCCTCTCTCACCTCTGTAAATCGATCGGGTTTTCAGCTTGTTCTGCAAACATGCACACATACAGCACTGGTGGAAGGTAAGGCAGCACGCTGTAGTGTCTGTGCTGGATTTCGGAGCTGCAAAACAGACTCATTAGAGAGAAAATCTACCTTACGCTTTCCTGTCAAGCAACAAGTATCGCAAGTATTTTAGTTGGAGTCTCCTAATTCAGTGGCGTCCCTTTGTTTGAAGAAAGCCGAAGCAGGGAGGCGAATGCCCGCTGTCCCTGTCTGGGTGGTGCGGCATTCTGACCATGGGAGAAGAGCAGTCTGGAGGTGATGATCAGCCATCATTAACAGCAGAATTTGACCTTATTTTTATTTTATTATTTCTAATGAGCTGAGCGTTTTGCAATTGAAAGCAAAATAACTCTCACAAATCACCTTTCACCTGGTAAGAGATCCTTTTAAAAGAGAAAAAAAAAAAAATCTATTCATATGTTTGCATTAAGATACGAGATCTCTGCCAACTGTGGTTGAAAATATGTCTAAAATCAATTTGTTTTTCAATATTTTTCAGTCACTGAAACTCTCAGAAAACCAATTTAATTAGTTTTTCTCACAGGAATTATCAAGAGTATCCTCTTAATAGTTTAGAAGTAAAAATCTACAATCATATAATTATTTTGAATGAAAAAAACAGTAAAAATCTGAGGGCATGGTGTCTTCAGCTGTCTGCAAATTAGCTGGATCCATTCTGGTTCCTGTTTTGGACTTAACCACGATATCACTAAACATTTCCAGAAATTACCCCAGAACAATCAAAACAAAAAAGAGGGTTGGGGTTTTTTTTCCTCTTTGCTCTCTTGGGGGACTTATTTTTGTTTTTTAAAGGCTTTAAAATAAAGAACTGGTTAATCCACACGTTGCTTGTGGCAAGATGAAAAAAGAACAGGGCATAAACGAAAAAATGCTGGTGTGGGAACTAAAGCAGTTTTCACGAGCCTATTGAGTAAATCATACCCAGCAGCGTGACTCCGCAGCGGCTTCATACATGTGCTGGGGGGTGAATTAGTTCTTTGCGGCCGTACTCTGATCCGGGAGGCAGCGAGGATTCTGGGCTGGCCAGTGGCTAAGGGAAGGTGAAGTGCAAGGTTTTAGTCGAAGGTTTTCCACAGGTTGGTGTTTAAAATGGAGGAGAATGTTTGCGTAACTATGCAATAATTCAACCTAAACATGTAGTCTGTTAAGGTAAATTTGCTGTTACCGCTTTCAGTGTTGCTATGTTTTCATTCTTCAGTTGCTTATTTGAGAGTATTTGCGGCTGGAGCTGTAGCAGTGTGCTTTTAAGAGATGTAAGCTCGGACAAAATCAAACCTTTGCAGATGGATGTGTTAGTTTGTGATATAATGCCTTTTGGCTGATTTTGATTTGCATCGATTTGCCTGTGTTTTTGTTTGATTAGCTCTAGGCTGGCATTAGAAACGTGGGCTTTACTGTTTGATCCCCCATTAGGCTTTTACCTAGATGTCCTATTCATACATGCCACTCGCTTCTCCTCTCGCCTCCTGCTGAATGCAGCTCCCTGCCTGCCTGCCTTTGGAACTTGAAAACTTAAATGAAAAAAAAATTTGGAGTGAGCCTGGAGCTGAAGAGAGCTCTGATATTCTGTTTGAGTTTCTAAAATGAATAACAATAAAACATTTCAGCATTCATTTAATATAATGAAGTTTCATGAACTTCTGTGCTAGCGTTCCTCAAGAAACTCTCTAATGCTGCTTTGTTGCAGGGCTTTGGTTAAAGAGAGTCTTCTGGAAAAATATTATGGTCATTTTCTGGAGAAGGTTATTTCTTCTGGTATTTTGATACAAGTTGTGTCAATATCAAATTGCAAGACTGATGTAGGAAAATCACTGAATATGCCTCTACTAATGTTTCCTTTGTGAAGGGAAACTTGAAATTTTAAATAACGTCCGCTTTTCTTCTGAGGAGGTCTGGTTTTGCCAGTGATGGCTTGTTGGGTCTCAAGATTTAGCCCTGTTTTGCGTATCTTCAAACTGGTCACTATTACCATGTCTTAGATTCTGAATCTGGATTTTATTGGGTCTTTTATCATTCACTTCACCCAACAGTTACTTGGAGGGAGGTAGGGCTGGGGGAGAAGTACTTCAGGGAGCTTTGGATCAAGTCTGCCGTACGTAGGTAATGCATCTGTCAGGGGTGTAGGGGTACTACCTTGAAGCATTTTAAAAGTCTGAGCAGATTGTAGGATTGACTTAAATGCTAAAAGGAACACCCATGCTTCTCATCTAAATTCTGCATTACATTGCAGAGCTGGTAAGTTTTCAGACGTGACAGATTTCAGGCTCTGTGCTCAGAGCTCCTCCCAAAGTTCAGACTGTTCTCGTGCAGCGAGTGGCAAACACTGGCAGGAGCACTGCTGTCACTGCACCTTCCGAACAACAAAGAAAAAAAACATATTTAAAAGCGATAGCAGATAATTGTAACGACTCAGTCTTAAGCCTCATGAACCTGTACAGCTTTTAAGCAGGAACTTTGCTTGTCAAGGCAGTCTGTCCTTAACCGTGGGTTTCTCAGCTCTAATTTGAAGATTTCCATTAATGAACTGGGCTTTTACTCACAGATGGAATATCTGGCAGAATGCATCTTCTGCATTCACCAGTTTTTCAGTCTTGTTAGAGCAGATAAGATCATTATTGTTCTCTCACTTGCTCACAGAGGTTTAGTGTTAGATGATGTTGCTAATGGCATTTTTTAATCCATATGGCTCCATTGAAACAGACTGCATTAGCACTCACTTCAGCGAATACCCGCTAGTATTGGCCAAACTAGTCAGAAAACAGTTTTTATTGAGTCACTTTCTTTTGGGCTTGTGGTGTATTGTCTGGCTTTGATATGGTTTTAAGTGATGCTGTATATGCTTGTATTTATATGCATTATTCTTATGAAATGTCCGTGCATAATTCCCTATTTCGGGCAGTCATGACACTTTATTGGAATGTAAATACCTTTTTTTGGTATATTTTGAGAGAGAAGAGCTTTTTCTCTGGGGTCACATGCTAGATGGAGAACATAAAATGTAATTACAGCTTGCCTAACAGTGTCCCTTCTGTCCAGGACTCCTGATTTCATTTTTGGATTCTGCTATTGACTTAGCCTAACCTTCAGTCACGAGAATCAAGAGGGCATAGCCGTTTGTGCTTTGGTTTGTTAATTTGTAAACTGTTTTAATAACTGTCTGTTCTATTCTGTTTTTCTGAAACTGAATTAATCTTTCTAAAGCCCATTTGAGTAAAGAATGATATATATGTGCAAAGTACTATTACACTATAGGCTGTTCTTCAAATTTCTAACTTCTATTGTCAGTCTGTGGCATTTATTGTACATTTTTGTGTTGCTGGGAGAAGGAGATTTACTGAAATGCAAAACCCACAGGATGCAAAAATGCTTAGTGTCTACCTAGCAAGTGTAAGAGTACATCACTGATAAGGAACTTTGCAGAGTTATGCCAATGGGGTGATGTGCTTGTGAAGTGACAGGCAAATTATTGATTGGAGCTGGAGAGTCATCTTCTTGTAGTTGTTGTTTGTCTTCTCTTTCTTCTGTGCGTCCCTGGGGAATCAATTGGGAATTAGACTGTAGTCTGTATGAAGAGTGGATTTATAGTCTTTAACTGTGGGGAAAAAAATGGGGTATATCTTTTGAGGCAGGGACGTAACCAATTGCAGAAAGTGAATTTGTTGGCTGGGGTTACAGTGAGCCAGCACAAGGGCATATAACACAAGAGGAAATTATTTCCTCCCAACTAGGGAAATGACTTCCACAGCTGCCTGATCTCTTTCATCAGAGACTCTCGGCATTAGTTGTTACTTCTGTTATGAAATAAATGAACATATCGTGGTCCTGAGTCTCAAAGGCAATTCTAGAGATGTAGGTGAAAGAGACGAAGTGTTGCTCTGGATCTCTTTTGTTTCACTGCTTGTGATGGCATTTAGTATCTTGCTGCATGAGCGCTGACTGAAATCTGCGCTGATTTTCATTGTGTTCGTCGGAGATGTGACAGTACATTTCTCTAGTAAATATATCTCTGTCTGTGCTTCAGCTACCTACGGCAACACAGCCCAAGTCTTTTGAACTTCTGGGAAGAGTCAGCTGGCGTGCTTCAGGCTGCTGCTTCACTTCTGGTTTCCCAGTAAAATACTATGAAACCAAAGCCTTGCTGCCAGCCTTCTTTCAAACAATGAGCCTGCCCTAACAGTTTAATATTATTCCATGGAATCTCAGACAAGCATTGGTTTTTCGGAGAGGGGGTGGTTGTTTTTTGTAAGAAATTATTTTTTTGTTTTCGACACTCTAGAAGGAGATCAAAGTCACTTTAGTTTGTGTTCTGCGCAAAGGTCTGAATCCAGCGTGCTGGAAGTGAAGCTTCATCTCTTTGTGGCTTTGATTTTCCCCTTGCAAATACCATGTTTATGTGCATTCTTTGTTACATATCTCAAAATGTTTAAATGTCTTATACATTACAGTTAGTATTTCTACTGCTGAATCGACTACAACCGGTTGTGCAGCCATTCCTCCCCTTCCCACCACCCCTCCTGCATTCACCCAGCTTCTGCAGAAAGGGATTTTTCAAGTGTGGGCAATTAGCTGTAATAGTAGCTACAGATATTTTTGATTCCTCGACACCATATAAAACTGCCAAAAGACTGTAGCATTCACTCCGCTAAAGGCAGTTGCTGAAGTTCATGACGTGCCTTGATTTCTGGCCACTAATGAAAATGCGTTTCAGAGTCTGTTGAAATGGAAGCTGTTTAACAATAAGCATTTACCTTCCTCTAATTCTTCACCAAGAACCAATATGATTTTAAAGAGAGTAGGATTCTTTTTAAAATTATGATTAGTCCCTGGTGTAAAGAAGGGTCCTGAAAGTGTTTAATTAGGCAACAATAAAAAGCACAAAATGAGCAAAGCTGATTCTGTAGATATCTGATGATCATACTGAGATATAATTGAAGTAGAGAAGCCTGTTGCTTCTAATAGTTTAAGTGCCTTGCACACCCACTGCATGCACTGAGTACAATAAAATGTTCTATCACACATTCTCTTCATCATACCCAATATATGATCCATAGTCCTGCAATAATAGCAGGGATAATTAATTCTGGCTTAAGTATTTAGAAAATTATTAAGTGCTGCAATTACAGGCTTTCCAAATGGCAGTATTTAGAAGCAAGAAGCTATTCTCTACGCTTCCCCCCCTCCCATATCGGAGTGCACTGAAAAACTTCAATTCGGCAACATAAGGAAAAAGCCCCTGCAGGAGTGCATCTTAATGTAGTATTAATTGGGTAAAGGAAGAACATAGCTCAGGAACACAGAGGGTGCATTTGGAACAGGACAAATAATCTGAAATACAAGTTTGATGAATTCCCTTCATCTCTGTGCTGTGGTTGCCGCAGCACTTTTGTTTATATTGATCTGAACGGCATGGAAATTTTCTTTCATCTGTCATTTACATTCATTTTACCTCTTGCAATTGCCTCTGCCAGCTTACATGCTTGTTTTCTGGTGAATCTATTAATAAGATTTCCAGTACATCAAAAGAATTTCTTTTGTGCAAAGGTAGAATATAATATGCCTAAGGTGTAGGAGGGTTTCTAGCTTCAATTTTACCTGCTAAAAGTTATTAATGAGTTCTGTGAAGTAAAAAAAAATAATGAAAAGGATAATGCTAATTGCATGCTGTAGATTTTCCTCCATTGCTTACTCATTTAGTTGGTGACTTGCAGAATAGAATATTTACACCATAGCTTTCTTCTGATTGCAAGATGCCTCCTGAATTGACAAAAATAGGACCAAAGGTCAAATTAATTAAAAACAGTAGGAGAAAGAACATAATTAACGCTGCAAGTTTGTATTTACATGTTTTGCCTGGAAAATGTGTGAAGTGCATTTTGTTTTGTGCAAAGCACAGACGCTGTTCGCCAACAAAAATTAGAAAACACTAAGAAGTATCTTAAAGAGTAGAATTCAATGGAATTCTGTAGTTGGGAAAATTTATGCATAACGATGGTTTCAGGGTGAGCAACCAGGGTAGTTGCCATGAGTATTCGATAGTGTAATTGATACAGGAATGCAAGCCTATGTTTGTGTACGTGTAGCTGTGGGTGGGAGATACCTGTGCCCATAGCGTCTCCCTGTTGCCTGCGTGCCTTATGCCAGCTCTGCTGACATTAATGTTATTACCCTTCCACACACATGGTTTATTGCAGAGGTCCTCCCTGGTTCTCAGGTATCTACAGCAATATGCCTTCTCCCGAGCAGTAAGAATACAGTGTGAACCCAAAGCCTTGCATTTGTTCTTGTATGACTGCACGTTACAAAGGATTTCTGCATTGTCACGCTTTTCTGGATCAACTCGAGCAAGCAGTTGCCTTTCCTGATCATCTCCTTGGTGTCAGAGTTGCACACGTATTGCAGATTTATCGGCTGCAAGTTCAGTGTGGCTTGTACGGAGAATGATATTTATCTCTGATTTAACTGAGCTTTACGTGAAATTTGAATAATCCTGAAGGAAAGATGGTAGCGGTGTTAATCTTCTGCGTGGCAGGTGAGGAAATAGAAGTAGCCACGGAATGGGCTTGGGGAGTTGCAGAAGTGGCATTCGCTGTGCCTTTGGCCTTCCCTCCCCAGCCCCTTTTATTTCTCAGCTCTTTGGGGCACTTTTACTTGGGCATCTTTCCAAAGATGTAGGGACTCGGAGTCAGGATTATGCTCTTTATGAGTATGCAATAATGTTATTTTGGGGTTTATACAGTAAATGGCTGGGACTAAGTCTCTCTTGAGGAAAAAGTTGGTGTGGTCGGTGCGGGCTACCTAGCTGGCAGTCCCGTGAGAAGAGCCGACCTTCGCGGCTCGCTGGAAGCGCCCGCTCCTCACTTTTGCCGACTTCTCTACTATTTCCCCTTGGTGCTTTTCATATTTTTGCATGAGAACCTTCCTCTTGACTCCTTGAGTTACCGAGTAAACAGCTTCGCTTCTGTCTCAGTTTCTACTTGCCGTGCACGGTTTGTGTTCCCGTTTGCTCGCTCGCCTCAGTGACCATTTGTCGGGGAAGCGAGCCGAGGTCGCAGGTCTGCGCTTTATAAAGCCAGCTCCCCGCTGACGGACGCCTCGACCTCGCCGAAGCAGACCTTGACTTAGAGCTCCGCTCCCCAGCTTGCACCCTCGTCGTGGTGTCGGCGCACAAATCCCACGGCTGTAGGTCGTGCCCGCGTTGGAATCGGGGCAGCCGGGTCTGACGGCAGGCAGGTCGCCTGCTCTCGGCTGCAGGCAGCAGCTCTCGGCTTGCTTTGGGAGCGAGCGACTTCCCTCAGACTTCAGCTGGAGCCCCTCGGTTCCCCTTGCCCAGAACTGCAGTATTTCTTTATGCAAACTAACATATGCTGCATTACTTCGGTAATTTGTGTTGTATATTTTGCTCTGTGAAGAAAGATAAGTAAGTAATCTTAATAGTCCCAAAGAATGGCTGCATTGAATATGAAAATAAGCTAGAAAGATTTAAGGAATATGGGAAGGCTGATGGCTTTATGTTTTGCTTTACTAAAATTACACAAGTGGTGCATTCTGAAAGACAGTTACATATTCTGATTATCCGAAAGGACGATAGCGGAGACGTCGCTCTGTAGGAGCGACGGTTGGTATCAGTAGTGTGATACAGCACTTCAGTTTGTAAATTTTTTTCCCATTTACAAATAGGTATTTCAGGCATCCATTTAAGAATGTGTTAGTAGCATGTAGCTCAACTCACTTTAGTAATTTTGAATATTTCATGTATTCTGCTGTAAATAACAGCTAAAACTTATTCATTATCACCCTGATAGTATAAGGTCTGAAAATAGTGATGCAAATGGGAGATTTCTGACTTTAATCAAATATAACATAATCCTTTCTGTTGGAAAGAAAAATGGGTATTTCAAATATTTGAAATAAAACCAAAGTATTCCAACAGCGTTCACCATGGCATTTACCACATAGAATCTTTCCTATTTACAATAGCCAAAGATTGAAACAAAGCAAAGTGTACCAGTCAAAAATTCCTTTATTTCAGTATATGGAATAACTTCTCATATTGAGAGTAAAACTTTTATCTGACAATTGGAAAGGCAATCTCAGGATACATGTTTTGACCCTGGAAGCTTTCTTGGATTCTTCTGAGTGGTACCTCTTCGGGTGAAGGTTTTCTTCATCCAGGGAAGATTGTCCTGGACCACTGGAGTGCACTAAAGAGCATAAAGCTGGTAAAAGTTTCCATACTGAAACTCTGGAATTTTACTTTGTAAAAGGAAATACAGCATGAACTGCATCACTGCTTGTAAATTTTTGCCTACAGCTTTATTTTACACAAGCCAGCAGGTTTTCTTTGTATTCTCTTGCCTTTTTCTTAACCATTTCACCTAAAGGTGGACTAATTATAGTTGCCATGAGAATGTACTTCAGCTAGGTGACCTCAGATGGCAAACACAATGTACATTTAAAATTAAGAATGGGTAATCTAGATGGTTAAAGGGTATTTGCTAAAGGCCAAAAAGATAAATGTTGGAAGCAAATACTGATACAGAGAGCAGAAAAGAATGCTCTCACTGCACTCAAGTAAGTCTTGAGTTTCCTGAGAGCCCATTTTGGGTAAAAGGGTAACTTCTTGTCTATTCTTTCTCTTCTCCAGAAAGAGCAAGATGCTTTTTTTGACAGCTGCATAAAATATATTAGTTTTATCCTTCCATTTTAACTATCACCAGTTCCCATTCTAGTGAGTCAAACACTTGGTATCAAATATTATAGATTTGCTGCTATAACAAACTAAATGCTGTCATAACAAAGGTGTGCTGTCATAACGAATGCAGTGAGATAGTGACATGCCAAAGAGCTGCTTTTCTACTTGCTTTAAAAGGCCCTTCACTTTAAATTAAATTTATTTTTTTAATTTTTGTGTTGACTCTTCTTAGGGAGATATTGCAGAAAACCTGCTGCTTTACTATGTCAGGGTTTAGCAAGGGCTGGCTGCTCCCTGGGGGCCAGGAGCAACAGGTGGTCCCCATGGCTTTTGAGGGCTACTGCGTATGATATCAAAAGTAGAGGAAATGTAGTCTAGAAACCTTTGGATCCAAAAATTTGGGGCTTTTTTCTAGAAGAAATTCAGGAGATCTGTCTATCTCTTTATTCAAGAGGTACCTCAACCTCTTCAGGTTCTAAGCTTGTATTGCAGACTTGCTCTCTGCCCTAATTTGTGTACTTTTTTTTTTAAACCATAACAAAATGAGTTCACCTGCGACAACTACCTATGTGAATATTAAACGTAAAGTTATTATTCTGTGTCTGTGTTACACAAGAACTGCTTGATAACCATCCCGCTCAGATATCCTATCCACACCTGCAGGAAAAAGTCCTGTGGAGCCAAGATTTATTTTATGGGGTGAACTACAACTGAAGTGATACACAACTACTTGTGTTAGAGTATTTAAGAATACTCCTTGAGCATGACTTACTAAAAGTGTGTGTCTGTGTTTTTCTTCTGACTTCAGTACACTTTCAACCCAAAGAACCAAAATTAGATAAAAGTCCCTTTTTCTGGGAAACGCTAATAAGAATAGCTCCATTTATTGGTTAGAAGTGATAAGGCACATTTTCAAGCCTCTTCAAGTGAATACTTGTGATGGCTTGTGAAGTTATACGCATGTGTATTGCTTCAGAAAGATTTGACCTTTAAATGAAAAACTGAATAGAAAAAAAACGTAAATGGAAATTGAATCAGGTTCTTGAGATTTCTTCCAGGTCTCTCTAGCTCTAATAACCTCATCATACTTGAACTTAATGGGTTAGCCTTGACTGCTGTGATGCAAAAGTAGGGGCTGGGGGTCAGGGAGTAATTTGCTGGAACAACATTTATTATTCCATAAATCTATACCTTACTCATGAAGAAAGATGAAATCTATTTATCTGAGCCACAACTGAAATGTATAAATTAACAGAATGAAATTCGAGCTAGAGTGCTATGTACATTTGTGAAAGTGTAAGATCTGTTCTATTTCGGTATTAACACAAAGAAAACACCAGGTAAGCAATAGTGTTGCTTTTAAAAGAAATATTCACAACTGTAATAACACCCAATCAATATTTCTGCTAAAAAAGATCCATGTTGTTGGGCCAGCGGTCAGAAGTGATCTCAAATATTGCCAAAATGTTTCTGTATTATTGTTTATGATTATGTTCTAACTAAAATGGCTTTGCCTATCAGAAGTCAAGCATTCAAGATAATAACATCAAAGATGATAACCTAGAAAGTGAAGAACATACTGAAAAAAAAATCAGAATTGAGACTTTCCTATTTTTCAACCTCAGCAACAGCACAGCCGTAGTGCAACTTTCATGTGTAATTTTTATTTAATCACATGTCAAATTGAAGACTTACATGGATTAAACTTTAAAAAGCATGCTTTCAGCTATCATTTTGACATCTAGTTAGCATACAATAACTGCCTTTCAAAAGCTAAATAAAATGTTTGACATGCTTTAAATGTTATTTTCAATTTTATTTGTTTTTTTTTATTTCAGTTCTTTGTTGTTATTTCAAGAAGCTCAAAAAATTAATTGTTAAATGTTGCTGGGAAATGTCATATGAGATATATTCTTTGGCACAATGAGGATTAGAATCTGAAAATAAATACCCATTGAGGTTGTTAATCCCAAATTTATGAAGTTCCAGGTTTATAGCGTTTTTGTTCAGTGATGATTTGGCTTATGAGTTTGTTCCATGACCCCTGTGCTGCGAGAGGAAGATGGGAGTGTGGGCTTAGCTTCTAGTTATGTTGGTGAAAAATGGCACCAGTGAAAATTTGCTTCTTAAAGCAGGTGGTGGTAAAAAAAATTCTGTTGCTTACCCATGTGAAAAAGGGTTTTGCAAAATGATTCTTTTGCAATAGCTGAAAGATGATATTTTCACTTATCAGTTAGGTGCAGTTTTACATGCCTGCCAGAAATGCCTGTAGGGGCATGTAAGTATGATTTTAAAAAGGCACCCTGAGTAAGTGAGTGTGGTAGAGTTACGAGATAGTCTTGCAAGATTATTTGTCATAACTTGAGCCAACTCTTTGTGTGAGTGAATCCAACTACAAGATCTGACAATTTTAAGTAATTTCCATTTGAGCAGGTGAAGGGGCACTGTCTGTTCCACCGTTTTGCTGTGGAGGTAGTAATTCTTTCATTGAAAAACTACAAATCTGTCTAGGATAATCATCCATATTGAATTTGCATTTGTCTGGGCAGTCAACCAAGCTTTTACTTGTCTTTTTGAAAGTAATAGATTATGCTTCCTGCTTCTAAATAAATTAATAAAGTGGGAGGAGTTATTTAAATCAATAATAAGTGAAAGCCTAAAACTATTTACATATCTCGTACTACTATGGAACAGTTAGATTGTTAATCATAGTGAGGAAAAGTAGAAGTATTTATCAAAGCTTTCTCTTCTTTAGAAGGAAGCCAGATGTTGAATTTTCCATTAGTAATTAGTGAGGATATAAGATACCAGTTATTAATGTTAATGATATTAAATCAGGAGGACTAGATAAGTTTATAACAAGAATGTCAAAAGGATTATATTGGATTCCTGAAGTTTTAAATAGCTGAAAATGTAACGTTCTGCCAATATGTAAAAGGATAAATATGGTAAACTGGGAAAACAGGTTTGTTTGATTTGACAAATTTAGAGAAAATCAGAAGCTGAAAGGGATGCAATCAATAAAGATAGGACGGTAGCTGATACAGCTGAACTTGTTCAATAAAAAGAAGGGCTTGTTCAACAAGCCTGATCTGTACGAGATGACAGTTAAGGCTAATGGTATTGGCAGTAGTTGGGGGTGTTACTTTTTCATGCGAGATAGGGAAATACTGATTTTAATGTCCACTAAGCTTGGACTTGGGAAATCAGCTGGATATTGTCACTTTGATGCACACCACTCCTCCCCTTCCCCCCAGCAGACAAGCCCACCATTTTGATCTTTTAAAAAAAATAAAAAAACCCCAACAGCCCTGTGCAGGATCACTGCAGGCCATATTGAAGAAATTATAAAAAAACAACTGCTAAATCATAAAAGGTGATAACAATAGTGATTCATTGTTAGGTGATCAGTTGTGTGTAATAACGGTGACTGAGAGTGTTCAGCATCTTTATAGATGCTCCAAAAGAAAATACAGATCACTGCTGGTAAAAATTTAGTAGTCTAATTTGAGTGAAAAATGATAATGAGCTGCACTGTATATTTTGTCCATTACAAAGTAATCAAGATAACATAGTAAGATCTTAGATTTAATGCTGTGAGCTGCAATAAGTGTGTGAAATACAGACTTATAAAACAGTTGATAGAAACCATTTGGGCCGTAATAGTTATGCTGTACACTACTAAGTTTAGGGAAAGGAAAAATAAAAATACTAGCTTGTCCTTCTTCAGTTTCAATGCGAAGATGTGTTTCCCATTGGATTTGCAAGTTGGATCCTTTCAAGCTGTTTGTTTTCATGTTTTTTTGAGAATTTTGCATTGATAGTAGCTGGGTCCTGTGTGTCTCAATCAAAGCATATGGAACAAGAGATTGTCATTTGGGAACAAAAGGTGGTAGTTGAGTATAAAAATATTTGAGCTGGAAATGATAGTTTGATTAGGGATTGTCTTTAACAACTGAGAACTACTGGTCATAACTGAAGGTAGTTGTTGTGTGGTTTCATACCTTCCTAGCATTTGAAAGACATAAGCAACTGAGAAAATGAATATTAATAGCAAAACTAGATTTTGAAGTTTGAAATAAAAATATATTTGACTACTTCTTTATTCACTGGCTGCTAGTAGTGGAGAAAAATGTTGACGTAGTCCTATCCTTTTATGCTATCTTACATCTCCTAAATAAGGTCTGTTTTAAAACAGAATTATCATCTAAATAATATAATTAATTAAACATATATTAAACAGTAGTATTTTTTCTTTATGATCTCCTTTTAAAAGGATACTAATTTGCTTCAGTGAATGAAGATAATAAGGTTAATAGTTTAATGTTCCTCAGTTGATATCTGCTGCTTTTTCTATTACCTTTTTTCAGTTTTTGATTATAAATTGGCTAACCCCTGGTGTATAATTCCAGAAATCATCCCTTCAGTGTATCCAAAGCTATTTACTTAGACTCATCTTTTATTATTCCCACTGCCACAGTCTAATTATTGTACTGAAAGATTGAACACAGAATAGTTTGGGGCTTTGATCAGTCTTCATATAAATTTCAATAATGAGAGTAAAAGGTTTGCGGTTTTCTGAGATAATTTGATCCCTCCAGACACACACTGCTTTTACAAAATGCAGTGGATGCCGTATGAGACCTCTGACAGAATTTGTGTCTGGGTTCATGACATCTCTGGAAGCAAAATCCTTTTTTCATTCCAATAAAGAGTAATTTAATGTCGTTAAATATGTCAGAGAAACTATATACTACTGTACATTTTTCCTTAAATTTTCACTTCATTTTCCCCTATCAGTCTAATTGTCTGTATTACAAGTTCCTACATCAGCATTCTCAGAATCCACTAAGAATACATAATGGGGTTTCTTGCATTTCTCTCTTTTTGAAAAAATATATTAACTGTCAGTCAAATAAATAAAACAAACCATAATCCTTGTTATTCTATTACTATCAGTGCTAACTCCCTTTGGAGATAAATAGAAAAGCAGCTGGAGTCTGAGGATATTTTGTAATCTTATAAATTGAAATTTAAATGCCTCAAGGAGGAAATTTCCAAAATAATTGTGACAGAAGATAAGTCCCAGCTTTTGGCAAAATTTTATTAGAATTACTTGTTCCAGATCATTGTCTGATGCCTGCATGAATTAAGAAAATGGCAGCACTACCATGTAGAGAAATAGCTGGGGTTTTTTTCATCTTGATAAATTCTTCCAAAAGTGCTCTGTCATCAGCATTATCAGGTGTGACGTACTCAGGGACACTACCAAATTAAAAATCATGAGCCTTTAGCTGATGCCAGTTTATTTTAAATTGTATCATTTTTATCTTCCCTACTAATAACATCTCAATCTATGTATTTACTATTTTTTAGTGAACATGAGGGTCAGTTAGTGAGACTTTTAATTTTGTTTGGGCTATGACTTTTGTTTTTCTCACTGGGCTAAGCAGTTAAAAAAAAACTTGGTGACTTTCTGGTCTCCTGTCCTGTCATCTACTTAAGAACTTTTGCTGCATTTTGATGACAAACCATGAAAAGAAATGTTCAATTGTTTAAACTTAGTGAATCCTAGTTGCACGTAATAGTAACCATTGCATTCCCAGCCATTTGCAAAAGCTAATACTGGTACCTAACGCTAAAATTTGGGCTAATAATGTTTTAAAAATACTTTATTCTTAAGATTCATGGGTAGCTTGGCGATGAGAAGATACATCCTAGCATGAGTACGAAACAGCACGTGCAACAGGAGACAGCACGAAGGCAATGTAAACCTCACAAAATATGCAGTTTTACAAACAGTTTATGCAATCAGGGTTGATTTTTCGTAGATATCGTGAATAGCAGACTCATTTAAGTCCAAAGAAATAGTATATTGCATTTCCCCATGCGGTAGCTGTATGTCTGTGCAAGCTTGGTGCAGTTTTGCATGCGGGGAGTAAATCGGAAACATGACAGGAATGTTTTCACTGGATCAACTCCACAAAACTTCAGTTGTTTGGACTTTCAGGTAAGAGTCAAGTGAGACTGCTGGTATGAATAGGGCTCTGAGAGGCAATTGACAGTTAAGAAGTGGAACAGGGTAAGTCGTATCAGTATTTTCTGTGGATCCCTCTGGTTTTTGGACTGTGCAGAGACACTCCATGTATGTCTACCCATCTGTGGTGGGAAACCGCTCAGACAGCCGGTGGGAGGAGCAGGACCACTGTCCCAGCCGCCCTTCCAGAGAGCCCTGGGAGCAGCTGCAGGCAGCTCGCTGTAGAGTGAAATAATAAGATTCTTCTGGTGACACCAAAAATGCATGGGCGGGGGCGGGGATGTGGGGGTGTTAGCTGTGAACATTTCACCATCTGAATTTTTTTCCAGTGGGCTGTAAGGCTTCTCCTGCAGTCACAGGAGGGATGTCTTCTCCCCTTTCCATCCTGTGCAATGGGAAGTCATTCTGTGTTCAGGTTTCCAGAGCTCAACTGATGTCTTGGCTTGATCTGTTCCAATTTTTCTTAAAGATCTGCCTAATGAGGGAGAGTCTAAAGTCTGCAGATTTGGTAAACAGGAAAGTAGGACTGGAAGGCAAAGTGTACTTGATGATAAGCAGATTAAATCATCTGGAAAAACAGAATGGCAGGAAGAATGAATGCAAAGTGCCGCACTTAGGCTCCAGCAATCAATGGCAATAACCAGAAAGGGGACAACTAGCAAAACATCATTAGAAGAGGAGCTGGGCATTATGGTGGTTGGCAAGGAAAATGTGTTACGCTGCCATGAAAAAGGCAAAGCAGTAGTGGAGCCTGCAGGAGATGTGAAATGATCCTTCTGCTCTACTCCACGCTTTAAAGATCTCAGCAGAAGCTCCGTAACGAGTTTTGAGCAGTGCGCAGAGCAGCATGTGTGAGTACGTGTGCAGGGGGGAGCAGTAAGAGATATCAGAAGACACACGACAGATTGAAATAATAAGGTCTGTTTATTCTGAAGTAGACTAAAGTGCCAAATGCCAGAAAGATGAGTGGGAATAACCAGACCATGATGGATGGGGCTGAAGAAGTGATTTATTTTGTAACAAGCAAGAGGCAGGCTAGACATTAGAAGAAAACCTCTCCATTAGCAATAGTGAACAGATTTTCTGGGAAAGCTGTGAATTTCTTCCTGGTAGCTTTTAAGAAGAGTTTTCACATCTGTCAGGAGTTGCATAGGTAAAGTTGATCTTGCCATTTTCTTGGCTGTACCACACCGTACAGCAGCTGTGGGCATATGTAGTAATGTCACAGTGATAAAAAGAGATTTTGAAAAATAGGGGAACTTAACTTTTTAGCAAAAACTTAATATAACCGATGGTGTTCAACACCATCACCTATAGGAATCAAATATCTAGGGACTTCTGACAGCATCTGCTGTATTATAAACACGGTATATACTTTTTTGCATAATTGCATCAAAAATCTGATCTCCAGCTTTGCTAATCCCAGCAGTTCTGGAACTGGAAAGTTTTACCTTGCCCTTCAAATGGAATTTTGAGTAACATCAGGCTAAGAACGTTTTAAATTGTTATTTTGGGGGTTTTTTTGACTCTTCATGTTACATGTTTCCAAACCACATGGAAATAAGACACATGGAAATAAGCAGGAGAGCTGCCTATTTCTTTGTTCGTATTTTCTTTTAATACTGGGATAGATTTACATTTCAGTTATTCAGCTCCTAAATCACGCGGAGTCACTTAGGTAATGAAAATACTGTCCTGTGCCTGGTGCATCAGGTGCTTCATTTCACGTGGCCCTTCCTTCAATAGCTGTGCTGTGATGCTCTCCTTCCTCAGCTCGCTGTTTTCCAGCTTCCAGCCTTTTACAGTTAAGATACAGGTCTGTGGCATAACAGAAATGAAGGGGGTCATAATGAAATGTCTGAAGGAGAGTAGTGGAATCTACTTTTAATTCATTAGTTTAACGGACGTGCAAAATCTATTAAAATTGTTTTCAATACATAAGGCTTGTTACTGTTTGTTCTTTCTCTGCCTCAGAAGAATTCAACAACATTGGAAGTGTGTCACATTTTTTAGGCCCAAAAGTGTGGAACAGCTTTTAATGGGAAAGAAAATGTTTTTTGAAAACTAGAAAACTGAGCAGTGAAATAAATTGAGCCTCAAAAAGTGATTGAAATCTCCAAGTCAATATACAAAAGGCATCCAAAGACTTGTGAAGTCTGACAGAATCTCTTTAGTTTGAGGTGTCTTTCATTTTGCATCAGGGCTTACATTTTTAAAAAATAGAAGAAAGCAGTGCTGTCAGGTGAAGCGGGTTTGAAAGCAGGCTGCCTGTTCATGAAAGCCTGAAATTGTGCACAACTCTAGATAATGCGTCTTCAGCAGATAACTGAAATAATACATTTCCTAAATTGCTTGCATTAAGCAATTACTGATACTGTAGTGGAAACCATATAATTTTCTTCCTTCCTTGTAGCCTCAGCGCCGTGTCACGTTTCACCTACCAGATGGCTCCCAGGAAAGCTGCAGTGACAGCGGGCTCGGAGACCACGAACCCACGAGCGGTGCTAGCACGTCGCACCCTCTGCCCCTTGGCTTCCCCCAGGAGGAGTACTATGAGCAAGCTTCACCCAACAGCCGGACAGAAGGAGACGGCAACTCCGACCCGGAGTCCAGTAAGTGATGAACTCTGGTCCTCTTAGTTGTTAAATCATTTGAGTATCGAACGCGGGCAATTACGAAAACTGAACGTTGATTTTCATGTGGCCGAAGAAGCCCTGCATTTCTAAAAATGCAAAGTCTGGATATAAAACACTGTTGAGCTTGAGAGTTTATGGATGACCTGGTATTTTATGGATCTGCTGTGCTATACGCTTTCTGATGAGGTTAACACTGTTGCCCTTACGGTCATAAATACTGTGCTGAGGGAGTTCACGCATTTTAATGGTTTCCCTATCCAACACTACTGCGCGTTGTAGGGTTTTTTAACAGGAAGAACTTGGGGATGATGAGTAGGTCTGTGAAGACACTGCAGTCTCCAGAAATAATGGTTTCTTGATTTGTCTTTTGAGAGCAGCTATGGTATGTAGTCATAATCGCAAAAGAGTTTGTCATCTTACTTCTGCGGTTACCACTGGCTTCTTATGATATTGAAAACAGTTAGGCAAAATCAATACGAGCTCAGGACCACGCTAGAGCTACAAGTACTGGCATTGCTTTCTCTGCCTTGACGTGATGGCCAGTTGGAGACTCCTCTGTACTTTAGTCAACTGTTAATCGTCCAGGGGCTCTTTATCTGGATTAAATTGAACTGTGCCATTGATAAAGAGACACCTCAATGTGTGTAAGCCTCTAAGGCCTTGTTAGTGGCCTAATAAGTGATTTGAAAATACATCTGTTCTGGGCAAAACTTGGCCCGAAAGGTGTATTTCAGCTGCTTTAGTGTATCATGAAGAATGAATTAGTAAGTCCTATGCACTTGAAATAGCTCTGCGAGAAGGTACTTACATCTCTGCACTGGCAAATACAGCATCCAGCAGAGAGCATTACCTCCGACTCTGAGCTGGCTCTGACAAATTCAGCCTGGCTCTTAGAAATCACACTGCTGCCTTTGCCTTGTGCTGCCTGGGACTGGAGGCTGAGGGGCTTGTCTGCTCTCTTTTTCTTTTAGTTCATAAACTATTAACTGGGGATCCTCAGTTTCAGACTTTTTAAAATTTGTAAAGTGATATGGTTCCTGAAATAATGCCGGATTATTATTTTTTCTGAGCTGATAGACAGCTGACAAGAACCATCAGAGGTTTTGGATGTTGTGTTGAAAACATTATTCATTGTTTGCTTTTGTTTGTGTTTATATATTTGAGGCTGTAATATACCCTTAAGAATATTCAAGGCAGTCAAACTGAATTCTTCACAGAATGAGTCTCTAAAGGGCTACAAATATACCCCCAAAGAAAGAAAATATCAAGTTATGTATTGCATTTGCTGCTTTTGCTATGCATACTCATGATCTGAACTCGCTTTCCAGCTCTCTTTTGTCGTTTGTGACTCTGATATTTATGCGTTACTGAAGTAAGCATGATGTACATGAAATCAGTATTTGGGTGCTTTCATGCAGAGAGCGTGGGACGGGACCTGGTATGTGAGGAGTTGTTAGAACGGGCATGTGGATCCTGTCTTGCCATTTACCAAGAGGCTCAGGTTTTGGATGTAGCAGTGCTTCTTGAGCCCGGTTTTTGCAATTTCAGAAGAAATATGGATCATGACTCTTCTAGAATGTTGCCCTAAAAGTAATACAGCTTTGACATCTGAATATCATTGACACATATCACCTAGTGGAGACTAAGCAGGCATCTGATGTCTTTTCAAGTCTGAAGTTGAAGAAAGTTTAGTCACCTGTCTAATTACCTGACAGTTCAGTTTTAACTTGAAATCATCGTTTAACCAGCATTTATGTTATGTGAAGATTTTTTGCCCTTCTAACTTGTATCTTATTGAAACAGTTTAATTCACACAATATAGCATGATGCTTACAGTGCAGAAAGCGTAGTTTGCAGTCCTTTTTAGTGTTTTATGCTTATATTAATGGCAGCATCTAGTGGCAGGAAAAAAGCAGATATAAATAGATGTCTGTTGTGTGCTGTCATACATCTAAATAAAAAGGAAGGAGAAGATCCACTGCTTATTTTTATTCAGTATACTGCTGCAAAGTGACTTACTGTAGGTAAAAGCAACCAAAATATCTTGTGTGCTGATATATGAAAGTTCATTTCGTTCACTTGTGCAGGTGTGACATGTTTAGTCAATAGTGAAATAGTGAAAATCATTCTGAATTGATAGTTTCCTCTACAAACATGCTGCTGGGTTTTTGTTTGTTGGGTTTTTTCATCTAATTTGGAGTGGCATAATATATTCAAAGTGTTTCTATTCTTGTTTCATGGGTAAAAATGTTGTTAATGTGAAAGGAGAACGGAATATACAGTCAGATAATCTGAGTAGAATTCATACCGTGGAATAAGCATGGCCTTTGTTCTGTCCCGAGATCGTTAATACCTGACCTGTCTTAATCTGAAACATTGTCTAAAACATTAAGCCTGATTAATCATCTGATGGTGATCTAGTTCAACTTTGCCTACCAAGGAGATGTGGAGTTGGGATGAAACAATTTCAGTGACAGATGCCACATCACACAGGGATATATTCAAAAGTGTTTTCTCCCACTTGTTTTTCCTGAGTACAGTTCTTAGGTTTTATTTGTTTCTCTAATATTGGAAATTATTGTATTTTGGAAACTTTCCATTTCTTAGCAATAGCAAAGCATTTATTACAAAACACTGGAAAAGATGAGCATGACTTAAAATAACAAAAGCTGAGAAATACTGGTGAGAGGAAGCCTTACAAATTCACATCCAATAGGACTGAAGCAAGGGGGAAAGAATAACTGTAATAGTGCTTAGAAAACTATGAGCAATTTATATGTACACCTTTAAAATTAATTGACTGTACTAATTAAAATTAGAAATAGGCTATTTAAAATGATTTGTCTTCTCTTACTTTAGTTGCCTCCTCAAAAAAGCATAATGTGCAGTGTGGTAGATGCATCGTAAGGAAGACAGGCCAATAAACTGTCACACTAGGTAAATAGTAATATAAAAATGCATATAGGTTTGTAGAGAATTTTATCCTTAAGAACAGCACTAATGTATGCAGTATTCATATATTTTCTGCTCATAAATTGCTCAAACTAATAAGGAAGCTCCAGTAACTCCCTATGCTAAGGATTTTAACCATACTACCTTCTCCCCACCTCCTGCCCCCCGTTTTATGTTTAAATACAAAACACACTACAAACAGAGAGAAAAAGTAACAAATTCTCTTTGGGTAAACTTCCCTAGCAAACTGTCTCTCAGTGGTGCCCACTTAGTGGCTGCAAGCAGTGGTGTTGACCGACGGGGTTGAAAGGTACGTGTTAACATCAGTTATGCTTGGTTATTTAATATATGTATAACATATTAATAGCAAATTTTCATGCTTCACCTGTTTTTATAGCCTTATCAAAACAATCTGGCTTTTTTTTTTCTTCAAAGAATAAAATTATTTTTCTTACTTTTATTTGGAGAATGTAGAATACGCCCAGTTCAGCTAAGAAATCGGGCAGATTAAGAGGAGTATGATTGCAGCTTTGGGGAAAAAAAAAAAAAAAGGCCAGAAAACCTGAAAGTAATCTCCAATTAATCAATTGTAATTATTTTGTATAAACAAAATGGAAGTATAGACAAAGCTAGTTGCAAATTAAAGGACTAGTTAATGAGGCAAAAGACACTGAGTTTTCAGGGTTTCGAATAGGAGAAAACTGGTGTCTTTAAGGAGAGGGGTCTTGATAAGGATATTTAACATGAATTAGTGACCAATAAGCCAAGAAAGTTGTCCTGAAAATCAGAAGGTGTAGAGCTAAGGAAAGGATGGCCGAGAGGCGAGCTGATAGCCACTGGAACTTCACGGTCACTTTGAGCTGGTGTTGCCAGAGGTGTCTACGGCTGCTTGTTTGCGTCGCCCGATTGCACCTTCTCTTGTGGCAGCACAAGCAATTGTAGAGCTGCTTGGGTGAAGTGGATGGAAGAATTCATCTGGGTTCAACCTAATCTGGGGGCAGTGGGGAAGTTATTTTTAAACAGATCAATTCCCCAATTCCATTCGTTACGTGAGGCACTATTTGTGGACAGCAAATGAGTGAATGAGTAGCTGGGGCAAAACTTATGCTGGCTTTAAGTGATCATCAGACTTCGAGAGAATTAGTCTTAAGAAGAATTAGGACTGTAATCTTATGGTATTTAGCCACATAAGAAGGAGGTTTGCCGCAAGGATGACATCTGTTCATGATTAACGATAGCATATATTTCTTCCCCAAAATTAAAAGAACACTTTCACCTTGCCTTAATTTTTGATAAGGATGATGTTGATGAGAGCAAAGACAGGCTGATGAAGAATGATGATAATGGAACTAAAAGTCAGAGCAGGTTCAGTGCATTCATGTGGAGGAGAGGAGATAATCTTCCTCCCAGGATATCAGAACTGATAGTGTTTTCCTTATTTTTCTGTAATTCTAAGAGACAAGGTGTCAAGAAAAAAAAGTGCTCAGTCAGGCTTCGCTATGGGAAAAATTTTACAAGAAAGAAACTAAGATATACGTAAACATAAAACAAGAAATGGTATCGTAGGTTTCCCAGGAATAGTACTGATTTGCTCTATTACCTCACTTCAGTGACATGCATTTTTAATATTGGGGAATACATGTATAGTTAGTCTGTATAGATTTAAGAACTAATAACTATTATTATGACACTAAGGTAGAGCGTTGGTAATTAAGAGGGAAAAGACAGATTAATACAAGAATGTAAAAATCTCTATCATTATCTTCATTAATGAGTTTGGCATTAAAAAGCAGTAAAGTGTCAATGAAAAATTCTGCTATCTCAAAGCCAAGCATCACTGAAAATAGAGGAGGAGGTGTGTATGGCACAAGAATTGGATTTTGCTAAGGATTTGGAGTAATAGCAGTGGGGTGAAATCTAATAGCTGAGAGTCTTTCTCATAGAAATGGGTGTATGTAACTAGTATATAAATCACCAGCTGAAAATGACATAAAAAAACCCAAACAACTGAGTATTACAAAGATAAACTATAAATCACCAGTACCTAATGTGATTGTGAAAAAATCCTGGGTTGCTCCTAGTACAGGGGGAAAAAAGAAAGAAAGAAAAAAAAAATCAAAATCCCGAACCCCAAGGCATTGATGATATCACGACTGGCCTATTATGAATAATGTTGGCTTCCCACATTAAAGAAAGGTGAACTCACATGAGAAACAGGTGTAAAGAAATATTATTAATAACAAGGGAATGGAATGCCTATGTACAGAAAAAGGAATTTATATTGGCCTGTTTAAACTGCAAGGTAAAGGCTGGCTGGGGATTAGGACTGCTCTCAAGTAATAGCAGAGAACGGGGGCCAAAATGAAGCGCTGGGTTGCTTCGCAGCCAGTATAGAAGCAGGAAATGAGAATGCTTAAGTGGTTTTAAAGAGAAGCTTGATAAATTTGTACAAGGGCAAATAAATCGCCCTCCATAATAGCAGCAAATCTAGTCTGTGATCCAAGAGGTCCCTTTTCTAGGTTGGTAATACAAAAGCTGTCAGTGAGCATGTTTGCTGAGTCCCGGTTCTGCGTTAGCCCTTGGCTTCCAGTTCCAGCCCCGGGCTGGACACTGGACCAGTACATGTGCTCCATCAGCCGGCCGGGGAGCTTCGCCCTGCTGCCGCCGAACGCCCGCGCTGACGGGGAGCCGTGCTGCAGCCCGGCCGTCCCCGAGTGCCGAGAGAACCCAACCTTAGTGACGGCTCGCAGGGTCCTGTAAATCCCGTTGGTGTTGTCGTGAAGAAGAAACGGACAGTGCTGCGCACTGACGGCAGACAGCTGAAGGTAGGAAGCTCGCTCTCCCCAGGGAAAATGGCTGCATTTTTTGCCATGCTGACTTGTCCGATAATCAGAAACTCCGCAGTCGCTGAAATATACTCTTTAAACATCATCAGTAAGTCTGCTCTGACAGCTGGACTTCAGACCTCATGCTGGGGCACAGGAAAAAATAAAACTACAAAGTTGTAAGTGCCTTGTCCCCTTCCGAAAACTGGGGCTAGGGGTGCTTGCCAGTAGAGACGATTATTTTTCTTTAATGGTGTTTTCATTTTTTTGTTCTCTTCTTGTGTGCTTTTAGTTCCGCAATAAGGTCGAAATGTAACGGTAATATTTTAATTCGGTTGTTGCTGAGTTATAAACACACTGTAGCGCTTGGGTCTGATTTGAGTGCAAAAGGAAGACACTGTCATTAGTTAAAGATAATAAATCTTGGGCTAAAATACATCCCAGTCTACCACATCTGCCCGTTGGGTCCTTTTACTTCTACTGTACTGGGTTTTTCTATCCCCACGGCTGAACACTAATAATTAATTCAGAAAGTGCTGAGGTAATTAATCTTTCTGAGGCAATAGAGTTTGATTGATCTTCTACCTTTAATCAAATTAGCTTGTACGTAGGTGGGAGAATGTAATGGCTGACTACGGTACTGTACCACTTTGTGAAACGCCAACCTTTCCGATGACCTCCTGAGAGTGTGCCCATGAATCACGTATATATAAACCACCACAGCAATCATTAAGTGGCTGTTTGATTTAAAAGATGGGGAACTGGCAGAGATCAAAATCAGGATGTGCTCAACATTCACATTTCAAAGCATGTCTCCTTTAGAAGTGCAACTTTATATCTGCATGGCATGTGTTTGAGGGCATTGAATGTCACGGGGCTGACAACTGCGTGGATTTTCCATTTTTAGCTATCTGTTTCTAAAATAAAATAACTGTCTAGTCATAAGCGCATACAGTGAAGCAAGCCAACAGAAACTCCTGTAAAACAAAACATTATGATATTCTTGATTTGTTGAGAAGTGGAGATTGGAGAGGGGAGAAGAGGTCAGACTGGAGAGGTGAATTTACAGTGATACAGATGAGTGGCTTTTGCAAGCAGATTTTCACCTGTACCTAAGAGGATACAGATTGCATATTCAGAAATAATTTCATAATTTGGTAATTTGATCCCAGAGTGCCTGACTTAAGAGTTATTAAGGCAGCTGACACAAAGGGGAAAAAATGGACAAAGCAAATTAAATGAAAAAATGCAAAAGCAAAAAGATTGTACCGCTTGGACCCTATCAGTCAAACACGGCATTATAAACACAGACTCTGATTTTTAAAATCTTACACTTTCTGTGAATAAGGAGCACTCTCTATAAATTCTTCTAAAAGTAAACTTTAGATATTTTATTGTTGGTACTGGCATATAACGCCTGGATGTACATTTTCTACCGTTCGAAGACAAGTAAGATAACAGCAAGTTTTCCAAGATGCGCCATATTCTTTCATGCAAAATCAATGGGGATTGATGAGGAAAATCAATGGGGAAAATCTGTTGGATTTTCTAGACAACATACTGGGATGAAGTAATTCAGGCAATAATAATATGTTTGTGAATACCATGTAATGTTATTCTTGACTGAGGTTTACAATAGAAGTTACTCTGTCTAAAAAGATTAGAAAGAATAGCTCCATCTTGCAGTTTAGACATCAGTCATTTCTTGTGAAATAATAAGGAAGGCTTTAAAGTGTTTGTTTTGGTTTTTTTTTAATAATAAATGAGATCTGACATCTATAAACAATGATTTAGTGGCAGATGTTCTGTGATACATATTTATGTTATCACTTAAGCTGACATGGTAATGGATAATCCTATTTTTTTCTGTTTGAGGTTTATGAAAGTTTTAAAATAGATCGCTATAGCAAGCAGCCTGGTGGGGTAGAGGTGAATAGAGAACAAATTTCTTCCCTCTACTTTTTCAAACTCCTTTTAGATCTGACTAGCTGTCAGATCTGCAGTAAATAGAGGCCCTGAAGTTTGGCTGAGTAAATGGAATCTAATTTGGAGCACCCTGTATCCGGGAGTGTATTAGGGCTTTGATGGTTACGATAGCTTGAAAAGTCACAAAGGGCACAGATTAAAATGGAAAGTTTATCTGGAGCGTATGAAAGCTGAAGTCATTGATAGAGTTCCCTTCTGGTGACAGCTTTGAAGATGAGTGTATCCTACGTATCTTAAATCTAGTTATGGATGAGATAGAAGTTTATCACGGGGAAGCAGCCCTCCGCGAGCAAAGCAATCCCTTATCTTGTCCACCGGCTTTGCGAACGACAAGTGTGAAGACGGGGCACAAGTCCCAGGCGGCAGCGGGAGGGACTCGGCGGCGGCACGGTCACCCCGCTCCAGCGAGGCTTCTGTCGGAGGGATGCGGTGGCCGTCTCTTGGCAATAAGGCTTTCTTTGCTTGTAATTCTTATTAGGCCACCCACACAGTAGGATAAAGTTCCTACGATGTTTGTGTTTCTGTTACTTATGAGCCACGAAGCAATTCATTTTATGTCCTTCTTCTGTCTCTCTTGTTTTGTCTCAAACTTTCACTTTTTTCTTACTTTAAGAGTAGGAAAACACAGATGATGCAATTTGTTTTCTCCTTTGTTTTCCAAGTCAAGCTAATCAGTGGCACCGGGAGGAGCTTTTAGCAATATGAAATATTATAATGTTTGTTAGCATCTAGTTCTTGTTTTAAAAACAGAAACACAGAAAAAAACTTTTTTTGTATTTTATATAATTGAAGCCATGTGAAAAATTGCATGATTATGATTTCATTTGTAGCATCATAATTTATTACTTGATTTCACTGTGATTAATGAAAAATATATCAGGAAATACATTTAATGACTGTCTGCAGCTACCAATGTGTCCTAGAAATTAAATGGAAGAATTGTATTTATTGAACAAAGAAGATTCCCAGTTGACAGTGCACGTAAAGTCACAACATTTGTTGAGTCAAATCTGATCAACTCAATAAATCTAGTGATTGTTGTCCTTGTTTGTGTAGAGATGTGGTCATCCTTTAAGCTGATGTTATCCTTTTACCTGGACTTTCGGTAGGGAAATAGGATCCAATCTTGAAGTATGCAATTTTTGTTCCAAAAAGCTCATGTATATCCATATATTCCTGAATAAGGGAGATATTTTTGCCTTTATTCTTCAAATATCTTTTTGTCTTCTGGAGAAGCAGCATGTTTTTAGTAAACTACTGTTTCTGTATTTTTTTGAGGCTATATAGTCTGCATTGCGATCCTTTTATTTTCTGGTTATTTTTTAAACCTCGACTTTGCTGCAGTAAGGTCAAGGGAAGGCTCAGGAACCTTTGCCCAGGCTCTGCGTCAGGGGAATGCAGGGCCGGTGTCCTTGGTACATGCTGTTGATCCAGCCAGTATAACACCAGTTTTTCTTGAAACCTACTGGTCACTGTTATATGCACATTCTGAAAAATAAAATATATTTCTCTGGGTTGAGCTGGAGAGACCTAGGCAAAACATTTATGATGATACTTTTGGATTTATATTACATCAGAGGTTGAGATTCTCACCTTTGTGTTTAATACCAATAAATAATGTTGCTGCTTTCTAGTTAGTGGCAGGATTTTGCATGGGTTGTGTTTTAGTCAGAACGCTGTGTCATTCAGTCCTTTTGTTGTGAAACCACGTGACAGTCTAATCGTTCTTAAATGTTTTCAGAGTTAATTCTGACTCTGTACATTGCTGATTTCAGCAATGCCAGAAGCTCCTATCTCACGTATCCCTTTCATAATTCTCATCCTGCTCGCATACTGTCTTAGTTATTTGTACATATCCATTCCCGTGTTTCAGTTTGAATTAGCTGGTAAACTCCCTGGATTACAGGCAGAAATCTTGCTATGTGTTTGTGGGGCTCCAAGCACAATGTGGCTGTTATGCCGATTTTATGCTCCCAGTGCAATTGCGGTAAAAATCATCACTGATAATTGTATAACAGAAGTGGTGCAGATCTATACAAATAGCATATGCTGTACTAGCAATGCTTCTGAGTGCGTATCAGGTCTTTTTGTTTTCATTTCATCCCATAAAAATAGATAGTTAGCTTGTCTTGTATTGGATTCCCAAAGTTCGATCACACTGTTAATGATGATGTGAATTGGGTAACTCATCATGACGTGAAAAGGCAGGAGCCGTGTGTGGACGGGGAGAGGTGCGAACGCTGCTGGGCAGTACTGTGGTGGGCCAGCTTCACGCTGTTTTAATTTGCAGTCACCCGACTGCCAGACCCACTCTTTCATGGAGGTTCTTGCAATAAGAAGTTAGTTTAACCGTACTGTATAAGGTGTCTGGCAAATATTCACCTGCAACCGTGCATGTTAGTAACACTAACTGGCTGATTGTATTTAAGAAATGCTTTTGTGTTCCTCAGATTTGTGTTACTTCTGTCAGGGTGAGCAACACTGTTGCACCCTGAATAGCTTGGCTCAGATGGGATAAAAGGATGGGATAGTGAGATGGAACAGGAGTTAACAGCATCTTCCCTTTTTCCTGCTTTGTGCTTTGAAAAAAACATTGCTTTCTGACATGCCTTGCTGCCAAGCAGCACTGTTGCAATGCTTGTCCTTGCAATGCTTATAGCTCTACTTAAAGCCTTGGTGCATCAAATTAAAATCCTCTCTAAACATTAGTAGGAGGCAACAACTGATCCAGCTAAAATGCTGTTTCCAGGTTAAGGACATGGCTAGCTGATTCTGTATGGTCTACTGTACTTAAATTCCTCTCATCCAAAATAACTCTGTTTCTCTGAAATACCAGGAAGAACAATGACACTATTTCAATAGTTGTTCTTTTATCTGGTTATCTTGACTGATGTTCCAAAACCAGTGTCCCAGAAGATGTGTCCTCTATAGGATGAGATGTTATAAAGTCTAACCCTCACCTAATACTTTAAAAGAAAGCAAGCATTTCTCTACCAAGAAAGCCTTTACTCATGTCACATACTAATCATACACCAAAGAACTGTTTAGGAAAAGAAAGACAACCTCTGCCTCTCCTCCTCAGTAGTAGTACATGTAAAGAAAAACAGTGGCAATAAAGGGAAAGAGGAATGGTGAGAGAAAGAACTTTGAAAACTATAAAAGCAAAAATTGTTTTTATCTTATTAGAACCAATATTAAAGCTCATTTTTTCACTGAGGGTCAAATATCACTGATTACGGATTCTGTTGGGGTGGAGCTCTCATACATCTGTCTCTAAAATTAGCTCCTTCTTTCTCTCTTTTGTGAAGATCAGAAGAATCTTTTTCATCGACCCTGTTATCACTCAGCGTTGCTCTGACCTACTCCAATACCAGAACATATTCACAGCGTTGTGGAAAAAATGTATGCCAGAGAACAACTGTAAATAAAACAAGTCCTTTACCTTTCATTGCTATGTCCTGTGAATGGAATAGCATTTGGCTATGTCCGTTTGTGGGGTCTGAGTTGTCGTATGATAATTAGGAGTGTAGGTGATTCAAGTATGATCTGTGTGTTTTAAAGATCATTAACAGTTAAATAATCAGCCTGGATATTGAACCATCCAGTTTTCCATCTAAGGATTCCTACTTACAAGATGCTTAGCTTTGGGGAAAGGGATAAGGTACTTCCTCCTCAATTTTATTTTATATTTTTGTTTCCATCTGCTAAGCTACAGAAAGATTTCAAAAGTGCAATGCTGTGAATTATTCTGGAAATAATGTCCTGGAAAAGGACAATTCTTTTTTATTTGTTTGTTTTCTTCCCCCTGAAATCTTCTGATTTTTTGATGAAGCGGGGCTATTTTTGTGGAGGGAGTTTGTGTCTGGATCATTGTATGACTCCTGGCCCTTAATTTGTGTCAGAATGCAGCAGATTGCCAAATACGTGTCACAGCTTCAGAAATGTTACTCTCTCTGTCATCCTATAACTGGCACAATAGAAGAAAGCACCAAGGAAAGAGCCGTGACGTTAGTAGGACTTCCTTTGCTACTGATATCAGCTAATACAATAGTTAGTAGGGCTCTAACATTAACGCTTAACTGCTCGATAAACCTAATGAGTACACTTGGTTTATTTGAAACTGCCTGCCTGTGTAACAAGAAGGCTGACTCACTAAATCTTAATGCATAGGAGATTTTCTCTCTTTGAGCTAAGATGAGGGGCATATAGTGAGGCGTTTAAGGAGCATTTCCAAGGAGTGTTTGTTTCTAGCAGAGGCCGTGCTGTGACAGGCGTCTTGCAATCAGAGCTCTTCACACAGAGCCCAGCAGTTGAAAGCAAAGAGAGGAAAAGAAGGATTCGCATTGCTTGATTAAAATTGCCAAGGAGACCACTGTCCACGTCGTGATAATTCAATACACTGACATAAAAATTAAACGCTCTGAGGGACAATACTACCACAGATCCCAAAAGAGGCAAGATATTTAGGAATAGGGAAAGAAGAAAGTGCCCTGACCTTATTCTAGCTCCTGGGTTAGGAGTGAATCGTTATAAGGATTGCAAAACTTGATATTACTATAGCCACTAAAGATGTCTTAATAAAAAAAACTCCCTCATAATTCCTTCTTTATGCTCTTTATAAATACTGGATTTTAGGACTTGTTTTTCCTTTGAAACAGACTTACAAAGAAACGTGGTTCTGCTTTGTATATTCATCATTAACCTCTGCTATCAACTTTGTATTTCTAATCTATTGAGTTCAAGAGAAATTAGAATACGAGTAAGCAGATGTTTTCTATTTTGTATAACACCTAATCTTGCTGAATAAGGAGAAAAAAAGATGTATGTAGAGGGACATTAATATTTCTTGTTAAAACGTGCTTTGCAGGCTGAAGAAACTCATATACATAATGACAGTCAAAAGTCAGGGAGTAAAAATAGGAATTTGTTAAAAACAGCTGTGCTGCACAACTCTGACAGGAATAGAGGAATGCTTTATCCAGTAAAAATTTCAGAATGTATTTAAAAGAAACTGTAGCTGCTAATTTTCATCAAGACAGAAGGTTAACAAGTCTGTGAAATGGGGGGTTGGTTTGGTCTTGTTTCATGACCATGAAAAAAGAAATGTTTAACACGCAGAGCTGCCGTTTTTCTCGTAGCAGAATTCTCTGTAGCATCATACTGTGGTTGCAGTGTATTTTTAATGCTGCCAACCGCACCACCATCATCTTAATGTTCCCTGAGAATCTTTCAAAGAAACGCTGACACAAAATAGTAATACTGTTTTAATGCTCCTGCTATCAGTTATTTTTACTCTTTTTTTCCAAGGTGATCGTACAGTCGCTGCCCCATTTCCCGATGGAAGTGCCAGGAGTGCAGCCGGGGGTGTTGGTGTGCCCGAGCCCAGGGCTTTGTACGCGGGGCGGCACGGCAGACAGGGCGCGTGGTTACCGCCGACGCGTGGGCGCAGGTCGCTCGCTGTAGTATTCAACTGGAACTGGCATTACCCAAGTAGTTTTCTGGCTTATTTGGTTAGTATAGACTGTACATCAGAAGAGATCTTGGCTTTTTAGCCAACTGATTAGCAAGCTGAATTACAGATGGTCCAGTCTATGAATTTAGAAACCAGATCCAGACAGCTGCCTGCCCTGGAAGGCAAGAAGATAGTTTCTTACCTGCAACATTGATGAAGCTCCAGAATATATAGTACAGTACTATGTTGTATTTATGCTTTAAAAATTGATTACGCTTTAAGCATATACTGTGACTCTATCTTACTATTTACAGTGACTGAGAGAAACCAGATCTAACGTCCTGCACTAAACAGTCTCTGACGAGTAATGTACAATTCTGAAATAAGCACATAAGCAGGGTAGGCAGGGGGGGGTCACAGAAAGATTTTTCTGGTCCAGAAGCTGGAAGTGAAACTGTGACCCAGCCAGGCAGCCAGCATTTCTAATTTGCAGTCACTCTATTCTTTCCCCCCTAGCAAATGTACTCTAATCCATAACCATTTTGCATGTTGAGGTGAGATGTTAAATACAAAGAATTGCTTTTAAATAATAAGCTTATGACACAAAACAGCGAGAACAGGGATCTCAAGGTTAAAGATGGCATTCCTTCTTCAACCTCAGCTGTTGTAAAGGAAGGAGGACATCTAAAAAAAAAGAAGAAAAATACACCATAAAAAGACTTTAAAATCTGATGTCGGTGTATATATATCTAACTAAGACATATTTGTCTTCCATTGTTAAAATATTTGTGTGGAGGCAAGATCTTTCTCAGGCATTTGCTCCATATGTACTTGATTCAAATTATCATCGTCTTCGTTGCATGTGTAACTACTTGCAGAGGGACATACTTTAATGCAGATGGCAACTTTTTTTTCCCCACAGCAGTAGAAGATGGTTCCAGTAAAAATATACTATCCTTATTCAGATGTCCATAGTAACAAAAAGAGGAAAATAAACAAGCTTTTTTCTCAACAGAAATCCCTTTGAAGACAAGTGGGTTTTTTACTCAAGTATCAGTGGTATTTCTGGAACATATCTGAATGTTACACAATTTGTCTGAGCTGCTGCTATGATTCTGCTCTGAAACAATCCTTTTTCATAAACACACCGCTTTCCTGCTTAGCGTGTGCGTGAGCTCTTCCTGGAGGGAAATTAAAAAATTATTAATCGATGACATAAGATGAGCTGCAAAAAAGGGGTCATATATCTGCTTATGTATTAAAAAAAAAAAAAAAAATCTTAAGAATTCCGTTGGATTCTATGGGTGGCTTTTGATTTCTTTTTGTAAAGAGAAATAATACAATTTGGTAGATTACTGATACAGTTGGAAACATCTGGCAAAATTTTCACTCCTCAAATATCTCTATAACTCTCATTGAGGACTCTGCAAGCCATCCATCTGCTCAAAGCTTACCTTTGGGTTGTTCGCAGTCTTGCTGACTCTTGGTAATGTACAAGGAATAATTTCAGGTACTGAAGAGAGAAAAATAAAAATAAACCCACTCTGAGAGGGTAGGTATGTGAAGCTATCAGTAAGAAAGCACAGCACTGTGTTTAGCAGACTTCACTGTAAAATCAGTAAGATAAAAACCAAACTTTGTAGTTCTATTTCAACAAATTCCTTTTTCCAGAGGAGAACTTCAGCTGAAAAGTGGGATGCTACTTTCCTTTCAAGGTTTGTAAGAATAAGAGAGCTCTTTCTGGAGTCCTTGATGGAACTCGCATTTTTATTCCCATTGTGTCAGGAATTTATCTAACTTCTGCTCATGTCAGAAGAACTCTCAGTTGTAAAATGTATTTGTAAATTACTGTTTGAGAATCTTGAACTAAAAGACCTGGTTTATTTGATGTGAAAATAATTCTACTTTCATGTGTAAGATATATAATATGTAACAATAATGTTGCATTGATTGTACTAGCTTTGTTTGGAAAAAAAAATAAGCAACCCTGGCTGAACTAGGCAATTTGCAGCCTTGATTAAATAGACCAGACAGATGAATGCCTGAGAAGAAAAAAGAGCTCTGAAACTATGAACAGAGCAGTTCGCTCAGGCAGTACAGCTTTTCTTTTTTCTTTTCATGTGCTTCAGCTTGGTCACCTATTCAGCATCAGAATGATAAGGTTGTAATATACTTTTCCCCGAACATATTGAACTTAGCGCTGCCTTTCACCAAGGCCCTGATTTGCCACCCAGGATCTGAATCTAAAAATACATCTACCACTGACTCTCTGGTATTAGTGCGATTTTGGTTAGTCCTGCTCTGCCTGTTGATGGAAACATTTTTCTAGTCTAACTTCAGTGTCCATATAGTGGCATCAGGGTAGAAGTTAAACATGACACAGGCTTGTGGGACAGACACTTTCTCCCTCCAAATACAGTGAAACTGTGGAGTGGTTAATAACAAGAACTATCAATCCAGAAATCATTACAATTACTATTTGCAATTATGAATGCTAAGACATAAATTAGGAAACTTGGGGCACCAGTGTAATAGGCACAACCACGGCCAAAATTCACTACGAAGTGCAATGAATAAAGTGATGGATCTGCAGAAATGACAACTTTATGAATAAATGCAAATAAATTAGACATGAAAGGGTTTGTGGTGGTGGAGGAGATTACTTAGTTTTTCAGCAGTGAAGGAGATAGACAAAAGACTATTACTAACATACAACCACATCTAAAACTTGGCTATATTAGAGGGAGATGTCAGGGCTGTGACTTACTGACAAACCTGAAGATTGAATTATTCATCCACAACACACGGAATAATAGTAGCTCAACACTGATCCTGGGCTGTATTTCCAAGGGACGCAGCATACTTTGGCTTCAGACCTTCAAATGAATTACAAACTTATTGTCATGGGCTCTTGAAAGACGGGCATCTCTAGTTTCCCGCTGGAAACTGAAGTGAGACTATCAAGGTAGTTTTCAAAGCATCCAGCAGATATTACATGCTGGTCATGCAGTACACATCACTTATCAACCCAAGATCTAGTTAACATGCAGTGTCCTATAGGCCAGTTTCTCCAAAGGTCTATGTTCTGGAACTCGGAAAGGAAAAAATGTGTTAATCCAAGTTTCAAATAACCTTTTACATTGAGATTCTGCAAGTCACTGAGTACTAGAGAGACAGATTTTTTCCAGTCACCAGAAAAACAAACTACTCCTAGATGTAAATCCAGCGCATTTGATCAGTAAAAATTGTTTTGAAGTATATTATATTTTCATTTTAACATCGAAATTTGTATGTGCTCAGAAAGCTGAACAGTATGTCTGGCTTTAGCCTGTGCATATTTATAATGAGTAATTATCTAATGACGATAGTGTTCAGCATGCATAAGAGCTCCTGTAGCAAGATTTGGAATTTTAAGGAAATGCTGTAGATCAAATGATAATGTCTCATTTGTATTCTCTCAGTTCCCTAGTCACTATTGCACTTTGTAAAGCAGCTACAGAAATGGATTGCAAATATGCATCATTTTTGTGTCAAATGAGAAAAGGCTCAATGATCCTTAAATAGCACCAATAATCCTTTTCACACACCTTACAGTATCAGATGATACTGTTCCAAGCCAATCACACATTGTATGAAACATGTTTTCAATCCTGTCTAGAAGTGCACCACTGCTAAGGTCCTTGGGGATAAACGTATATAACTGAAGGCAGCATTAGCTCTGCATGACTATGTGGACATGTAGTGTAATTTTTGTCATCCATCTCTTCAGCTGGAGAACCTGGCAATACCTTTGTTGTAGCAGCAGTGTGCTGGAAAACTCATTTTGGAGTTTTGCCTTTCTAGTCTGGGTTTTAGGACCATGGGATATATGGGATGTATGTATGAACTGTGACTTGAACAAAAGTGTCTACTTCCACTCTAGGTAGTGAAGGATGTTGTTCATACCATCTTCAGCATCAGTTTTGTAAGGCAGATTCGTAAGTGTAACTGTGTGTTAATCAGGTTTCAGCCCAGATGGAATGGGCTGATGGATGGAGGACATGCCTATTTTCCAGTTGTCAGGGCCCTATGGATGCTCTCCAAATGAACATGTAGATGGAGCAAAAGCCTTTTTCTTGTTGCTGATGTCACAAGCTTCCGTCCTACCCCACTGGGGGGGGTAACTGAAAAGATGGCACAAACATGAAAAAGTTTGGATTGACCAGAGTTCCCAAATTTGTGTGTATTTCCAGCCATCAACTGAATCCATGCATGAAATTGAGTCTAGCTGATTTTGTTTATCAAGGAAGAAGATTAGGGTTTGTTAGGGTCTACAGAGCTGTGCTTGTCTTGCAAACTCTAGGCATTATCAGCATACTAAATCACATTTATTGCTCAAGAGAAAAAATATTTACCCTCGAGATTCTTCTGGGCAATCTCCCTAGTGTGACTTGGCCACATCTTCACAGACTAGCTGTTGTATAGCCTAACCTTTATATATCATTCCACTTGTTGTACCACTCCATGCAGGCTGTCTCTAACTTTCCATAAAATTCAGATGACCTCGTAAATGAGTTTCCTCTGTATTTTGCCAGCATATGTTAGTGAAATAGCATCGTTTGGTCAGTAGCACTGAGCAAGCAATACAGGCTTTAGACTAGGACTGCAAGATCAAGATAAGATTTTATGGATTGTCTTGTTATCAAATCCACACCAGTTAGTTTTTCAAGGTCTTACTGTTAAGAACATTGAAGGGCCTTGTATTGATGCTGTTGTCCTAACAGCAGCACTAGTTCTTATGTTATCATATGTTTAATAATGACTCCTTTGTTACAGAAGACCAGAGTGCATGAGATAGATTAATGAATATACTGTACAGACAGAACGTCACTGGGAGCAATTACATATTCTGTTTATACAATGGAATATTATTTTTTTTAAATTATCTTGAAGTACTCTATACTTTGAGAAACACACTGTAGCTAAGTCATGGGTGCATGTTAAAACTATAAAAAAAAGTATGTTTTTCCTGGAGGCTCAAATTCTGTTCCTTGTGGATTGTGTGGATAAGGCAGTCTGTGCCAGTAGGGTAAACTCACTTTATAACGTTACACTCTGTTCCAAAAGTTTCACATATTTAGTGCAGTTGGGGATTGAAGTTCAAAGTCTGTTCCCTCATCTTGCAGCAACTGCTTTTTGATGTCTCCATTGAGAGTGAAGTGTTCATCTGCATCTGTAGGTTTATATTATGGATCCATCACTGTGATATCTGACATCAGCTGTTGACAGAGTGGTTTTATTCCTTAGCATTCCCCAAAAACTGTATGTAAAAAACCCTGATGATCTAGAAATTATATGGCATACATAATATAAAGTGTATGTAACTGTGTTACTTCCTGGACCTTTTGCTGCTGTTACATGGTTTTCAGGGTCTCCTGTCAGCGAGAACCCTCTATGATTAAAGCCAAAGTTGAAGCAAAAGTGTTCCTTATTGTGGGAACTGTTCAAATCCATGTGTAACTCACTACACCATGGTATCCTATGCTACCTTAAATCTATGAACGTATACAAAATTTCTATTGAAGAACTTGAGGTCTTGCATTAATACAGTAGACCATAAGTAATGTGATGCAAGGGAGGGAAAACGTATCTGAACCAACGATGCCTTAGCACTGTATGCTGTTATTTAGTTAATGTTATAGTTCCATAAACGACACAGTGTGTTGAGTGAAATGTAGATAAATTCTCTGCTGAGTCAGATGCCCTTCTTCCAGTGTGCTTTTAAATGTGAAAAATGTTACCTTTTGACATCCTAACGTTGCTTGGTTTGGCTTTTCATTATGTAGTTGTTCATTTCACAAAGATGGAAGGGTTTACTGGGGTTCCATATTAAGCCTGAATTATATAATTATTATCAGTATGCCTGTGACTTACATTTAGAGTCTGTTAAGGTTTCAAAGCCAAACATGCAGAAGAGAGTAAAATGAGAATCAAGACTTCTTACGTAGCCTTAATTTGATGTCTTTTACATATGCTGCATGATATTCAGTTGATCTTTGGGTCAAATCTTATTTATCTACAAAACATTTTGCTTATTTAGTCATGGGATTGACAGCGTGCTTTGAATGAGAAGCCTCTCAATTTTTATGTTAAATCTTTAAGAGATACTGCAATTATTGAATGTTATTTAAAGACTAGTCTGAATAAAGGCTAGTGTTCCTCTTTGCTCCTCAATGCTTCCTTGGTTCTAACAAAGAGAGCTGGGGAGCACAGTGGAGATATTTTTAGAGATAAATGCTCCAGTTGGCGCTAGCGCAGTCATCAGTGAGTGATCTTTGGGATAATGCACAGACAATCCAGTTTTGCTTGGCAGAGGAATGGGATTGGGATATGACGATGGAATTTAGCTACATATTTCTAACAAGTCTACAAAGGGCACCTTTGTGCCCACTTGGCCAAGTACTACCTCCAAAGCCACTGTTGGACCTGCCAACAGCTGAGACAAGAAAATAGGTTTGATCTTTGCCAACTGGCTGACCAACCAGCACATGTGCACCAGAGGTTGTACAACCAGGCCAAAAATTGGAAAGGATTGATGAGAATGTGCAGAGGATGGAATATACAACTGAAATATAATTGAGGCGTGTTGTGTCCCACTTTCTTTCTCAAGTCAGCATCTCTTCTTTTAAATAATGTGGAAATTTAGGAAAAAAACTTTTATAAAAAGAACAGCAACGTTAGTGAGGTTTCTTTAACAGCTGTTAGACCCAATTTCAAAGCATGTATGTGTCAGAACTTTCCAATGACATCGTAGTGTTTATAGCTGAAGTGGAGGGGAGAAATAGCAAAATCTTGAATGGCTGCTTATAAATGAGAAGCTTGGTAATCCTTTTAAAACTTGTGCCTGTTTGCAACTGTTAATTAAACAAATTGAAATTGTTTAGCAAAATAAAAATGGTTTATAATGTTAAAATAGATGAACTAGAAACGTGAGTATTCTATTTTTAAAGAGATTTAGGAGTTTTCCATTGACAGTAGACCATAATTTGGCTTCTATTCTAATTTCAATATTTTTCACTGTGTAGGAGATATGCTTGAATTTATGCACATATATGCATATTTATCTGCCTTCATAATGTGGACAAATTATGTGTGCATCTAAACATATGTATATACAGATGCAGACATCTCATATCCCTCTGACTCATGGCTCAGTTTTGCTTAATTCAACACTTTATCAAAGAGACTATCAGAAAGCAGTTCCACGCTTTGTTGAGGAAAGACAAATATGCCCACGGAAGACAGTCTTGTAATTGGAAATAACAAAGAGCAAAATGCTTTAAAGTCCACCATGGATATAATCGTGCAGAGCTGTGTTCACTGTTCAGCTTTTGACCTGCAACAGCCTATGTGCATTCTTTAGTTAAATTGCATACTCTGAGCAGTTCCAATGAATTCAGTGGGTCTACCCTGAATGAGCAAAGTTAAGTAGGTGCATAAGTGCTTTCAGGCTTTAGGCTTTACAAGCTTTCATAATTAGTGCTCTAGACAACATTAATTAAAGAGTACTTTAGAATATAGCTGTTTAAACCTCTCTAGTGGTTTGCATCTTATTCAAGGATCCCAATCAATGCAACACATGGATAATCCACTCAGAAAGCGATGCTGTGTTGGTATGATTATAGTTTAATATAATCTGTATACATCTTCACAATTGTATATAACATAACTTTATACAAAGTCACTTCAGTTCAAGGCTAATTAAATAAAAGACAGTAATAATGAAAGACAACATATGTTTTCTGTTTTATTGTAGAGTTTCTTGCAAGTATTGTGATCTATGGAAATCAAATATGATGAAAAGGCAGGATTTCCTGAGGCTAGTGATATTTCTCTTATTTCCTTCTCTAGCCTTGGGCCAGAGTTAGAATTTGTATCTCACTCATCCTCCTGTTGTTATATAATTGAGGGAGAATTAAAAATAAAACACTGATTAATAGCTGTAAAATGCTTTATGAACAAAAAGACTTATTGAAATGCTAAGCTTATGTTATATCTAATTTATTGTGAAAAGGCTGTTTTGATTTTTTGTTCCACTGTACATGTTGTATAATGAACTCTTCTGTCTTCATGAAACCATCTTGGTATCATGTGGCAAATCTTTTGATGTATGATTGAGAATTGTGTTTGACAGTATAGGATCCCCTGCAGTAGCTCTACTTAAGGTTTAAACACAGTTTTAATTTTTGACACTACTTGCCTTTTATGCTGTCTTTTCCTCCCATATTGAGATAATTTCCAAACGCTGATGAAGAAAATTACTGCATCTTGTACTGATATAGTTGTAAAGGCACAATAAAATTTGACACCTTCCATTTAGTGAGTGTGTCTTGATCAGAAATAGGACTATCACTCAGAGCAAATTATTTTGAAACCTAAAGCAGGAAGGATATAATAGTTAAGCACAAAATTACCTGATGGGTCTTTAATCACCTTACAATTATAAAAGAAAAGATCTCTGTCCATTATAGAAAGAGGAACAAAAGACCAAGAATAGAAATAGAGACAATGACAAACTAAATGATTGAGGGGGTGGGGGGTGTCTTGTACTATCTAAAAACTCTTCCCAGTGCCTAAAGATGCTCAACAGTAACGGGGAAACTCAGCCATTTCCTTGAGTACATTGCTCCTCTTTTCATCTGGCTTTGTATTTTAAGTGTTCTAACAGAAAGAAAATACTGAAAAGCCCCTAGACTATTTGGGTGTCTGCTTGTTTTCCTGTAATGTTTCCCTGAAAAAAAGAAGTGGTGGACCCAGAGTGCCTGCAGGGTTTGAGGTGTGGAAATATATCCAAGTCACTGGCAAGCTGCCAGCCTGAACAGTGGCCTGGAGTGGCAGAGCCAGCAGGACTGCAACAGTCCTTTGGGTTAAGAGATGGAGTTGCCCAAAACCACAGAAACTCATGTCTTCAAAATAGAGGTAGGGTCACTTCTCAAAGGGGGACAGAGATACAAAATTCTGTAGTTCTGTAAATACTATTTCTCCGTTTTCTTTGAAAGACCAGTTTTTTTATAGTATGTTCTTTCCACCCCCTCTCAGCATCGCTCCCACAAATTCCACTTAGTTCAATTAAGCTCCACTATAAAATCCCGATTTGGCATGATAATACAATAATTATTAAACAGGTAAGTTTGAATCATCATTTTTTCCTCTGGCCTCAACTCCGTGCCAGTGACTGCTGATTATAAATACTATTAGTGAAACAGAAATCAGCACGGTGTACTGAAGTTTCTTTTCAAATAAAGGGCTTTTTTTCAGCATTCAGGTTCCCCATAGGCTTTTAATCAAGGTTATGGGAAAGTCCATAAACTTTCTGCTGAATATTTAACAAGCTGGAGGTCGTAGCAGACATGAGATCCCAAGGACAAGTGAAATGAGATTGCAATCAGAAGAGCAGAGGAGACCTGGAGATAAGCAAAGCTTTGTCCACAGATAATATCTAACAGAACAAACACCAGAGTCACGTTTTCAAGCTTCTTTTGTGAGACTTAATTTTCCCAGTATAAACAACCATAAAAAGGGGTAAATACAAATACGTGGTTGCACTAGTTTTAGTCACTGAATTGCATTGAAATGATGATTGAAATCCAGGCTGAAAAAAGGTTTAAAAAATGGAAGACGTTTCATTATAGTTACACACATTTCTTTTTTACTGACCTGAAATCCGAATTCCCTAACACCTTTTTAAAATAAATTTTGTAAACAGCCTCTATTATACTGAATTGTAATGCCTGTTTATATGTTTTTAGCCAAGACCTTTTTTTTGCTAGATCTTTATAATTGAACTATTTTTAATGATATATTTGTGACAGTATTTTTCTGTATACAAGCAATCTTGCAGAAACTCTTATCCATGCCTATCCAGCAGCTCTAAAAATATAATACTCTGCATAATGTATAGAGTGAATATTCAGAAGAGTTATCTGTAACGTCAGCCTGACACATACGTAGAGGCTACACAGAGTTTGCACCATGATTTGGCTTTGCAGCAATAGAGCAAGAGACCGGAGTGAGACAGTGCTATAGAGCTGCCGTGGCTGCAGTGGTAGCACGGGGTGCGGCAAGTGTGTCTGAGACGATATCAGCTTGCAACATCTGCTTTTTTTAGTGTTCCTTCAAATTAACTGCGCAACAAAGTTCTCTCCCCCTCAGTTAGTGGAATTCTAACTGTGTCTTTCCTGAAACTGATATGTTGTTTATTCTTCATTTGTAGCAAAAAGTCACTGAAAATTTTAATATTGGGCAATATTGTTTCACAGCCTGCTCTGAACAGTATAGATATAAATTCCTTTCGTAAAACCAAGTTGTCCTACGCCTTTTTACCTGATGAGGGTGATAAGACACTGGAACAGGTTGCCCAGAGAAGTTGTTGATGCCCCATCCCTGGCAGTGTTCAAGACCAGGTTGGATGGGGATTTGAGCAACCGGGTCTGGTGGAAAGTGTCCCTGCCCATGGCAGGGGGCTTGGAACTAGATGATCTTTAAGGGTCCTTTCCAACCCAAACCATTCTATGATTCCATGATTTTTTTTCTTCCCCTTGTATAAAAACCATTAAAATATTTACCCTCAAAAAAATCTGCTGAACTTCAGGTTGGCGTTGTAGCTCAAAAGCTGAGCACATCCCATTTCTGTTAATAGAGTAGCACACTGTTTTGCAGTAAATCTGGTTAGACTAGATAGAATAACCTTGTAATACTGTCTTTGGCTTAATTATTATCATAGAAGAAAGGCTGATACCATGCTAAATGTTTTCCCTCCTTTTCTTATACCAGATACTGTTAAGGAGCCCACATGTTAGCAACTCTGTGACAACTGTTCTAGGTCTGTGATGATTTCTAACCATCTTTCATAAATCAAATCATTAATTTGAGGGTTCATTTCTAAGAACTGGGTGAATTTTTCTTCAGATTGTTCCTTTCCTAATTTCTGTTCATTTTCATTGAGGGGAAAAGAGATCCCAGAAAAGAATTGTAAGCAAGCTGTTAATTTTTGTGACAAAACATTTGAGACATTTCAGTTACAAAGGTTCTAGTTTTTACAGCGCTCTTATACCCTCTGTCATTCAGTGAATGGATTCTTTAGTTCAAATATCTTGGCGAGCATTTCCAGCAAGGAAGGCTAAAAGTGACCCAGCGTTTTTTTCATTAAATGCCAAGAGCTGGAATCCCTTTTCTCTCCCTAATGAATGAGGACTGCTCATCCAGAATGGCTGGGCTCTCTGTCCCAGACACAGTACTGATACTGGCATCCCTGTCCACACACTGTAATGATGAAAAATTTATGCACCTCAGGAATAGATATTTTTGCATGACTTCTTTCAAAACAGGGAAGAAAACACCTGTTTGGGTATTCTCCCTTGCCAGACTTAATGAGGTGAGACTTCTGCATGGGGTTATGCGGGATGAAGATAACTTTTCCTGTGTGGGGTTGACAGGGCATGATCCACATCGCCCCTTGGTTTTTGATCATGCTGTCAAATCACATCTTTGCCACAATATAACTAACTTCATATGAAAAAAAGTCACTCTTTCTGATGCATTTAAAAATACAAGACAAACGTCTGAATTGTGCAATTTTTAAGTCTCATCATAAAATAACGATCAAGCATTGCAACAATGAAACCTCTGATAAAAATACTGAAAACCTGAAGGAAAAGTTGGTTAATAATAAATGTAATCTCAGTGCTTCACTTTTAAGATACTCACGTTTCACTTGAGACTGTGCTGCTTTCAAGATAGAAGAGCTGAAAAGAAGAATATTGTAAACATCCATTATATATAGTTCATGCATATATCTTTTTTCCTTTGCCAATCTAATCATGCAGTGTTATACTTTCAGCATAAGATAATGGAGTTCAGCAACTGATGAAAAAATTAGAAAACTGTGTTGAAGATTAATCTTTTGACCCCACTACATTCAGTCTGTCCAGTGAACTTGCACAGGAAGTGTTTATGTTTTAACTGCACTTCTGAATGGAAGTATCACAAAGAAACAAGTGTAAAGCCATAAAAAGGAAGAGGTTTTGTTTGTTTTAAATAGAGAGGTTTGTTAAAAATGTAACAACTCTGTAATAATAATGCCAGGAACAAAATTAAGAGGAAAATATCAGGGTAAAATGTAAATTTTGTTTTTAAAGACACCCCCCCCCCCTTTTTTTTTTATATCAGTAATTTATAAACTCAGTAGCTATCTTACCAGTCCAATATAGGACATTTCGGTGTGGAGCTATTGAATTTAGTTTCTGCCTGTAACAAACCTTAATAATCTCATCATCTTTGATAAAATATGTTTGTCTGCCAGAGAACAGCAGATGGATTAAAGGTAAGAAAACCAAAAACTTTTCATCTCTTCTCACTGACTATTATTCAACTTTTATTTTTTTCCATTAGTAATGTGTAATAGTTTCTCAATCTCTGTGGAATATGTTTCATAAATTTCAATTTAAACTTAATGTATTAAATTTAAATCTGTTTCTCTACATACACTTAAGTTTATGTGTATATATATTTTAAGGAACATAGAGAGCTTGAGTTGTCTTGAAAAGTAAGTATTTTACAGAACTGCACTATATATCAAGACTTTCAAAATGTTTCATAGTACATGTAATCTAACAGTACTTAATAGTAGTCATACTTGTTCCAGACAACAGATCATACCAGCTGTTTCTCTTAGACTGGTTTACTCCAGTAGCAGCACAGTCAAAACCTCAGGTCTCTGCTGCTTTTGGAGTTGTCTGACTTTGAAAAAACAGCACAAATATCCGTGGAGAAAGATGATTTCTCAAGACGCCTCTTCTAGTTGTGCAAGATCCATGAAACTAGAAGAAAAGGGAAGAGAGACTAAGATTTAGAGACCCTCAATGTGAAAAACTTTCACGGTATCTCTGCAGAATATTATAAATGATGTGCTTATGAATAACACATAATCATTGCAGAGATTTCATTTATTCATATGGAGGTATTACTATGCAGTAAGTGCAATAGATACCATACGTATGTCTCATATGTGGAGGTGAAAGAGATCTTTTTCTATTCTTTGTGCTTCTTTGCATTTTCAGTTTGTTTTCTCTGAAAATAAAAAATGTTTTTAGTGAGTTTAAATTATTGGAGGTTTTGGGAGGGAGTGGTGGTTTTATTTTTTTTTAAGGTTAGGAAACACTAATAAGCCAAATGAAGGAAGGTATTAAAAAGGATATAGATAAAACTATTTCAATGTGAAGCTGACTGAATGACTATTGATCTTGTGAGAACTGGAAATTTAAAATCTATCTCTGCACAAACTATAGGATAGGTATTAGATACGGCTAATAATCTATGTTAAAGGAAATATTAATGTGTTGATAGAAATGAGATGTATTGATAAAAGTGAGATACTTCCATTCCATATTCAAAATAATAAATATATGTATATATTATCTGATAGTTGTTTCACCTAATAGAGAAATAGCAACATTGTGGCTAACAAATACGATAAACAGGCTACACATGCTAAATGAAGAACAGTATCTGAAAACCTGGCAAGACTGTGACAAGCTTTCCCGATAGCTAAAAAGCAGTAATGAAAGAGTGTGTAGTCCTGTCATATTAGAAATATTCATAAATCCTGCATAATGTGACAATGAAATGGTTTTCAGCAGGATTAGGCTAGGAAGTGCAAAATTATTTATTTTTACAGAAAATAAACTAGACTGCAAAAATGGGCAGGATGACATCCTGTCAGCATCTCTGAGAACTTTATTTAGCCTATGTCCTTCATATCTGATCTATATTTACAAATAAGGATATTATGGAAGGATATATGAAAGTTTTCCCCATTAGATGAAGTTCGATACTGTGTTTTTACGTTATTGTAAATGCCCATTTAGCCACATATCTTGATGTAATACAGAGAGATATGTTAGGTTTTGTACTAGAAAATAGAGTAGACACTTTCCTGCCTTCTCAGTCTGTAGGCAGGATACATAGCCTCCCATAAGATATTAATCAATATGAATGATAACTTAAAACAAGATCTCTTTTTCAATATGGGGCAGGTAAGAAAAAACAGTATCACTGGTTTGTCCTTGGTGCTGTTTCAGAATTTTTTCCATACTGTCTCAAATGAGAAAAAAAAACCTGGGTTTGCTCAGGAAGCTAAAAATATTTTAATATGTTTTCATTTGTTTTTATGAGACACTAATAAAATACCATAAAATATAATAAAAACTGATAATGCTAGGTTGAAGTCAGATAAATGAGTTATGAAAGTATGAAAATGGTGTTACAACTTAGGAAAATTGTCACGTAATTATTTATAGGAGAGTTATCAAGCAGTGAAAATGACAGGGATTTTCAGAAATGAATTTGAGAGGTCAATATGTATATTTTTCTCAGATATTTTCTTCATGTTCATATTTTTAAACATTCATCATAAATGTTTATTGTAATTACAGAATTTCCTAGATAGCCAGCATCAAATGATGCTGTTTATATCAAGGTAATGTAAGAAAAGGTTATTAAATTTCAAGGAGCTTTATTCAATTTCTGTTGTTGACATATTTAAGAGTTGGAATTTTCCTAGCAGTTAGGAAGAGAGAAATTTTTTTTAAGGGACATTTTGTTTTAGAAGCAAATATTAAGTAATCCATTAAGAAAACCCCCCAAATTTCTGCCAGTCTACACTTAATAACTAAATTTTCAAATGAAATTATGGAAGAGATGGAGATTTGAAGTAAGATTAAACTTGCAATTCCAATAGTAGAACGTAAGAAGAAGCTAAGAATTGTCCTACAAATAGAAATTAATAAAGAAATAATTCTTCACATGTATTTTTCAAAGCTATGCTGACATTTTTTATTTTGCCAATCTGTTGTTTGACACCACTCATTCTCATTATTCTGAAACATTAATCCAGCGACGGCATCTCTGCCTTCATAAACTTCCTGGTGTGATAGCTATATGCTGTCACTGATGTCTGAGACCAAAAAAATTTTAAGAAAGTGATATATGTAAGATTTATAGGTGGAGAAGATGCACTTCATGAAAATTTAGTCCAAAAAATCATCAGGCCCACTCATCTGAAATGGTTCAGAAAGTTTCTGGAATAACAGCCATGGAGAACATTTTCCTGGGTTTTGGCAAGAGACAATAGTAATTGACTGAACTGAATTGTCCAACTGCAAATGTTAGCTAGACACAACATTACTGCCAGCATTAGAAAATCATTTAGTGTGCAATCCGAGTAGTAAAGGTGACAATGGAAATTGGAGTTGAGAGCTATATGGCTTGCCAGGGACCCGTAGCCACTGTTGTCCTATAAATCTTAATTTGCTTGGTTCGGTTTTGGCGTAGTTTTAGTACGGCACGCAAGTACCTTCTTGTGAAATTACTGTGAAATTTTTTCCAATACGCTCACAGAGACGAGCAGACGATGCTGTGCTCTCTCTCCTTATACTTACAATTAAAATGGTTCTGAAATAAAGTAGAAATCACAGATATATATTCATGTTATTTAAGTATGAGAAAATGCTGTTATTCATTCAGCATGGGTAATTAGATTTAGTTAGAAGAAATTCTAGGTAAGTTCTCTGAGTGGAAGTCAAGAGATGCAAACCTGTTGTCTCTTTTAATGGGTTTTGTGTTCGTGCAATGGTTGATGTGTTAGGTGCATACCTAAGGATTTAAATTAATCTGTGGTTATTACTTTATATTTGTGATTCAAGATGAAAAAAATGTAACGTGTTATTTTTAAGTCTGCCCGCTGGAATTCTGAAACTGCTATCTGTAATTTCAAGTTAGATTCGTCCAGACTTTCTATAGTATTCAGGCTGTATGCATGTTTTGTGAGAAGAAAAGAATCCATGTATACACATGCTGAAAAGGAAGGGTTCCTGACTTTGCTGGTTAACAGTTTTTAGCGAAGTCATTATCTGTCTTCCATAACAACAAATTTTTACATAGCTTTTTTGTTTTTTCCTCTGAAAGCTGTGAAATCCCCAGACAGACATGTGTCCTGTGCCTTTGCCAACGTTAGGAAATCATACTCTTTCTACAATTCCCTGCAAGGAATTTACTCTTTGTTAAATGTGAAGAAAGGATAATTGGTGACTTGTTAAGTGAAGCTTTCTTTGGAGTTCAGTATCGCTTTATGAGTACAGTTTTCATAGCATGGGCTATTATTTCATCAGAGAACAGAAATCTTGCTAATTTATTTTACCGATGACAGTGCCTGGTAGCTGGCACTTAGGCTTGTTTAAGCTATTGTATTATCATTTTCTTTGGTGTAGCTTTCTGCTTTATGCAGTAAATGTCATCTGCAGACAAATTAATAATTTGTTATCATTTGCTGAAGCAAGAAATGAGAGGGCTGGAAGTCAGCTAAATAGGCAGGACCACTGCAATGGTAGAAACCAAGTAAATATCACTTATACTCAACTCTCAAAATACACTGGTAGAATGCAATAAAACTGAAATAGTTTCTCACAATTGTTTACCACCTCCAATGCGTTAATAATAGATAAACATTCAATGGTGCTATCAAGTTGTGTTTGCTCTGTCAGTGTGATTAGAGTGAGCATCAATAATCTGAAATGGAGCATGCTGTAGTGTAGGCATGTGTACGGAGCCTCACCTTGCAGCAGGAGAAGCAGGAGTTTCATCATCCACTTAACTGTGCATCTGAACAAGCCTTTATGGCCAGTCAAGTAATTAAACACATACATAAATGATCTTTTAATATGCGCTCCAGACTGGGAGTTTCTGAAGAATCTGAGCGTGTGAGCTAACTAGTGTCCATTGAATACTGAAGTGAGTTTCTTTCAGTGTCCTGTGGAAATGTCATCTTCCAAATAATCTGCATTATGTTATCACTTGCAGAGGCCAAGATACCTCTCTTTAAGATGCTGAGTCCCTTCAGAGTGGTTCAACATAGTCCTTGTTTCCTACTGGGTTCAATCGGAGTTTGATCAGCGAGTTATTAGCTAGAGGTGAAGGCTGCGCTTGTCAGAAAGTACTTTTTGTTCTGCAGGATTTGATCTTGCCATACAGAAGGACTTGCTCGTAGAGGACACGGTGAAACCATTTACTCAGCTGCAGTTGAACGTAGCTAGCTGTCTGGCTGCTGCTTTTAATTAAATCGACCACCAGCCAAACAACTTGGCTTGTTTCCATGGCCTTGTTTCTTAGAGGGTTTTTTTTTTTCCCCCAATTTGTCCAAGGATAATCTGAATGCTAGAGTTTGTTTGTGATTTTGACTAAATAGCACATCACTTTGCTCTTGGTACTTTTGTTAATCTTTATTAAGCTCATGAGCAATCTGGACATAGTCCCTTGATTTTGCTTTTATTTTTTATTATAGTCCTTAATAAATAAAATCACCTTTATCATTAGCAGAGGTACTGTAAAGAGTAAAAATGTCTCAGAGCAAGGATATTTTTGCTAAATGGGTGTGTTTGATATAAAGAGTTGTAACACATCTGAAAAAAACGTAAGCTTATTCAGTATATAGTTATTTGGTGGTACCTTGATGGATTATCTTACAAATTATGGCGGTCAGACATATCCTATTATTTATACAATGGCTTTTTTAAAGAAAGTTCATTTTTAAGGTAAGCAATCAAGTAATTCCTTATATGGAGATGGGGGAATACTTAACCTTGAGTACAACAACATTAACTCCAGTGAGCTTAATGAATTATTCATGCTGTTATCCACCTTGAGAGACATCAAATCGCTCTGCCCTGTCTGCAAAGTGCAGTTTACCAAAAAATGATAGCTCGGTGAATTATATTTGTATATCTAAACATTAAACTAAAGACAGTACTGTGAAAATGCATTGGCAGATATACCTGGATAATCCACGCAGCAGCAAGGTCCTGCATGTCATTTCCTAATCCACATGCAGTCATAACTCATTAATAATTTGTTTTCAAGGAATGGCCCGATAGACAAAAGTCATTTAATATTCAAAGATTCATATACCAGCAATAGAGGATGTAATCACTGCAAGCACTAACCTTTTTACAAAGAAGCTGTTCATTATGGTTTCTGGAGTTTGGTACAACATCCTGAAGTATGAAGTTGCCTTTTTCACTATTGTATTTTGTTTTTTACAGATGGAAACCAAAATGCTATTTGCCTTTCAGTATGCAATTCTGAAAGGAAAATGACTCTTTTAAAAGCTTGGTTGAGACTGTCGCTGGCATTTTTGTTGACAGTAACAAAATTTAATCTCTTCCAACTATTTTTCTGAGGTCTTCAGTCATATGCTCATCACAAATATTTCCTGCTTTTCTCCCCCCTTTCTAAAGTCCCAGTTTAGCAGGTTACTCAGGTGCATATACATAATTATGAAGCATACAGAGAGTATCAGCTGCTGAGTTCTGCGTGTGTTTTTACACAGAGAACTTTAGCCCAGAATTTCCTTATTTAAAAGCATGTATGTCTGTTATTTACATCTATAGTATTATTATAGTTTATTTTGGAGAAACTTCCTTCACTCAGGGAAGTCATGCAAGAAACTGGGCCTTGTGGATTCCTTTTCTCAATTTATTTCGTAATAGTAAGATACAGAAAATTCCTCAAATTCTAACTAAAATACCATTTACACAGCAGTTTGAGCAACAGACACACACACGTGCGCTTCATACTACAAGGACACATGGATGGAGTTTCTGCTTTTTCTGGTGACTGGTATTTATTACATTTTACTCTCTTCATGTTTTAGTATAACAAATAAATTACCTCCATATTTTAACATTAAATTGCCATCTTGCTGGAGCTACTGATTCAAGCAGGTTGGCTGTAATGAGCACACCACCTTAGCCAGCTCTCAAATTAGAAAAATGGCTTTAAACCACTTTGATTGCAAAGGTTTCTACTTGGTAAGTTCTGGAGCTCTGGTCCTCCAGGCCTGTTGGCCAAGAGCCTTTGCACACCATACAGCCTGTGCTGGGGACAAAGTGGGAAATGCCTGCAAACACAGCAAGCATCCTTCCTCCCAGCTGTCTCTGGCTGGCAAGAGTGTTTTCAAATAGCTCAATTTTACACTAGTTGAATGCATATTCTGCAAAGGTGTGCACACTATTTTTCTTAATAGCTTAGTGTTTTTAAGATGTTTTGTGTATAAAAATATGTATGTAGTATATGCATACATATATACATTTCTGTTTTTAAAATACCATTAAGAATGTCATCAATTTTCAGGGAATAAAGGAAGGAACAAGAACAAATATTACACTGTTTATCTTCTATTCAATAGACTGCTTTTTATAATCTAGAAAGGCTACCTGGATAGGCTTAATATATGATAAGACAAGGTTTGAATAGAAAATTGCATGCTTCATTCCAGAACTTCCCCTCAACAGCTTAAATATATGTCTATGTACAAATATTTACACTTTTCACTTTCTCTGTGGGCTGTTCATTCTTTGGACCTTAGCACAGAATTAATATACTTTTCTGTCATATTTATAATTAGCATTTTAAAACTTATATTTCCTAGTCTTAGTAACTCTCCATAATTCTTAAAAAGAAGGGGGGGGGGGGTGGTGTTTGAAGAGGACACAGACATAATTTTCCTGTCTGAATATAGATAGATGCAGAACTCCCGCAGAAAGAGATTTATCATTAACTAAAATTCAGAACATCAAAAAGATTCAAATTGAACCCTCTGGCATCTTCAGCTCCGTATCAAGATGGTATTACCAATTTCTGAACATAGTCACTAATTGCTTTTGTCTGTGAAATGTCTTTTAACCCATTAAAAATGCTCAGGGCAAAACCCATGTATTTTATGGATTTAGTTCCTAATACTTTGTAACTCAGAAGATCTGATAACTATGATAAATCTCTAAAGACTCCCATGATCTGAGTCTCATCTTTTCCTTGTGTACTATGCTTGTAGCATTAATTACGATTTTTATATATATGAGAATGCATTCACTAATTTTGAAATAGCCAAATAATTTAAAATCAAAATGCTCATGAAAAGCTGTTTACCATCTGAACATCCAAGCACAGATAAACTTTCGTAGCTATAGAAGAATCAAAATGAATAGGATAGATAGCTATTTGCATCAGTTCCAACTTTTGCCAAGAGACTTTCAATCAAAAGATTTAGAAGTTCTCCGGCCAGTGTCTAGACTGGCAGGAAGATGTTGGGATCACTGCAAATCCCGGGTTTCTCAAATTATCATGTATGATAAAAGATTACAAAATGAAATGGTAAATACCAAACTTGAATCTATGTCACAGTGTGGACTCAAAGAGCAAATGCAGCATTGTATGTTTTTGTAGCCACCTGGAGTGTCCTGTGTGTTATTTTTCAGGTTCCTCATAAAGCATTTATCAAGTCTGCCATTACAAAGTATTTTTTATTTGGCTTTTCTTTGTAGACCTAATTTCAGGCTTGTGTTTTGACTACTCGGTGGTTCTGGAACATCTTCTGACTGATTTCAGAGCTTGTAATTTTAAAGTTATATTGTCTGGAATATGGAAGGCTCAGTATGATATCTGACAGTTGTGTATCTCTACAAAGAAAATTATTTTTTATAATGATTTAAATAGAACTATGTTTATCTGACTTAACCTTTTTGCCAATAGAGATTTTGCTCATCTTAAAAAAGTTTGAGAATGAGAGGAAGTAGCTTTTCTTTTTCTCTGAATAGCAGAAGACATAATCTGCAAAAATGATTTATTTAAGTCTGTAGTTGTTTGGTTGGGTTTTTTTGTATCTCAGTTGAGTGGGGCACCCTAGGTACTCTTTATCTAACTCCATAGGTGATATTCTGAATATTGTTACTGTAGCAAAGAATTGCAGGTGGGGAATTAGTACATTGGGACTTACAGAGGTGGTCAAGAATGGAAAGGAACAGGACTATAGAGCAAAACAGCCTGTTTATTTTACAGTTTTGATTATAGTAGTAGCTTTGCATTAATCCATTTAATAATAGAATACAACTTTGCTGACTACATGAATTTGAAGAAATTATTAGGCTTCCCCCACCAAACACACTTTTAAAGAGTAATACATCATCTTTGTCTTTGTTTCCAGACTGGGTAGGAATTTCTTTCAGATGGAACTTACTAGACTAGGCTGTATGTGTACTATATTTATATAATATTATATCTATGTGTGTGTCGATATATATACATTTAACATTTGTCATATCAATTCCTTTTATTAACTACGCTGTTTGTAATTTGTCAAAGACTTTTTATGAAAGGGAGGGGGAAATATTAGCTAAAATAGGGAATGAGGAATATAGGTTGACACTTATACTCCTTAGAGATCCCTCAAGTATTTTCCATGATTCATGCTATATCAAAAAACTTCCTCAAAAGTTTGGAAGATATTTTGCAAAAAAATGTTCATTTTTGATGTTTAATATACCTTCAGTATATTTACCACATTTTTAAACACAAATCCAATAGCATAGAATGAAAACTTCAGTGCCATCTGAAGTGAATGAAAATATATCAATTTAAAATATACCTATTTGTAAATCTCAAATGCAGGGTTTTTTTAAATTTCAATCACAATAGTACTGATGAAAAGAAATAAGTTGTTCAGATGCTTATCTTGAACCAACAGAGTGAAAACAATCAGGATTTGCTAATTGTAAATCACCCTGCTATTGTACAAAATACCCTGGAAAATAGCTCTCATAAAATAATCTGTAACCATTGGCTCTTTTGCTTTTACAAATTCTAATAATTTTATACCAAATTTTCTTCTTATTAATGTCTCCTATCTTATTTTCTTAGACTGTGTGTGTGCCTACTGAGGTTATGAATGATCAATCACAAAGCAGAAGTCACAGGAAATGTATTTTTGCACCAACCACATTTTCCTTAGGGTTTTTCTGTTGGTGTTTGGCTTAGTCCTTTTCCCCATCCTAAACAAAGTAATATCTACTTAATTTTCTTTTGCAAGTGGTCCTGAGGTAAAAAAATTATTGCAGATACTCGAAGTTACCACATCATATTGAGAAATACGTAACTACTGCCCTTATCCCATTACTTTGGAGTAAGTTTGTTTATTATAGTATATGGTATTGTAGGTTGTATATATTATTAGCTACTGCTGGAATTGATTCCTCAGTTCACAGAATTTATTATGCGTGTTTTAACCAATTTTGAAATTCAGTTGATAATTGTTTGATGAGTAACAGGAATGATTAACATAAAATAACAAAGATGAAATAAATTCCATCAATTCTGGGGCTGGGGGAGAAAAATAATATTCTTCAAATTCAAGACGACAGGTTCATGGATTGCAGTTTAAAGCAGCCTCAGCAGATGGACATATTCAGTCACGTACAGCTACCTGATATTTGGTTGTCAAAGACCTTGGACTGTGCTGGAAGCAGACATATTTACCTCTCACATTTACAGACAGGTCAGGACTGAGGTCATGAACAACAGAGTGAAAGAAATCTCAGACTTTGCCTGCTAGCGCTGTATCTTGGGATACAGCTCTGTTCTGCCTGAGTTCAATTTCTAATGCTCCCTGACCCTTACTCTGTTATAAATAATCAGAAATATTCATTACAGAATGGCAATAGCTTTGGAGAAGTGATGGAGTGTATATTATAAAAGGAAAAATACATCCAATTCTCATAACTCCTTGCAAATTGCATTGGAAAGCCTTCAGCTGAATATATTCACATCCTGCTTTAAGAAATGCTACAAATAATGTGATGAGTTGAATTATCCTCAAATAATTCAGCTCATGTAGATGTGTGTGTACCTATTTCAGTGTGCAGAGCATTATCATTTTCTGTTTTCAGACTGGTACAGCATATTTAAATATTGGAAAAAAATAATTTAATTTAAGGTCAAGTATCACTATTAAAGTCATAAAGTCATACAGATTGAGTAGTGCTAACATGGTACTGCTTTGTTTTTTTCTATTTCTGTGCCTTTTTGGTTTTCTGTGTAAGCTTGAATCATTAGCATTAACAGCCTGGAAAATTCTACTTTTCCAGACATTAATGAAAAAAAAAAAAATCTGATTCCACAACTTGGTCACTTGCAGTGGATACAAAAGAAGAATGTGCTCGCAGTGCTGTCATTCCCATGTATTCAAATTTAGTGAAGGGTGCTCCAGAAACAATCATGAGGATCTTTTTTTGTATTAATATTAAATTTTGAGGATAGCTTTCTCTGGAAAATTTTCCACTTGTTCTTGTGAACCTTGTTGTATTTTCTGTTTTTTTTTCTCTGCAGCCATAAATGATAGAAGCACTGTTGGTTTTGGAACTCTTACTGCTGCTTTGTTTTTGGTTTTCTCACCACAGAAGTTGGAATTCCGTAATGCATTTGCAAGCTGATGCTTTAATAAGAGAAATGAATTGTACAACAGCAAGGAATGCAAGATTCGAAGGCTTATTCAGGCTATCTTATGGTCTATAAAATACCATACCAACTGAAGTTCTGATAGGAACCCTGAGTAGAAATTTCTTTTCTGTTCAGTGTAACACAAGAAAAGCAGCTATTAGTTTTTGTTAATTAATTAATTTTTTAAAATCAGTTTAATTAACTTTATTAAGTATCTGTCTTCAATTTCTAGTGTGACCATTTGCTTTTGGATAAGACCACAAAAGTCTGCTAGGTTGTAACATTTGCAAATGTTCAACTTGCTACTGAAAAGAAATAAAATCTTCTGTTGTAGGCTTCAAGCACCAGTGGAACTTAGAAACTTTAGCGAAGTCGATACTCACAACTAAGTTCCCATTCCATCCTTTAGCTCTTAAAACATCTGTGCATTTATCAGTACTACTATTAATATTCAGTACAAATCGTATATAAGGTTACTGGGAGTGGCACTGCAGTTTGTACACAGTGTTTTCTGAAACATTGAAGCACAACTTAATGTAGCTCTGAGGGCAGTATTTTCTATTCTGCAATGGTTCCTATTATTTACACTTATGTTTACTTCTATGTTGATTTATATTTGTTTTGGCTCTTTAATAAGGAGGGACAATTCTGACATCTCCTGTGGAGTGAAAGCTAATTAAGTTACATGTGGCAGTGGTTAGCAGAGGCTCCTGGGTTTAGGAAACCCGAGCACATGTAAGGAGTGTCTGCAGCAAGCGCTCCGGCACATATACATCGAGGTCTACTGTTCTTTCTATATAGGCAAGTTTGTACTTGCAAGACAGTAAATGTAGATGGGAAATTACATCTCATTCAGTGATCCATACTGATTCCCCACGTAGATTTTCTATGCCCAGTGTTGTTCGCTTTCGAAAAGGGTGAGTGAACTCTTACAGAGTGTTCTTATGACACATTAACAGTGTCTACAAGTGGAGAAAGTGCAGAGTCCCCTATAAATTTACAGCCTTATTTACTGCATAATAAGTTCCCAAGGGAGAGAAACTCTCAGGTGCAATGATCCATAGAGGCTAAGAAGAAATTGGAGGCAAGCGGACTCACCAACATTCTTCAACTGATTACTCATAAACCTCGGAAAAATACCGTTTTAAACCCTGAGACAGCCTAATTTTATCAAAACAGTGCACTGATTTAACTTCATGTTACCCCAGAAATCTTCATGTGTTGCCCTGGTAATTTATGTGATGTTCCTTTGCAGGAACAAAAAAATCTATCTTACACTTAACTCTTTTTGATAATTAGTTCTCTCCCATCTGCTTACAGCTGGTATGGCAGAAATGTGCTTGCATTTCCTTATTTGCTCATGCCTTGGAGTCATCTTTTAATATAAATAGCTGTGAATCTCCCAATAATTTTGAAATGAGCCTTTTTCAGTTTCTGGCCAGCATGTCCAAGTCACACTCCTTGTTGCAATTTTTAGTCTGTTGTTAGGGGAATGCAACCTGACCTTTATACACTATTTAATAGGAAGGTACAAACTTTACTTCATATGTGGTCCATCTTGCACTTGAAATATATTTTTAAGAGCAGTGTGATCAGACTCACATAAACATCATATCTCCCGAGTTTATCTGTTTTCTTCTCTCTGAGAAACTCCAAAACATTTAAAGTACATTCTTTTTGCAACCAGGCAATAATTTCCACCTAATAAATAATTCCAGAGTGTTGCTGCTCTAACCAGCTTAGTTTATTTAACACAAGATAAGGCACTCCATATTTCTCCCTGCCCTGGATAATGCATTGTGCATTTATGTAGGGTGGTTTTTTAAAAAATTTTCTTAAGAGTTATCTTTTGACCCAGTTTTTAGGGTAAATGTATCCAACTCCTGCCTTGCATATCTTATTTATTGTAAAAGCCTGCAACAAGCCAGGAGAGAATTCCTCCAAAACAAAATAATACAGGAACAAAGTAGCTGGCCACAAACTAGGCTATTCTTAACACCTCAGCAAATGAGGTATGTTGACTTAGGATTCATTGCAGCTTTCCTGCCATCTGCAGTGTTGGCTTGCTTCTTACACAGTGAAATAAGCAACAATCTTACAGTGGAAAGAGTTCTAAACATGTATTTAATGAATAAAATATGTGCGTGCAAGATGTGGATGCCCATGTTTGTCTGGAAAGATAAATTTGGCCTTTGTAATTACAGCTTCCGATCACAAAGGTTTTACTTGGATTTTGCAGAAGATAAGTAAGGTGATTCTTTGCAACTTGGCTCGTTTAAGAAGGTCCAATTTTAATTTAGGCTTTTATTCTAAAGTATTTTATTGCTTTTTATTACTTCTAACTGGTGACCAACAAGTACTGATATGTATTTATATGTTTTAAATGTTTGAAACTTTTTAATATATTAAACATGCCTTTAAAATTATCCTCACCAAATCCAGTATTGAAAACTCCTGAAAGCCCTATTTTTTAATTAATAGTACAAACTGAAACATGCATCAGTCCTTATTCATGTGCTGTCAACTACTCTGATGAGCTGTTCATTTGTCACAGTAACTCTCATTTTTCCAATCCATTTAAGACCTGCCAGAAAATGACTTGAGGTGTTCAAATAGTTTATATTTAGTTAAACAAAAATTCTAAAAAAGTATTTAAAAAAACCACTGGAAATTTGGCTCTGTAAAATTAAATTATAATACAACTTTTGGATGAAATCACATATTTGATTGTTGCATTTTCAAATTAAATTTTTAATCTAAAAAACATAATGAAGATACATCTTGAAATTATTTTAAATAAATGTTTTGTTATTTAAATGTCAAAGTCTTCGATCTTTTCAGGGTGTTTGGTTTTCACAAAAAGCTGCATATAATCAATGAGATGGCTGTTATTTTTTATAATTTGAGTAAACAGAATTCCAGCTAAAAAATACCAAAGCTCTTCTAAAATCAGTGGAAAAGAAGCAGCATGATTTTTCTTTAGATCAAATAGTCTATTCTTAGACAGGACACATGGCAGGGATCCTAGCCAAATACATGGCAGTATAGATACTATTCAATGTGACTACAGGAGAAAGTATAAATCAAACCATGTTTCCGGTTGCTTTAACTTGTTCTGCCCACTTGTGAGGAAGGCAGCTGGTTAATTCATGCTGTGGCATATATAAATGTGGATTAAAGTCACCTTTGGTTACTCTTAAAGTACAAAACTGAATTGAATATTTCACATTTCATTGTCCTCCATGTACAAACCTCTCTACAAGTACTTTTTCTATTAATATGCTAGCGAAATCAATGCTTTTGTGTTATGTACTTTAAAGTTCATTTCTGCTGCAGAATATAAGCCACAGAATGAATGAAATAATCATTGTGAATTTTGGCATATTTTGTTGAAAATACATACTGTTTTCAGCACTTGACTACATACAATGTACCTTATAAAACCACCTCATTTGCAGGGATCTGGCTGAGCAGAATTGACAGCCTGATACTAGCTAATGAGATTTGGATATCTGACTTCAAGTAGTTATGGTTCAGTAGCTACTATTTGCTCTGGACAGTGTGTGGAAAACCACTAAAATTCTGTCAGGAGTTTGCACAGTTACTGTTGTAGGTCAAGTAACATCAAATAGTAAAACATCATCATCATTTCCTGAATTTGCTGCTCCATGTCATGTCCACTGGTAACAGTGACTGGGAAATTTTCTCTGATTTTTGCTTATACACTCTCAATTTTAAATATACTTTTCTACAGTTTCTAGACGGCTATGTTTAATTTCTAGCTTTAGGAAGACAAACATGCAGATTTCAGAGCCACTGAGCTAGTGGATTTTAAGAAGGCAGAAATCTTTGTGACGTCATATTGGTGTTTTTTCTTATTGTAATCATAATGCATTGAATTAGCTTGTTCAAAGAAATACTTATTCGAAAAAAGGCTTGATCAATTTTCTTCTTGACCTTTTTCCCTACATAATCCAAGTACTTCATCAACAGTATTCAGTTTATCTCCGTAAAGCTTCTTGTGTGGGTTGTGATCTGATTCCATTTTAAAGCTGGAAACACAGGCAGAAGATGACTTAATAATAAACTTTTATCATCTAGAAACTCTGTGATGGACAGGAAATTGTCCTTTCTGTACTCCAGTTCTTTAATCACCAGGCTGTTCATACTATTCTGACTAGTTTCAACTGAAACAATGTGTAATGACTATGGTAACTCCATAGTTAAACAAACAATTTAAATAATCTGTTAATAGGCAGTTTCACTTCATTAAACATTCCTTCTTTTGCTTGATTCATATTTCTTCTTTAAACAAAAGCCCTTTTAATTACTTATGTCTACTTCTTTCTATTTACTTTTTTTAACAGCTCATCTTTTTACTGGTATTCTGGCCATAAACCTAACTATGAGCTTTGCAATCAATGCTACCAAAAATGATGATGTTCAATATGAAATTGGGATTAATTACAAATATTATTGTCTAGTTCCAGGCTCTGATTTAGTTGTCTTGTTTTCATATGAATAACTTCTATGGCTTTAGGAACGAGTACATTTTCCTTTGCTTATTTGAAGGTAGACTGGACAATTTAAGCAAACCAAGGGTTTGGGGAAAAAACTTTTCCTTCTTTCTAGGCAAGAGGTGAACATCAGACTGATCATGTTTGAGCAGCACTTTACAGTACGTAGAATAAATTCTAAAACAAAGTGCATGGACAAAAACAGGAAAAAACAATTCTTTAATAGTTTACACTTTTTGTTTTGTGATCCGTCGTTGAATAATAGTTTCTATAAACAAACTACCTAAATTTCACTACGCTATTTGTGAGATTAAAACCTTAATGGGACCTAAACTATTGTTGTCTTATCTTTTTTGTTTGTTTGTTAAATGTACTTTAACATGTAGTTGCAAAAAATACAAATAATTTCACAAAAACCAAACTGATAGAAAAGTGTGAACATGAAACTATGAAAAACTACAAGAAATTACAATGTTATTAATTAAGATTTATAATTAGCATTGTAGGTTTCTTGGGAAAACCCACCTGGTGAGTAAGATCTTGTACTTCATTAATTTATATTACCAAGTTCCAATTTCTTTTCAAGTCATTGCAGAGGTAGACTGAAGAGGACTTTGATATGGCTGCTTATTCAGTCATGGAAAGGGAAAAGGATATATTGAGGCTCTTGTTTACACTGCTATCTGCTATCTGTGTTAATTTTTCTGAGCTGTAAATTGTCATGCAGTCCATAAATAATTTCTGACTCCTGACATTCCCATGTAATGAAATCTCTAAAACTACAAGTATTATATTACTGCTGGTGGTGATCCAGTCCACTACATTGAGTCAACACTTATAAATATCCCTCAGGTTTCAAGTGCAGTTCTAATTAAAACCTAGAATTTGGATAGTCAAGTGCCAATTAGCTCATAATTCCCACAGAGCACACAGAAAATCTAATCTTCCTCCCTTTTTTCTAATCCTTTAGATGGCAGCATAGCAGATGCAAAGCTTTATGCTGCTGAAGCACCAGCTGGGAAGGATACCTTCAGTGGAGCCGCTTTGAGCTCTCAGGAGCTGCCATGCTAGCTGGGGCATTGAGGACGTCCTTACCCTTCCCTTCTTATATGGGCAGTCTGCTCCGTAACCCAAATTTGCCCAGATATCTCTTTGCCCAGGTCAGACACTTCTAAACTGCCCCAAATTCTGTATATGCTACCATAAAATCATAAGATTTTTTTTTTTTTTAAATGAACTTGCTTTCCAAAGTACTACAGAGAGATTATTCCATCTTTATTTGTGCAATAGTGTAGGGAGCCAACAGAAGTTTTGTATACGGAAAGTCAGCTTCAAATGTTATCCTAGTAACAATTCTTCCTGGAACTAGCGAAGCAAAAGTTCTTGATAATTATAATGAGCCTATTAAGCCTAGTCATGAGTTTAGTTCCATCAGGAAAAGTTTTAGATTATTTTCTCATCTCTTCTATTCTGTTGAGAATAATTAGGGGCATGATAATCTGCTTACCTAAAAGAGGAATAATAATTATTTTCTAATCCCAATACAGTGTGTGATTTAAAACAAGGCCATTACACTTTTGAGTGGGTTTTTTTGTGGTTTGTTTTTTTGGTTTTTGTTTGTGTTTTTTTTTTAATTAGAATTAGGAAAGCCATAAGTGTAAAACAGGTGATGCGGTCAGTTAAGTTGTTTTGGGCTGCTTTTCATGAGCACAGTGCCATTGAGCTTGCTTGGCTCTCTCACATGTAATAAGGCTACAAAAAAGTTCCAGAGGCTTCCAGCTACGACAGATTTGCAACTGCAATTACAGGGATAAGTCCCCAGCAAGATGACTATTCAGGAATGTGCTTAACATGGCATTACATCGTAATAAGTAGTAGTAGCCTTGCCCTTCTGATTGTCATTGCAGCTGAAGTATGTAGAAGCAGACACCAAGGACACTTCCAGGCTTCCGATTCCAAAGTGAATAATCTGCTACATTAACAACAGCATTATGTATTTGCTGAAGATACAGAGATACCTTGTAATGTTTATGACTAGGAATGTCTGCTGTCTAATGCTTCAGCTGCTTTATCCACGGTAAAATCAATAATGGTCTTAGACAGTTTTATAGTTTTAAATATTTCAGATACCCATGCTTGTGCAGAAGCTTGTTGTTTCTGAGGAAAGAAGGTATGCGTTTGGTGTCTTAAATGCTATATACACTACAACCTATTACTTCTCTTAGAAGCACAAAAAGATATACATGTAGTCACTATGTTCCTGTGACTAAAAAGAGAAACAAAATGGCTAATTCCTGAATTTGTTCTTGCTAGTTTTTAGGTCGCTCATAGGAATAGGTGCTTTGTTTCATGACAGCTCTTGGTGACTAGGAGCACAGTGATTTCTGTGTTGTTCCAAAGGTGTTTGGGTTTCGTTTGAATAGCTCTTTGTGACTCAGCTTTTCTGGCGCTTTCTCAAAAAAGGTGCTAATCTAAATCACAGACAGGAAAAGACCATGATCACTTCAAAATATGAAAGTTGTTTATGGTGATTTCTACTATTGCTTAAAACAGGTTTTGAGGCAGTGTTGGCTACAGAGTTGGTGTGCACATTGAAGGTGCCTAAAACAAGACAGCTTGGTCCCTGAATTATGCCTGACACTTTTGTGTCATTTAAGTCCTACTTAATTTTGATGGAATAATGAGAAATTACTATTTCTTTTATGGAGCACTAACCAGTAGCTGTGCTTAGTTTCTTATATTCTGTGGCAGGAAGTTGCTGTTTACTCTGGCATTGATAATTACAAGTTACAGTTTGAAGGACACTGTGGGGGGAATTCTGGGTGTACTAAAACCAAACTCCATATTGCAATAATGACCATGTTTTCTTGTAGATCTAGCTAAAGGAAATGTCAATTTCTTGCTCTAAGTACACCAAAAATAAAAGATAATTTTGAGTTAAAAATAAGAGCTATGATTGGGTGACATAGATTATGACAATAAAGCAGAAATTTAAACTAGGTTATACGTATAGCAATCAGCATTAGTTGTGGAAAAAGGTACTGACAAAATCCCATGTGTTTTTTAACACTTTATTTCTCCCAAGGAGCTAAACATCAACACTGAGTCTCCTCCTGTGAATAGTAAATATAATACATTTTTCGTGATAATATTAGAATAACGTTTCTTGTCATGGTTTAATGCCTCGTTTCTGCATCACTAGGGAAGCTGCTTAATATGTGCAGAACAGCAGCAAAATTGTTAATAGAAGCAGCTCGCAGTGTAATGCTTAAACAAGTACTATTGATAGAACAAACAGTGATCTAGCCTTGTAAAGCACCACCTTCTAACTGAAGAAGCTTGCTGGTTTTATGTAAATTTTCACAGAGAAGCAGACCATGAAATATGTTCTCTATAGAATACTTTTGCAGAGGATGGAGTATGTGCTTGCTGAGAAATGGATGTCTGAGACTGCAGTGGAGATGCCTGCTGCATTTCTTGGGAGACTATTTGTGAGAACTTTTTAAAAAAAACCATGAGCATTTTGTGTTAGCCAGCTGTTACCTTAGGCTGCTTTACCTAACTGCTTTGTAAGTGCTGTGTGTGTGCAAGTATGTAGCAGTTTCAGGTTTTAGCATGTTGACAAGTCAGACAATAGAGCCATTTCTTTAACATATTATGGGTATAATCTTGTTTTGTATTCGTTAACTTGTGTATCATATTTATGTCCTTGTTATTTTAACATCTGTACGTGACTCGGAGAGATCAGAGGTTATATTAAGGCAGTTTGTCTCCTGCAAAACTTACAAAGCAAAAGTGATTACATACTGAAAAACCGGTTGTATCTAATTACAAGAATAGTGTACTCTCAAAATCAATATCCTTGAAAGAAAAAAGAATTAAAAGCAATAATAAAATCTATTAGAAGTTAAATTGCTGTGATATATTAGAGTATGTTACTAAAATGGCTTCCTATCTTTTCAATGGTGCATTGAAAAGTAAGGCAGGATGGATGGATGAGTCATAATATCCATTATTAAGAAATGGTTAGGACTCACCAATATCCTAGGGTCATTAGGCAGCTTAATGGGAAATAATTCTTGATTCAGAAGAAGACCCCATACCTTCTCATAACTGGATGGAGTATCTATAGCAATGCCTCCTTGTAGTCCAATATGAACACAGTATAACTTTGGTTATGTATCATCCTCCTTAACAGATAATACACAATGCTTTCCTGAAGGAAGCAAAATAGAAATAAGGCTTTCAAGAAATTAGTAGAATGGCTGCCGTGCATGTAGAAATGCAAAAGTGAAGTATGTAATGAGAAAGGAGAAGTTGATAGAATGAGTAGCATCTATTCTGGCAAACTTCTTAAAGCCTGCCTGAGTGTAACCACATTCTTCTGTATCTTTTCTTTTAAGAGTTTAAATGGGAAATATATTGTGCAAAGCAGATAACATGAATACACATTAATCACAATTGTCTTTTTTCTTTCCTTATTCTGATAATATTTTCTTCTTACTAATACTGTACTTACTTTTCTTTCTGTTTAGCAAACTGTTGGATTTATTTATATGTTTCGTAACAATATGGAAACTAGGGCTACCTAATTCCTCTAATGCATAGACTTAGAGTGCAATGTTATGTTAGCACACTATGGACCATCAGTGGAACGAGGGTGCAGACTGGAATACTTCTCAGGTAGGATTAATAGCATTTGGGTATAAAGATGATTTTCATCATCTTTTATAAGGATGGATAGAGAGCAGGTTGCACCCTTTTATAAGGGTGGATAGATAGCAGGTTGCAATTTAATTTTCCATTATTTCTTTAATTAAACATGAAGCCCAGACAGGGCCTAATTATCTCAGTGATAGAGTATATTTCTCAGTATATGTTACAATTTTGTTAAATCAATAATCCAAACTAAAACTTTCCGGTAGATTTTTTTTCTGACAAGCTTTGTTGTAAAGTTCTCTAAGTACTCTGAACTACTGGGTCCTAACTGCCTCTGACTGCTCATCAAAAATTTGTGAGTACCTTTAATCTTAATTTTTTTCCACCTTAATTCCTTTAGTTCTTGTCCGTCACGTATTTCATCTCACAAAGACTCCGTGAAAGTAGATTCATTATTATCAGTGAAGAGTCAGGTATCCCAGTGATGAATGTTACAAAGTGGTAGTAGAGAGATGAATAATTCTCCCATCAAAAGGTGAACAAATCTGTTCTGAGAGCTGAATTTGAAGTGTGCAGTAAAAATTAAACAAGTCACACACTAATGAAGACACACCAACAAAATTAACTATGCGTCCAAGACCATATAATCAAAAACTGTATCAAACTGCATACAGAGAGAGGCCTCAGAGGTTTCAAACACAAGCTTAATTCAGGCATATTTTCTCTTCGACTACTTGACTTTTTCAATCTTAATGGTGTTCTGTCTGAAATTAGTGTGTGAGGGAATATAATGTATGCACACATGATTCCTACTGATTGGTCAAAGCTTACATATTTCTACAGCATGTGGGAAACTGTACATAGCATTATTCATAATTTTTAAGTATTTTTTTAAAACTTGCAAGAAATAAAAAGAGGAAGAAGTGACAACAATAGCAATTAAAATCCGTTCTGCCAACATCATATACTGTTGTAGTGTGCTTATGACTCTAGTTCTTCATTTCCTAGATTTCTTTGGGCTACTGACATCTCTATAATTAAACAAAGTTTGAGAACTGTCTTAGAAATAAAGGCCTGGGAAAACCCCCAACAACCTCCCACTCTCCCAACTTTAGGCACAAGCATGTAGGAAATGACACTATATGGGCAGTAATGACAAAAGCTACTTACCACTTATTTTGTCTTAGCAATCACCTTGGATTGAGGCTGTTTTCTTTTTACACTGCAATAAATAATACTGCATTTAAATAAGACAGCAAAAATGAGATGAGAATGCATAAAAGAGTAAATTGTGTATGACCCAACCAATGAACAGTGCAGACAGTACATGTTCTGAATAAAAGTTGAGGTAGTTAGCTCCCTCTGAAAACTAATGCAGTGCTTATGAATAACTCTTGGGAATGAACAATGGCAGATAAATGGTTGTTTCTGCCATTGCGGTTTAGATTCTTAACCCTCAGAAAAGAAAGACAAATTGCATACAGGATTTTTAAAAGCCTTGATGGAATTATCCTCATGTTTCTCTTAATATTCCTTGAGGTAATCATCACATAACTCATTTTTAAATGAGAAAAAAAATCTCTGTGCTCTTTTTAGAAATAGTTTCAATGTGAGATACAGAAAAGACAGACTTACGAGAAACATTTCTTCCATTTCTTTCTTTACTGAATTAGAACTGAGTGTACTTAAAGTGCTTCTCTGGTTCTGCATATCATGGTATCAAAAAGTTTGAGTCTGCTGAGGTGTGAGGAGCATTAGAGTGATATAATTTACAGGATCACCGTGGATCTGTAATTTGCATTCCTGGCTGAGCAGTTCTAAACTAGGAAGTTCAAATAAGAACAAGTTCAACACATGTCTGCCTATTCTCCACCTAAATGGAAAGGATTGAAAGAAAGGAAGAACTGAGATTTAGTTATCCTGTATAATGTAAACATTACTTAGAGGAAATGAAAAAGACATAAACCAAAAGTAAACTTAGAAAGAATGTGGAGGACCTACAGGCAATCTGGAAATGCTCAAATACTCTGCTTTAAATGGCAAGTTAGCCTTATATTCTTTCTGATGTATAGAGTACTTCAGATAATGTGCAAACATCTTAGACACATCTTTGAGTGCAGCATGTATACGACAATTACATCTTAGATTGGATTGTAAAGAAAATTATTTTACTTACCATATTGCTCCTAACTCAACTTCTTGTTGAATTCTTGACCTGCAGGTTAGTAATTTTTTTTTTGGTGCTTACATAGTGGACTCTCAGTTTCTTGCATTGTCTGTGTACACGCAGGATAGAATCAACAGCATGTACTTACTGCTGAGTAATGTAATTATCAGTTAATGTTGGATAGATCTTACTGTGAATAATGTTTAAAAAAAAAAAATCGAAGGTAGGGTCCACTCAGAATTATCATCTGAGTTGGAATTTAATTATGTACCTGTTAACAGAGGCAGCTATTAACTGCATCACTTGGGTATGCAGATTACACGTTGTCTTTAGTAGAGGTCCTGCTGGTTCACAATCAGATAGTGTACAGTTGGTCCAGAAATTAATTTAGTTTTTAATTAAGCCATCATAAATAAAGGAAATAATAGGAAAGTCATATGACTTTAAAAAATACTTTTTATATTCCTAATAAATCTTAAGATGTAAAATGGTATAACTTCTAGTAAGTGTAATTTAGAATGCTTTCCTTTTTTACAGTGTTTCCATAGATCTAGTACATAAGGAAAATACCTTTCTGAGAAAGTCAGGATCAGTCACTTCAGAAAGCACTAAATTCAAAGAGGTTGTTTATTGTCTATTGAAAATTTTCAGAGAGACTGTTGTTATTGCCTTCAGTGGAAGATAAAAGGTTCTTAGTACAAATAAGTTATTTAATGAGTTGACTTTTCCAATTTTTAAATAAGTTCTCTTTAAAATATTTTAAGAAGTGTCAAAAAATTCACATTGGATAGTATGAAAGCGGTGGGGTAAGTACATGAAAGAGAATGTGTTTGCACACTAAGAATGAGTGTCAGTTCAAAGATACCTGTGACCTTCCTATTTAATGAACACAAACCAGGCATAGTTATGTTTTATAATTGCAGTCAGACCAGCAGCAATCTGAACTAATGTTATTCTTTAAGTGCTCTGATTATGGTGAAAAAGCAGCAAATACTCTGCCAAAGCAGTGTGCCTAAGTTGAGGAAGAATAATGGTAGTTCAAAACTATAGTACAAATTGTGTGTGGTTATAAGATGCAAAACATAGCAGAGAGAACATCTAGTCTGACAGAGATCTAAAGGAAGCATTACATTCTGATTCTTTTCAAAACTGTTTTAATCCAGGGTAATCTACCTCCACAGTTGTTTACAAGTTCATTTTTCAGTAAGGACTATGGATTTTTTCAGACGTTCTCCCATTTCTTGAGAGAGCAACTGAGTGCTATGGTAAGCACAACAGCTTTGAAAGTATTTGTTTTAATTAGCCCAACAATAATAAAATGCTTATTCAGCTGAATGATATTTTTCTTATATCTCTTTTTAGTTTTATATATCAAAAGATATACAAACAAATACTGTTTTCAGTTGAAATACGGAGAAACTGAGATAGAGTTGAGATACCTGAGGTCACACAAGATACCAGTGGTAGATTTAGAAACAGCAAATGCCTCTCCTGATTCCTGTTCCTTACCTGTTATTTACATTGTTACAGTATTTTATACCCCTTCTTCATAATAGTATTCATTAAGTTTTGTCCTCGCACAGGATAAAAGACAGTGAGAATGCCATTCAAAAAGAACATCTTTAAAGCACATTTGTCACAACTTTCCTCTAGGAAAAACTAATGTAGCAAAGGTTTTATATTTAAGAAATATTATTCTTTATCAGTCCAAAAATAGTACTAAATATATAGCCCATCTTTGTCAATCTATGTATCCATAATTACTAAGATTCAGCCATTAGGCAGATACAATGCAATTTGTAATTATTTTATTGGTGAAAAGCCTCCTAATTACTGCATAGTAGTTCTAGGCATTCAGTGCCCTGCTCCTTTAGTGGTGTTATTCAGTAAGTAAGATTTAATTTACCTATTGTATTATTACAACCTCTGGTTGTTTGCAATGGAATGTTTTGTCACACAACAAACATTCCAACAGTTCTCTCGTGAATATATTTTTGCCAACCTGTGTATTCTTTAATTTTTATAAATGTAAGAAATTTTCACTGGAAGCAATATCCTTAAAAGTATTTTTTAGAGCTCTTTTTGTTACAATTGTTAAACAATTGTCCTTTTTGCCAATAATGTGAGATAAACTGCATATGACATTGGATTCAGACTTGTTTCTAGCATTTTATTTGAATACCTGAGTTATATCCTCAGATTTCATTAGAACTCCTTTTTTCGTCATCCATTTGCTGAATAACCTCAATAAACAGTGTGCCTTCATTCAGCAGGACTGCTTAAAAATTTATTTGATCTTAATTGTATGTTGCAGAATTCCACATTTTCTCATGTGTTTTACGCTCATTGGCCTTTAAAGAAGCATGGCAATCACAGCATACATTGGTTTTTGTGAAGTACTTTGCAAACTTCTTCTTTCTTTAGGATGCTATTATTTCAAAGATGAAATATGTATAAATCCGGATGTTTATAAAATTTTCCATTTGCACTGACCCACTTTTTAGTACAATTGCATAAAAAGGATTTTCTGTTACAGGAAATTCTGTTTCCAAAGGATTTTAAAACTTTACAAAGCTAGTAGATTTGTGGTCTCCATTATTCTGGATATTGTGATCATCCTGAATGATGTCATCATGAAGAGCTTGTGTCTGAAAACCAATCTTACAGCTCTGATGCATTATTGATACGCTTAATGAAGCTGAATGAGGTTTTAAGTTTCAGGATCTCAGTACTTGTTTACACATGTGTACACAGGAAAATTAATGCAAATGAATTCTGAAATTATCTTAATTCATTTTATCTTTAGTTTAGGAGTGAAATAAGATAAACTAAATTAAGATCATTTTAATTTTAAATAAGAATATCTACACAAGGACTTAGGATAATGTAATTAATCCACTTCAAAGTTCATACATTTTAGTTAATTCCAATTAACCTTCTTGAGTATTGTCATGTTGGTAAATTCCTACGAACAGCATATCTCTAATGTAGTAATGTAGATAGATGAACAGGAGTGCTTCTGGCATCTCTCTCCAGAATGAGAGCAGAGAACAACTTTCTTGAAGACGGTTCTTTCTTCCAAGATGTGTTACTCTGGTTTGTCTAACTAGGCTCACTTTCTGAGGAATATTACAGGATTTTTTTAGTTTATTTTCTAAGAAGAAAATTACCCAAATGCTGCTTTGTTTACGTAACTGAATGTGCAGTACAAAAGACTGTAACTTCAACATTATCCCAAATACCAGGAATCTCACTTTTCTAGACTTCTAAGCATTTGTATTCATACAAATGTATACTTCTCTCATCACTTCACAGCATCATCATTGGAGTCACACTGCTTTATCATGTGTACAGATATATCCCATTTGGGGATTTAGGATGCTGGGGGTTTGTGTGTGTGTGTGATTTTTTTAATAGTGAGAGGCTGCCTCATCTTTTTCTAGTCAACTGTGTCAATAGAGACCATTACCTTTGGAAGCCATGTTAGCCCTCATGACTCACCCTGAATCCTCATTGCAAATAGAGTAAGTTCTAATTTAAATGAAAGCAGGGCCTGTGTTATAAGCTGTATATCTACTGTTAGAGCCTGTCAGGATTTAAATCACTTCCAGTGCAGGTAAGAGGTTTTGAGATAGGTAAGTTGTGATGTAGAACCCAGGTAAATCTGCAATGCTGACATAATCTAAATGATTAAATGTTTTGCAAAACACATAAGGAAACCCTTTCAAATTTCTGGCTTCATGCTCAGATTTGGGATCAGAATTGCATTCATTTAGTCCCACTCAGCCCTACTTACTGTTTACATTATCTGATCTTGTCAGATTCAGAATTTTCTCCTTATCTTTTACCCTTTATGCCATGTACAGATTGGAAGTTACCTATTCCCTATCACAGTCTGTACACCTGTGTGTTCATGCACAGGGAATAGATCATGGAGATCACATAGTCATTGTCTAATGAGAAGATATATTTGAATGAAATAGTCATTTTGTCATACATTCCTTTCAAACTGAATCAGCGTTTAATTGCACAGTATTTTCATTACACTGCACCTAATATTTAATTGCTTAGTACTGTATCAACTCTGATAGGTAGGGCATAAGTACATGCAAAAAGTGGAGTTAATCTTCAGCTCTTTTTCTCTAAAAACTTTTAAAGACCACTTTATCAAAAAGCAATAAATTTCAAGTTTATAAGGAACTTTCTTCAATACCCTTCACTTCAAGGCTCCAGAATCTTTTTCTGTAATATCATCTGCCCAAACATATTAAATGTGAGAACAGTCTCTAAAATGAAAATAACCAATGATCTATTTTTTTAAAGTTTAAATGTAATCACATTATATTGGACAGGTTATGTTCACACACCTCACCTGAAATAAATTTTACTTTACTTTCCAACAAGTTTGCTCTCTTCACATGGTTTCTCTTCCCCAGAGTGATACTGAAAACAGCTTCTCTGTCCCTTTCTTGCTCTAACTTACTGACATTTACTCTTCAATCAGCTCTTGCCATTAGCAGCAGCAGATTTCCACCTGGTTCTCTGTTTTCCTCCTTGCAATATCCTACACTCATTCTGGATGCTTCAGCTTACAAGCTAATGGCCAATTTCTTTTGAGCTGTGTATTTCCTTGTTCACGTTTTCATTTAATCTACAGCCCTACAACAACACTTCTCTGCACAAAAATAGCTTTTCTTTACTATTTTATTGAACACACTTCTTTCTTTGAGGCATGTTGTTGTTTCTGCTTTTCCGCAGATGTCTTATTCAATACTGCCATCAGCTTTTTCCTGCATGTAGCACCCTACATTTTTTGTACTTGTTTTAAAATTTTTTCAAATCTGTGCTCCCTTCTTATTCTTCCCTTGCTTCCATTTATTTTTATATCACTGCATAATATCTTATTGCTTTTTTGTGGAAAAAAACTGTCAAAATGAGGTGTTTATTTATGCCTTCCCATTGGCTTGACATTCTGTTCTCCATCACAAACATCCGTCATTACAAAGAAGCACAAGTTTGTAATCTGCTTCCTTTTCTAACTGTTCTGCTTGTCCCATCACATTTTCTTATATTTCTTGCACTGTTTTTATCTTTCCTTTTATTTCCCTTGACAATAAAAACATGATTAAGCCTTAAGCCTCTCAACCTTTAGAAAAAACCAAACACCTGAAATACTGCTTCTGTTCTCTCCATTTACTTTTATTTTACACAGGATTCTAATTAAGGTTGTCTGGACCTCTTTTCCTCTCAATCGTACTCCACTCCAGCTTCTGCACTCAGCTAAAACTATTGTTACCAAACTTTTTAATCACACATTTCTAGTTGAAAGTCCTTCTCATCTTACCTGAGCTATTAGATGCTTTTACCAGTCAGCCATTCTCTTTTTTTTAATATCTTTTCATTCATTGCTTTTCCTTATTCCATCCTATTAAGCATTTGTCTGCATCTGTGTTTTTTTCTTTAAGAGCACACACCTTTTTATTTCATAATTAGGGATTCTATTTTTGTAATAATATAAATCTGTCCTGGTTTCAGCTGGGATGTAGTTAACTGTCTTCCTAGTAGCTGGTACAGTGCTATGTTTTGAGTTCAGTATGTGAAGAATGTTGATAACACTGATGTTTTCAGTTGTTGCTCAGTAGTGTTTAGACTATAGTCAAGGATTTTTCAGCTTCTCATGCCCAGCCGGGGCACCTGACCCAAACTGGCCAACAGTGTATTCCATACCATGGGACGTCCCATCTAGTTTAGGAAATGGGAGGTGGGGGGGCAGGGATTCACCACTCGGGGACTGGCTGGGTGTCTGTCAGCGGGTGGTGAGCAATTGCCCTGCGCATCATTTGTACATTTCAATCCTTTTATTACTACTGTTGTCATTTTATTAGTGTTATCATTATCATTATTAGTTTCTTCTTTTCTGTTCTATTAAATCGTTCTTATCTCAACCCAGGAGTTTTACTTCTTTTCCTGATTTTCTCCCCCATCCCACTGGATGGGGGGGGAGTGAGTGAGCGGCTGCGTGGTGCTTAGTTGCTGGCTGGGGTTAAACCACAACAAAATCATAAAATTTTAAATGAGCTTAGCTTTTTCTTAAATGATATTGTTTCATTCAAAGAAGCTAGTAAAGTTTAAGTAAGAAATTTGAGAACGTGTACAGAAATGGCTTCTAGAACTAAAATGGTTAAAATGAAACATGGCACTAGCATTAACAATTTTAGGACATTATCTAAAAGTGTAAAGCTAAGTAATGTTTCCAAGTAATAAGTAACATATAGAGTACTGTAAATTAGGGCTAGCTATAGGGTAATCATCACACCTACCTGGAGGCAGTGTAAATATTTTATCCAGTAATTACAATGCTACATTATCTTCTTATTATACTAGTGATGTTTCATCACATAAGCAAAAATGGGAGAGGAAAAAGAAAACAAACCACAATACTTCATCCTACAATGTATTCTATAGCAGGTCATTCCAAGTAATTACTTTGCATTTATCAGTGACTTTGTAAAAAAACCCCAAACATTCACTTATGTCAAAGTCCACAGGCAGAAATCCAAGATTTTCAAAACTGTGTGAAGTCTGCTGACATTTTTCACCAAGACCTCTGAGAATTGTTCACTGAAATCCAGCATACATCTTTCAAAAACTACCATGGAATGTCATACAATCTGTATACAACAGAATCTCATTGTGTAAACAAAATGTTTCTAAAACACTTCATGACATGAGAGGAATGAAATGGCTTGTAAAACATCACCTTGTGCTGTTGAGTAGATTAAGTTGTTTTAATGAGAACAATATGCTGCAATTCTATGGTTTTCAGTGAAATAGCATTAGAGCAGACAGAGTTGCAATTTGTAGCTAATCGGAAGGGTTAGCTTAAAATCCGCTGGCATTGCAGTCAAAGTACATAGGTATCTATCTTATTTTTAACAAATGCACATGAAGCTTCTGGATGACATCAGTCTTCAAAACATTCTAGTTTACAGTAAGATTTTGAAACTAATACTTCCTGAACCTACAACTGGAAATTTGATCTAGTCTTTAAAAGTTTTGATTGAAACTACCAACATGAGTACAAGATAACTGCTGCATATGAGTTTTGTAAGCTGAATGACCCAAAATACACATCACGAAAGACTGACTAGTTTTGCATCTGATATTAGTGTTAGAACATTATTAAAATTAATACTGTTTCCAGGAAAAACAGATACTGGATCATTATGGCATTGCATATTCCAAGTGTGCTGTTTTTTATTTGGACTTTTCCACATGTTTTGACCTTTAGTACAGTAAATTTTGTTCTTGAACAGTGAGAAAAAATGTTCTAAGGTTAGTCCATAATAAATGAGAGTGTAATTTAGAAGTAAATTCAGGGCTCATCAGAGATTCTCTGCAGTAGGAATTAGCATACGAGACTTTTTATATAAAGTTAGAAAAGAAAAACAGCTACGCAATACATATTCATAAAGCTATATCCATAAAGCTCACTCTGAAGTGTAGGATTATTGCACTAAAGTAATTCAACTTTTCAATGAAAATGCCCTTAAACATCAAATAATAATTTCTGCAATCTCGATTATTATCGTCGATATATGATTCAATAATATCTTACTTGGAGTCTGAGATCCAACTCACAAATCTGTGATCTCAAATATTGTTTTTTTCATGCGATCTCAGGTAGAAAATAGTCAATAATTTACTTTTCGTTTAACCTTATATAGAAACTAACCAATTATCTTCTTTCACAACTAATATTGATTTAGAAATGGAAACAGAAAGAAAAGCCATTCCCGCAGAAAAAGGAGATTCACTGTGATCTAGAAGAGTAACAAGAACAGTGAAGAAGAAACTGTTTTATTACAAGTATGTTCAGACTAAGCAGACTTTTTTACATTTTGTTCCTTCAAAACTTTATTAAAGAATATTATTTCACTGTTTCTCTTTCAAGAAAATCTCTGCTATGGCAGGAATTTGCAGTAGGGAATCATATACAGGGGCTTTTGGCTGGAAAGGGCGCTCGGGGCAGCAAGCCATGAGCTGGGGTGGGTGAAGTGACTCTTCCCACAACAAGGCACCTTCTGGTCCAGCCCATTCCCCAGCCTTAGGCAGAGGTTAGGGACAGTTGTAGACTACAGGGCAAAAGTTGTCTCTGTGAGATGGGGCGGGGGGAGTACAGGCTTTGTGATACAATTCTACTTTTATTTCCTTTACTTATATATAACACAAACTGCTGCTGAATCAGCTTTTAAAGAATAGTGATCGGCTACATGCATGAAAATATAGCATACAGAGCTAGAACAACAACAACAAAAAGTCGCATTTTGAAAAAAACATGTAACTAAGCATGGTTGTTTACTGTATAGCAAGGGTCCCTAAGGGTACAAGCAACAGAGGACAGCAGACGCATGGAAAGAACAGGCACGTGATTATACTAGAGATCCCAAACTGGTAAACGCAGATCACAGATGGCCAGTTACCATTCACTGAAGAAATGCAGCCATGAAAGCTGAGTGGAACTGGTTTGGGGGCATAACAAAGAACATCTATGCATGTAAAACACATTTAAAATATCTTATGGTAAAAAGAAGATTGAAAGGGTGTATTGAAAAAAAGATGTGCAGCCCTTACAAATACATGGAGGAAGAAAAGAAAGAAATGCCAGGCTCCAACTCTGTCTCTGCTGTTAAGGATGCCACATCTGCTTATCTGCAGTGGTGGTATCTGATCTGCCGTTCAGCAGTTTGCTACTGCAGATTCAGTAATCATTTGTAAAGTATTACATTAAAAGACACTTATGAGTCTTTTTGTGCTTGTGAAAATCTGCATTATGGGCCAAAACATGTGGCTCAGTAATTTCAGATCATGCAGTGATCTTCCTGGGGTCAACGATCTGTGTAGGAAATGGTTTTCATAAGCGGGTTGTTTGAAATGCGGTTCCAGATCTTTCTGTCACACTGCAGCATAAAAAACTAAGCAGAGCTAGATCATCTGCTGATGTAAATTACTGTGTCTGAAGTCTGTGTCAGCTCAGGATCTGCTACCAGAATTTTATGCAGAAATTTACACATAGCCAGAAGGTTTGTTTTGCAGAAGCAGTTCAGGCTTTATTTTATACCGCTGCTTGGAAGAATATGTAAATTGTAGAAGCACCAGACTTTTTTCTTCTTGCCTCCAGATGTACTATATCAATTCTGATATTGCCAGTTTGTCTAAGCAAGGTTGGATTAGGTCAATACTTCATGCTATTCCTGAAGCATCCTAGTTTTCCTTAGAGTCTTTTCATTGAATAAATTGCACTTTAAGTCAATACTGAGCAAATCACTGTGTTTGGAGGCACTATTGCAGACAATGTGTCAAACAACTGCCTCTTTAATGTGAAACTTTTAATGGGTAAGAGTCAGCCAAAAAATAAGCACTGGAAAATGTGACCAAAAGAAATTTGTTCTTGAACTACATAAATATACAAAAACCTCCTATACTTTGGCATATATTCTAAATTCAGTACTTATCTACAAAAAAACCCTCTACAACTTAAAGTGTTGGTTTTGGAGTGTTTAATAATTGTCACTGAAAAAGAAAAAATACTAAGTTTAAAGAAAATCAGTTCCACATTTTTTTGGTAATATTCTGAGTTTTCAAACAATTTCTCTATTTTTATTCTTGTGTGTTCAACCTATTATTCTGATAATGACATGAGGAAATTACTCTATCAAATCCTGCATTAACAAATAATTACAAAATGGAAAATAGTTTCATATCTATTATGTAATTCCATATGATATTGCTGTCTCCTCATTAACATTGCCCAATACTCTGCTTATAAAACTGTTTTACGCATGGTTCTAATTCTGGCAGACCTCTAACTCTTGCTCAAATCTAGCATGCTAGGTAACTGCTGGAAGCTTCTTACAGAAAACATTCAGCAATTCTTGTGCGATATTATGAGAAAGGCCGTGCTTGGTTGTTAATACTAGAAGTGTGCGCAAGGGGATGTTCTGTTCTGAAGCTTGAAATGAAAGGTCCATGAGTCTTGTCATTGTTTGTCAGGAAACTGTTTTAATGTTTCTCGTTCAGACAAATTCTTGGTTGTTGAAATACATTTCAATTTGTTCAGTGCGATTAAATTTACCATAAGGCAAAAATTCAATATACAGCTGAGTCAGATACACTTGCTGTCAGCTGAGGCAGAAAATGGGGGAAAAAAGTAAATTAATAAAGTATTTCTCATTCCTTCAGGTATTTTATCACTCAAATGTACCATATATAATTTTCTGAAACATAAAAAAAAATTCATAAGAATAGGAACAAAGCTCAGTTTATTTTTATTTTTTTCTTATACCTGTTCTTTTGTGTTGTTATCTGTGTGTTATTAAATGTATCAGCACTATATTTTTATTTATACTCTTTATATTTAAATGGTTGTATTTGATGAGTATGTGGAGTACCTTAAAACACAATTGTATGCAGTGATATTCCCCTGTAGCCCCAGGAAGTTGGGAATATTCTTACAGTTAGCATAACACCTTAAAAAGCAAGTGAACACGGGGGTAGGACAATTATAGTGGATACTGCTTTCTGAGATACTACTGCTGAATAACATATATTGTTGGAAAGGTGGCAAATGCTAGCTGAACCCCTACATACAAATAATGAACTTATCACTGCCAACGGCATGAAAACCTGAGACACTTTCTGTTCATTTTGTTGCATATCAGCTTCATACCATTAAAACACCACTATTTGAGAGGCACCAATCCTTAAATAAGCAAAAAAAAAAAAAAATCATTCTAAGCTTCTGTTATCAGAGTTTTATTAGGTTGCATGAAAAAATACTACTCAGTACAGTTTGCTTTAAATTACAAAAAAAAAAATTATTCTGCAAAATATAGAAGTTGTATAGACAGAAATAAAATAAAATAGTTTCATTCAATGTAAAAGCATACCACAAAGTATGGCTATCAATAACACTATCATGTATCTTCTCCAGATGGAATGGGAGACAGGAGGTAAAAAAGGCAAAATGCCACAAAAAAATTGAGACAGGGCAGAATTTAAATGAGTTTTTTAGAATGATAAAGGATATTACTAAAGTAGCAGAGTTACACAAAATAACATCCATCACGTACACACACACACACAGAGGTATATATGGAGTACTAATGTCTTCTCTGAAATAGAAACCTTGATAATATTTTAAATAAGCTTAGTTACGTAGCAAATCCTAACCTGAATATTCAAGATCTTTAGCAGAACCCGTAAAATACTTGTGCTTTGTATTTGAACACTGAACTTGACTCACATAGCCATTAGGCAGGTTCAGCCATTCGCATAACAACAATAAGCACTGTCGTGTTGGATCTTGCAAATTAAGGATGCCATGCAATTCCTACTATCCACAACATAAAGTAGCATTATATAGGCACTCTTTAGCAGGTAGGCCGAGCCCAAATTAAGACTGATGGTCTTACTGTCATACTGATAAGAAGCCTAGTGTTTGGTGCAGGTCAGAGGTAGGTCAGCTCTGACTGGTACAGAAATATAAAAAACCTGGTTTCTTGCATTTGTCATTGTCTATGCCACTAGGCTAAAAGATCCGCAGTTAAATACATACATTTGAAGGAACAAAAGTAGTAGTAATTCCAACCAAGGGATGTAAAGAGGACAGATCTTGGACGAATCTATAAACCAATTTCCAAACTGCGATGTTTCACAATTGTTATGATTAGGAGGAATCTCAGTTTTAAAAGGTATGTGCTACTCCCAAATCTGTGATGAGCAAGAGGTCACTAGAGATTTAAAGATCAGGTGCTTTTCCCTTGATAAATCTCAAGGTTGAAAAAACTCAAGAATGACCTTATTGCAGAAATATGAGGCTGACGGCCGCAGCAGTATTAAAGCTTTCTGACTTAAAGTCAGTGCTGGAGGTGGCTAAGAAATGGCAGAAAGATTCCTTGGCAATACCACAAGACATATGTCAGGGCACACTTCTGAAATGACTAAGTAGCTATTTTAACATACTTTGGTTGGTTCCACTAGTGGTGTTGTCACCAATGTCATATTTTAGTACGTCAAACACTATGTTATATAAAATAGATTTCTAAGTCAGTAACAGGCCTTCAAGTCAACTACTGTGCATGGATTCATGTTTATATCAAATCTGGCCCGTCCTGACAGATATCATTGTAACAGAGTTCTGTCAATCTGTAATACTCAGAATATACAGAAAAGTTTTGTCTCAGCTTATGTAGTGCAGCAAAGTCAGTGTACAAGGAAAGAATTGGTGTGATTACACTGTATATTGTGGCAGGATTGTGAAGTTATGAAGTAAGTGATTTTAAGCAATTATTTTCCTCTGAGAAGACAGGAGGGCCAAGGGGAAAGACTTTAAAAAAGTTCAGTATTTATTAAATATTTCCTCAGGTCTCAATGACTCAGTCTGAAATGGTTTCTTAAGTATTTCATAAAAGTTGTTCCAAGGAGACTCATCTGTCAGAAGTCTACTCACTTTACGCAGCTAACACTAACACTTTCCAAACTGTAGAAATTCTTTTAAATGGTTGCACTAGACTGCTTTATCAACAGCCCCTTCAGGATGCGAGGGATTCTGTGAAATGATCAAAGCATAGTGCCATTGCCTTTACTACCTAATGATTTTTGTTTCTGTTTTTAACCAACCCTTTGTACCTTGTTCCTAAAATAGCAATAGGACTCTTCATAAATACAGTATTAAATCTCAGTAATGGCATAAGTACATTTTTCTTACTGTATTAGGTTGCCTGTTGTTATGCAAAAGAGACTTAATAGTAAACAAAAAGACACCCTGTCGGGTACACAACTCTTTCCTCCCTGGGGAGAGAGAAGAAAATTCAAATAATATACAGCACAGGTGAAGGAGTCTCATTAAAAGCATTTACCCCCTAATGGCCTGCCAGGTAAAACTGCCTAAGTGTCAAGGAGGAATTAACTATTCAGACTGTAGAAAATAGAACACTGCTAAAATTATATTAACTGCAGGAAACAAAAGCAAGAGACAAACAGTAAAAGAGGATAAAAAATGCAGTTTATACATTGTTGTGAGAATTTTAAGTGTTTCCCTTCAGTCTTTACTAATTTCCTATAATGTTCTGTACAACCTTTTTCATATGAAGTCTTATGACTTAACAGGGAGAAATAGGGAAACTGTGCAGCTGAAGAGCTCTGTGACACAGAGCTTAGAGCTAGATGGTTCAAGTGCAAACTCTAGATTTCAGCATTCAATGGGCTTATAGAAACTGCCAGTTGTTTTGGCACATTAAAAAAAAAAAGTAGACTATACAGTTATGAAATAATGCAAGTAACAGTTTTCATCTGTGCCTCAACAGGTAAAGGTTAGTTTCTACTGTAGATCATGAAAGTTTATGGTGGTGGTGTGGTTCAGATCCATCAACAGACAAATAAATGAGCTATTTGTCATCCTTTCTTGCTGTTTTTGCTGGTTTTAAACAGTTCAGGACTACAGTATGTTCTGTGAAAAGTACATTGTACATTTCTTGACAACTGTATCAAACAATTCCACTTACATTAGGTAATTACACTTTAATGCAAAACAATGGATAGTGTAGTGGATTAGGACAGTGCTGTGAAGAAAAAGAGGGGAGGGCTTAAAACGTGGGGGAAAAAAAATCCAAATGCAAAGCAAGAAACAAACCAAACCCCGCTCCAGACAATACATTTATTGGAATTTTTGTGGGGAACATCTTAAAATCTGTTCAGAGAGAATGTATTGTGATTTAGAAGTTGTTGCAACTTTCACAAGCAGTGATCAGTTGTTCTTGTGGTTTCTGTTGATGAATTTGAAGCACTACCAGAATGAAACAGAAGTCTGTTTTTACTTCTTTCATTTTTTTCCAAAGAGAGAGGAAACAGAAGTTAAAGTATTCAAGTAGAGAAAGAATAAGCACTTAGATTGTAAGAAAGAACAAAAGCGAAGCAAAAGACAGTATGTCTCAAAAATATCTCTCACTGTCATAAGTCTATTTAATACAATGAAATTGTCCCATTCCTCCTATTCTATTTAAACTAGAATAAAAACAAAGCAGAAAAGGTAGAAAAACAAACCAAAAAAAAGAACAGCTAGGCTTAACGGGGAATATCATATTTGAATACAAGATGATGACCTGTTGTCGTGGTTTAATCCCAGCCAGCAACTAAGCACCACACAACCGCTCGTTCACTCCCCCCTGGTGGGATGGGGGAGAGAATCAGAAGGGTAAAGTGAGAAAACTTGTGGGCAGAGATAAAGACAGTTTAATAGGTAAAGTAAAAGCTGTGCACACAAGCAGAGCAAACCAAGGAATTCATTCACCGCTTCCCATGGGCAGGCAGGTGTTCAGCCATCCCCAGGAAAGCAGGGCTCCAGCACATGTAATGGTTACTTGGGAAAACAAACACCGTAACTCCAGATGTGTCCCCCCCCTCCTTCTTCTTCCCCCAGCTTTATATGCTGAGCATGACATCACAGGGTATGGAATATCCCTTTGGTCAGTTGGGGTCAGCTGTCCCGGCTGTGTCCCCTCCCAACTTCTTGTGCACTCCCAGCCTACTTGCTGGCAGGGCAGCACGAGAAGCAGAAAAGGCCTTGGCTCTGTGTAAGCACTGCTCAGCAATAAAGAAAATATCCCTGAATTATTGACACTGTTTCCAGCACAAATCCAAAACACAGCCCCATACTAGCTACCATGAAGAAAATTATCTCTCTCCCAGCCAAAACCAGCACATCCGTTAATAGCAGGTATTTGCATTCCAACAAATCCATGTGCAGAAGTGGTAAAAACACATGGAAGTTGGTTTGTCACCATTTTGATTTTTGTAAGATAAATGCACTCAGTGACGATATGGATAGTTAAAATGCTAGCAGTGTGAAAAACCGAGCTACCAACAATGCATGAAAAATGCTTCCTGTTTCAGTGCCGTATGTGCAATCCAGATACTTTTTTTAACACAGGCTGTATACCACGTACCATTTCTTTGCACTTCTCTGAGTTGTTAGAATTCACTGGATACCAGATCATCTACTAAGCTGTGTATAAAAGGAAAACACGTATAGATACATTCCACAGGAGCTTTGGCAATAAATTGGTAAAAATGAGTTCTTAATGGTAGGTTATTTTGTGGGATGGAAACTTGCTATATCGTGACCTTGCTGCCAGTAGATACACTGTTCATGCCTGGATGGAGTTTCTGACAAAATCAGCATGTAATCATGAGCATTTTATCAAAAGTTCAGAGAGAGAAGATACAGTCACTATGAGTTTGACAGGGTCACTTTGAAAATGCATTCAGCGTGCACTCTTGCATACCTGCTGTAGCAATGCAGTTCAATCAAAGGCATTTCAAAAAATGACTCCGTCACTAGATGCTTCATCTATGGTAATATCTTCGGATCCCATTTCCTTGGAAAGTTAACAAGGCATATTCTAAGAATAGATGCCTTTGGATAAGGTATATCCGATATTGTATATGCAATTTTTCATTAAAATGAATAAGTCACTTAAATTAACATGTAAGTATGCATTTCTTCAATATTGAGGGCCACTATTAAATACGTTTCTTAATATAGAATATACTGAAAAGCAATGTGAGAGAGAAAGGACCTAAAGCTGAATTTAGTAAAAGCTGTCCTACATGTTTTTGTTATTTTTGGTAACTTGTCATGTTTTTCAGCTGATCACATATAAGACAAATAGATACTAATGAATGAATGGATGACTAAAAGCTAAAATGAAATTAGGTTCTAATCCTGTCCAATTGCCAGTCTGCCTCCTCATGAACTAAGTGAAGAAAGAAGCAGTATCTTGCCAAAAGCATCCATCCTGGGATCCACCTTTTCTGATGTCCCCTATAAGGCACTCGGCAGTGAGTGGAGTTGTAGCCTTGTGGCTAGTATTTACTGCTGAAAGCTCTTCCGCTTCCAAAAAGAAGTTAATTGATAGTCATGTTCCTCCTCCTGGAAATGCACACTATTATATACATTGGTAGCTAAGCTATGATAGTGAGCCAAAAGTTACAGGTGCCTCAGGGCAATCTCTTTCTCCCCCACTTCATTCATGGTTAACATGAAGGAATCCAAGATTAATAATAAAAACCCAGAGAAAATTAGAACTGCAGCTATTTATATTCTGGGTTCATATGGTCTCTGCTCAAGGCCTGAAGCCTCTGGAGTGAAGGAATCACCAAGAACCACCAGCCCAGCATCAGATTTTCAGAGCAAGTGCACATTTTTCGATGCAGACAAGTTGTGCATGCAAAGTAAACCTGATGTTGGACATATCAGATTTATTGTGTTTGCACAGAATGTTTGCATGTCACATACACCACAAATCTAACAGGGACATACAGACACCCAAACAATGCTATGCCAAAACTGTGATGACAGCCACAAATTTGTATGCAGAAAATGTTGTAGAGTTGTGCCATGCTGACAGAACTAGAGACCAATACATATTTTAAGAGCTTTTTCTCACAGAGTCAGAGAAAACAATGTTGAAAAGTTCTCACCCAGCAAACGTGAAATCTCAAGCATGAGCCAACGAGAAGTAACTGGGTGTAGGCCCAAAGTGTAGTTACTCTTCAAAGTGGCTTACTGATGTGCTTTATCACATTATTACTCTGTGATCCTAACAGGCATGGGTATTGCAGAATAAGAAAATATTATATTTATATAGCTTGATTTGGCTAAATAATAACTTTCTTGACAGTAATGTGTAATTATTTCGTTATTTCAGTTATACTATAATATAAATAAACCCTGAGGCAGGAGTCATCCTTCAATTTTAGGATGTGCCAGTAAAAGCAAGCAGCATGCACTAATGACTTCTTTGCACACCACTCACCCAGTACGTGAAAACTCATCTACATATCTGTCATTAGATTTGTGATAATAGCTACAAATCTAACATTAAAATTTCATTCTCTCTCTTCTCCAAGATGACATGGCCCCAGATAAAAACTAGTCAGAGTTGTAGAAAATTCTTTTTATGATTTCATTTATGCTTACGCACTAACAAGCTAGCACCACTTTCAATAGCTCTACTTTCACATAATTTTATTATAGTTTATGACCAGCATGTTAAATTTCTCCAATACTGGAGGAAATATCACAAATATAATACTAGAACCACAGAAACATGTAGGTTGGAAAGAACCTCTGGAGGTCATCTAGAGTGAAAATTGAAATGCCACTGGAAAAGCAGCACAACACTGTTCATAACTAAAGATTTTATTCTTGATCTTTATTTATATAGGAAATCCAAGACACATCTTGTTCTTCTTCCCAGCAGAATGAGAAAAGTAATAAGTACTTTTGTGTGCCACAGGAAAGGCTATCTTAACTACAACCTGGAAAGGGCAAGCTGTGTGAAGTGCTTTGTGTAGAAGCCAAAGTAGTAGATGTCCAGCAATATCACTATTGAAGCCAATGTCTATAGGAGTGACATAGGTCACTCCTTGTTCTTAGCTGCTCTATTGTACTTGTAAGAAAGAATCTTGGAAAAAAATCTAATTCTTAGATTAGAAATTATATTTTCCTGAAGAAAGACTTTGTGAGCAGTGAAACTTTAATAAAATGTCATATCCAGTAATGTTATTTATGAAAGGGTACTCCTAGTGAAAGCAGACCTATCATATGGATGCTGGAATTGCGTGCTTCAAGAAGATCCATGATAAATATGTTTATATTCCTACTACTTCCCCATATGTGGTCAAAATAATTTAAAAAGTGCTTTCATTTCCGCAGCAGAAATTGAATAAATATTTCATTCTAGTGATTGGTCATGTTCTTCATAGTAATGATTTTGGGTGGTCACTTTAAAGCAAAGGTAATTTTTTAAGTGATTCTATACTGGGCAGACACTGTGTTTTCTAATATTATTAAGTTCAATTAGTTTAGGTTAAAGGTCATAAAATGCCAAATTTAAAGTAAATAGAATGCATAATTGCTTTTAGACTGGATTCTTCAGAAGACTTGTACATTGCAGTTTCTACCCTCATTCTTATTTACAAACTATTAATTCAATACTAGCATTGCAGCATATACCATTCCCATTGCTTGAACTTAATTAAGAATGCATCCCTGCTAATTGATTATGGTAGTGCTTTCATAGAGATTACTCCCTAATGGCTATCTCAGGATATTTCCTGCTAATTAATTAGCAAATTTCTTTTCTTTCCTACTTTGTCACTAAAAGTAAAAACATTCTGAAGTTCTCCTTTGTACTGTAACACCTATAAGCATTCTTCTAAAAGTTTCAGAGAAATTGCATACCCTTACGTTTTTTACTATTTCTTTTTCAATATCAGGTCAGCCATGTTTTCTTCCTTTTTTCCAAGGAATTAGCTATATTACCAAAAATCTAGTTCACAAAGTATATTTGTAAGAATGTTTTCCTGCTCTATAGAAAAAAGGGCCAGACTGGATCAAAGCTAACTTACGTTTGATTCACAGCTACCATCAGGAAATAAAAATGACTGTATTCAATATTGCAGTAGTTTTCTCTCAAGGGAGAAAAATTCTCAGGACAGAAAGGAGATGGCTTAGCTCTGTGCAGGGGGGGCAAATCAATAAGGTACAAAATGGTTGACTTTGTGTCAAATACTAGAACTTTTTGCAGATTAAAGGATTATTTCCCAAGAGTTGAAATCTGACATATAGTGTCCAAATCACTCATTAATGAGCACCCGATCTAAATAAGGGAGTGTTCAGGTTAGTCATTGTGTTAGAACCTCTGATGTTTGTGTGTGATAAAATTCAATGACACTTTCACCTTGTTTATTCTTGCAGATGTAGGAAGGTATGATGAAAGTTATTGCAGTGCTGTTAGCAGCACCATTCATCCTGTCAAGACCTAGTGTATAATGAAATAAGGACTACAGTAATAAACAAATGTTTTAGGGCATATTCATGGTTGCCCAACTATATATTTCTCATTACTTTGGTTTCATACATCTCTACTTCTGCTATAAAAATTGGCAAAAGTGGACTCAGCCCCCTGCATCCAGCAACATATGCGATTAAGATCCAAAACCTGAATTTGATGTGAATTTTTCAAGATTTCACAGCTTCACATTTGAGACAAATGAGAAGTGGCCTAACAACTGATAAACTCCATCAAAATAGAGACATATGTTTGTGCACGCTGTGCAACAAAACGTGTTTGAGAGAGCTGATTTTAGCCCTGTTTCTCAAGCAAACTGTTGCGTTCCTCATAGCAGCTTGGTAAGGTGATCTCACATTACCAAAATACCGGCAGGTGACAGAGGGTATTAATAAGTAAGCTCTGATGAATCTCACTGCTATGTTGATTTAAGTTCAGTTTTCAGACTTTGTACTGAAGTACTGAAGATGCACGCAGACATTTCCTTTTGTCGACTGCTGTGGGTGTGAGAATCTGTGGAGCCACCAGCTGTTCTCACCGTTCTTCCGCCGACTCCTTTGTGTGTGATAACTTCCAGGAGAAGCATTGCAGGAGCAGCTGGTAACTCCTTAGATTATCATGGGAAGACCTGCCAGAACTTCTCTTTCAACAGCCTCCTTAATGCTCAGGTTTTGTGTAACCGCCCATGTGCTGGCTCTGGTGATTTCTTCCAACAGAAGTTTGAATATCTCCACATATATAATTTATGAAGATTGTCAATAGTTGTGACACAAATTTTAAAAGTCTGTTTGAAGGAAGCCATTAGAATAAGTTACACAGTGAAGAACCCTTACTTTTTCTTGAACTTTACAGAAAATGGAGCTATAGTCCTACCTGTATGTCTTCAGATGTATTTATCTATGGGCTTGCTAGTATTTCACATATAAATCTGGTAATTTGCTACATGCCATTAAAAGCATATAGAAGTTTTGCATTTTACGGTGCGGCCCTTTCGATCAGTCATCTAATGGTTAATTACTTACAAGACATGTGGAGGGGAGAAATCCGCTCAAGAAACAGAAGGGAAAGAACATATCCATGTACAGATGTAATGATTAAGATTTTTCCTTATGTGTCAATAAATTGCAATCTGTAAGCTGTAAAATGGAAGTGTAAGTGTCCGTTTTTCCTGAACTGAATTCCTCTGAAAGGTGTCACAGGAATAACTTTTTTATGAGAGTTTACAAAAAAGATTATATTTTTAAAAGATACTTTGGTGGTCATACTATGAAAAAAAAAATCAAAGCAAGTATTTGGCATTCAGCAAATATCTCATTCCTTTGGTAATTTTGTTCAGAACAGACTGTGTCTTCCTGTAAGCACACTGACTTTCTCATTTGATTTTTTCCCCCCTCTCTTGCATTTATCTTTGACATTTACTTTCCAGATGGGTGCTTAGTATGACTGATGCTTTTTTTTGTGTGTGTGTGTAATCCAATCCTGAAGTCATTTTCAAGGCTGCAGAAAGTTGATGGCTGCCAGTTAGGTACCAGTATTTTTTTATATCTATATGTGAAATCCTAATTTGATTGATTATTAAATACAAATTAACATACCAAGAATCACACAATCTCCATACATCTCTGTGTCTCATCATTTCTATCTTACCTGATGTATTTTGATCTGTTCTTCATTGACATCACTGTCACCATAGTTACCACCAAGACAAGTTAGAAAAATGTCTCAGTAAAAACAAAGAAGAAAATATCATTAGTGTAGGGTCTAAGACAGCAAAAGATTGTCTAATAGTTAGAAATTATAGGCAGTATTCAGATTTTTTGCATTTCGGGTTTGTTACAGACATGCCTTATTTAAAGTTGATGGACAGGAAATTTGCATAAGTGTTTGTATTTGTAGTGTGAGAGTAGCCATTACCACTGGTTAGTAATTATTTTTATTTGGCTTGAAAAAGCCTGAAGGTGAATACTTGAGACAAACAAAACCAGAAGAAAATCTTCCAAAGAATTTTTAACAAGTTAGGGACTTTTTTTGTTTGTTTTTTAAAGAACAGTCACTTGAACAATTAAAGATGAGGAAAACAGTTTGGCAATTGTGTAGGCAGAATAAAGTTCAGAGGAAGAGCTGATTGCAGAAGTTCATTTCAATAAGGTGATTAAGTCTAGCATTGTAGAAAACAATGATTTAATTTGCAATAGGCCAAACATAGTCTGAGCATAGAAGTAATTTTCCATGGCTTGTGGAAGTATTACATACATGGCATGACAGAGACAGACAGATAGCACATATGTAGATCCATTCTTTGGTTCCACAATTTACATTTTATACTCTATTTCCCCAAATTAATTTTGTACTATGGTATTGTAATTTGGAAGGCTCACTGATTCTTTATGCATATATATATATGAGTTAGTAGATATTGCATGTAAGATAGTAAATAATGGAGAGCGTCTGTACTCTTTTGGATAATGTTATGCAGCACTGATGTCAAATTATCAAAGTTAGTTCACTTTCATAGATAATTCAGTAGTCCCTCTCCAGTCTAGATGAATGAAAAATTAACTATGACATTTTATATCTCTTAAAGTATCTGACCTGAACTTTTTTTTTATCCCTGCTGTATATTTTATATTGATTGGTCCCACTTAACCCTGTATTTTGATGGAGGAGTACTTCCTTTGAAATTGCTATGAATGTGTTGGTATATATTGAATTCAGCAGTTAAAATGCAAAAAGGAAAATTATTTTTAAAACAATAAGGTTGTGGGGTTTTTTAGAAATAGATGTTTGTACTAGGTAAGATTCTAGACTTTTCTAGACTGGTATCAGATGAAGACTATTCACACTACAAGTGGATGTGGACATAGAATGGATACCTATGTACAGTCCAGCTCAGACACTGAAATGTGAAAATAGGCATAAAAGTGAATAATGCTGTAGATTCCATAAATCTGGCACTTGGAGATTTAAGGAAGCACTCTAGTTGCTTTATTTTTGCCCTTCTACCTTACACTTCTAATGCAAGACCCATCTGTGGGATTAACAATGGTTTATCATATGCGTAGTGCAGTCTAGATACTTTCATTTACAGATCTCAGTGATAACCATTATAAAGTTTCTGCAAGTACCTATCAACTATTAATCAGTAAAACTTGTTTTCTAGCTCATATTTACTTTAAAAGACAGGAAACAAGAGGCCACACATGAATCTTAGTATTACAAGTAGGTTTTTTTTCCCCACTGAAATTTGGGAACAGAATTTGAGAACAAACACATTTTCTAGTTAAACTACAGAAGATCAAAATAAGCTATAATTAAAAACTTTAAGTTTAGCATTTCTAATGGATGATTGTGTAGCTAGGTAACCTTCAAGTGCTCCAGATATATCAAGAATATTATCTCAGTGAATGATATATGGATGTTAATTATATTAGATTTTCCTGCTACACATGGTATGTCTAATGCTTTTTGGCCATAAGGAAACAATTGTTGGAGACAGAAGAGAAAAAAAGATCTTAAAGTAGAAGCTTTCCAGCACATGAAAAATAGGCCTTCAGTGGTCATGTATACTTTTAGGAGATCGTCTAGGATTATATTAAAATTGTTAAAAAGTCTTATTGTCCTCTAAATTTTAAACTTTAACCAAACTTTTAACATAAAAGCCTGTAATAAATCTATCTGTAACTCTGTTTTTTTATCGAATGACATTAGCCTCTTTAAAAAGGACAATGCTGATACAGCTTCCACTTACTGACATTACAAAAACTTGTAGCTCTTATTTAGCACTAATTTATTCAGTTATAACAAGATATTGTGTTGTTATTACAATACAGAAAATGCAAAGTATTTTTAATAATTTATGTAATCATAATTTGTTACATCATCTCTCCTGTTTATTAAGCCACTAGTTAGACTGGTATAAAGCAATATTATGCCTTTTTTCAGTCATTTTGGACATCCAATAATTAAGAAATAAAGTTCAAGGTATAATGTTTGTGCTTAAGTAGCCTATTTTTTGTTTATTTAATGATTATATGTAATGCAAGGACAATCAAAGCTTCATTGTGCATGGAGGTATATGTACGTAACAAACCAACAATACTGCATCAAATAACCAGCAGTCATCAGTATTGCTTCACCTTGTCAAATACCTTCTTTGGAAACAGATCTGTCAATAAATGGGTGTAATAATAATAGCTTCCACACTGATTTGTTCTATGTCATACACTTTACGGTGTGAAAAACGTTTTGTTGACTTCCTTTTAAAATGCATAACCCAATATTAATAGCTCTACAAGTTAGAGCTCGTATGTCAGGTTTCAGCATTGCATGATTATTTTTATGACTGAGTCACAAACCCCATAGCGACTGGAGCTAAAAATGCTGATAATTGTCTAAATCTACAGTCATTACAGGGCTTCAGAGATCAGTGAGGTTTTTCAAGACTGCAAAACTGTCACCATCTCTGACCTACAGTCATGGTGAGAGTGCAGGAGTCAGTAACTCGCTCAATTACGAGGCTTAGAAATGGCAATGCATACAGTATTTCCAGGGCAGGGAAAAATATAGACACATTTAGTGAAAGTATGATTGTTCTTCTACTCTGAAAACTCTGTGATAGTTTTACAAATTGTTACTGGGCAAAAAGAATTCAGCAACAGCCAATTTGCTGTTAACATAATTACAACTCAAATGGCTGACTAGAATTTTGTTGTGTGACAGGAATCTGATATCCTGCCATACTATATTATGCATGGGAATTTCTAACCACAACCCATTAGAAAAAGCCACAGTACTGCTCTTTTGAGTTCCTAGCTGCAATTAGGCAGCAGTGGGACACTGATGTGAAGCCTTTATGAACATAAACCAGCATGCCCCTGGGCAAAAGAAGCCTGTGAAGTGAAGGGATGGCTCAGCAGCAGCAGGGGACAAACTCACATTTTGAGTAACACTGTATATTGCATGAGAAATGGTTTTTAATGTGAACAAGCATCTACATTCACCTGGGTATTATAGGAGACTAACCCCCTGACAACACCAGCACTACCATTCATGACTTGAGCAAGTAGCAAGGATGGCTCTTAAACAGCAATGTGTCAAATTCACCTGTTTGTGGAAGTTTTTCCACAAGTTAACCTCATAAGTAGAGCTAGTAACACAACTGAATGCTATTATATAGTAAATCCATTCAGGGCACTCTTCGGGTTGGTTCCAAAACTGAGGAAGTAGTAAGGAAAACCTGGTTTAGAAAGGTAACAGGTGATTCAGTTTGCAAAGTTTGTCCACTAAGTTTGCTAGTTTGTTACCGAAGGGCTTTGATTTGTGGTAATTTCTTTCCTTGAAGATTGAGAGAGATTGCGTTGTACAGCCACGATTGGGCAGATAAGAATAAACTATCAAGAGCTGTCAACATATGAATGTACTTAACTAAGATAAATCAATGAAGGACCTTAGTAAATGTCAAAAGATGCAGAGCTTGAAACAACTAAATTATCAGGTTACAGAGACAAGGTCTCTGCCATCGGGGTGAGGAAAAAAATCAAGAATGACGGAGGAGGCTGTATATTCATACACTCTCAATTTCCATTTCAATTTAAGAGTTCCTAACTCTGTTGTTTGGTTTGTTTTTTTAAATAAATGCTGTTCTTTGCAGTCCCAAACATCAACTGGTTGCAGAGATGACAAAAGGATAAAGCCTCTGAAATGATGTTTCATCAAAAAATTATATAAAACAATATTTACTAGGGATTAAGTGTCAAAGTACAGAGTCACAGGGGAACCGCCTTACCGTCTTTGTAAGCAAGCTGGTTGAAGTACGCATAGTTTATAGAAGCTGGAACCAAGCTTACCTTGAGGATACTAGACAGATATGAAGCTGAACTGATGTTCATACAGCATGTTAAAAACACATATTGCTAGAGAAGTACTAATACATCAAAAGGTGGTGTTGCTGTTTAGATGAGTCGTTCTGATGAAGTCCAAACAGCTAAGTAAGCAAATCCCAGTAACATGGCTTATTTGTCCATTATCTGCATATATGCTATACTTATTTATCATCTAACCCTAGTAGAAACGTACAGCAGCATTCAGGACAACATGCATATACTGGTAGATCTGCGCTTATGTAAGGGACAGATATGCCAAAGTCAACAGTTTTACCATAGTCCCTAACTGCTGATTGAAGTTAGGCTTGAAAGGCTCTTAATTTTAAATATTAAATGTTAATGAGCTTTAAATCAGAACTATTTTGATCACTACAAGTATTTTTAAAAATGAAACACTTTAGAGGTCAAAATTCCCAATCAAGGTCCAAAGGTAATTGAATATGTGCTGAAAAAGAAGTGAACAGAAGATCTCCATAAACAACAAAAATCAAATGCAACAGTTCAAAAACTTCCAAAGATACAAGAGAAGAGGCCTCAGAGTAGAGCCTCCAGACTGGGGAAAAAAGCTTACTTAAAGAATTCTGTTTGGAAAATTATCTTTCCCAATTATAAATAAAATTTTGGCATTTTCAAATCAGTGCGAATTTTGTCCTTGGCACTTTGAGTCTGGATTTTATCTGCAAAAATCCACATTTCCAATTCATTTGAGCCAAAAGAGTAAAGAAGTCATTTGATCAGTTCTACATACTTAAATTGTATTCTATCAGTTAAAGACAGGATAAGGTAGTCAAGTCAGAATTTGTGAATCTTGTCTGTAGCTGCCACAGTGCATTGTTGCTGCCAACATTTAGCTTTCTATGTGTCAGTTTACAAATCTACTTTAGAATTCCTCACAGCATAACAGAGTCCTTTCACTCTCATAACATGTCTTAAAAAGATCAATAAATTAACATTTATACAGTGCTCCCCATCCAATGAGCCAGAGCAGGCCAGATGAGCTGCTCTGCTGCACCACAAGGTTTAACAAAGAGCTGTATGCAGGCAGATTTGAGACAAAATTCTTTTGGGCAATGGTCTGTTTAACCAGATCGACACTAGGCCATCTTCTAAAATTCCACTCAGATGCACAAACCTTCAGCTAAACATGTACGTTTGTGCTTTTACAATATTAAAAGGTAATTGAAACTGCCACTAAGGTAGCAGTATTCCTCTAGAGAAGTGGAAGTTAGATAAAATGCAAGAAAAAAGACACAAGAAGCCTGTTTTCCCATTTTGAAATCTTAGATTTATATTCATGCTAAACTAATGATGATTTAAGGCTTCTCCTCTGTCAAAAATAGCCAGTGAAGTTACAAAAAGGAGGCATATCCCAAGTCCCAGGTTCCTGAAGATGCACTAAACATTTTCTAAGAAAGTTCAAATGGTTAGCACAATCAGAAGCATTCAGTATGCAGGAAGCATTTATTATGAAAATATTTTTAAAATCCATCGTTCTCAAAAATGCTTTTTTTCTGTCAACATAGCAAAAATTGAAACTGTGTAAAAAAGCCTCATTATCCCATAAACGCAGATCTGAAAGCCTTGTCAGGCTGCCTATTGAATTAGCAAATACAAAAGTTGAGCACTCTGATTGAAGCTGCCCTGTCAAAGCAGCAGCCAAGAGGATTTAGGTAGCTTTATTAAAGCTGGGTTGTACGGCAAGACTAAGTATTAATTCTTAATATGGTCGAACACAAGGTTGGAGCATGTCTGCTGAGACTGCTTTTTCCTTCTCTTAGATTACCAGATTCAAGCTTACTGTCAAAATGCAGAACAGAGGTTTAGATGTAAAGTACTAACTATATTCCACAAAAAAAAGCTTTCAGCTTTAACCATATGACAGTTTTAAGAAAAGGACCCAAACCCTACCCCCAAACTAGATGAAATAGAACACGTGAAGCAAAATATAAAAGATGTAAGAAAATGTCTTAGATACTGTCTTCAACTTTTAGGGGGAGGACACTTGAGTCTTCAAGAAAGGAGAGTATGAAGAACTGGGTCCATTCTAATTACTAACAAAACAAGAAAAGGAACAGGTATGGGTGCACTATCTTCTTTATTCAGAGAACTGTGCCTACTACAACTGCTCCATCAGCAAGGTGGGGTTAGGGTTAAGACAGCCTCTGCCATCAGAATAGTCCCCATTCCCACACACTACCATTTACAGGAAAAAAACACCTAGGACTGGTTACAAGTTTTTTCCTCGGATGACAAGATTGAGTTTCTCTTACATTCAGAAGGCTTGAAGTAGTACTTGTATTATTACATAGGCTTCATTTGTCTACTGCACATTCTGATTAAAGGGAAGTTAACTTATTTCTACAGGAAAAAAGTCTAACAAAAAGAGCACCATAGGTAACTTGTTTATTGTTAACTGTTACAGATAGAGCAAAAATGGAATAGGATAGAAACAGAGTTTTCAATTTTGAAAACATTTCTCAGGCTGCTCTTGTCATGTCTTTAACATGAGTTAAATAGGAAATGCTTACAACTGGAGGACTCATACTTTTTCATCAAATGCTGGTTTCATTGCCTATATATTTTTGTGCATCCAGAAAGTGGTAGAAAACAAGAACGACATTCAAGTACGAGCTTACTGCTCATCAACACCAAGACTGTGAACTATTAAAGTGTCTGGAAAGATACATCTCTGTGAGATGTATCTGATTGTGTAGACTGTCATGTTCCAGAGATTATGATACTGTGTTTGTGTCCTTTGTATACTTCATGCCAAGTGCATGGTGTTGGAGTGCCACAGACAGGGGATTCTAAGTGGGGCTATAGTCCATTGTGGAGAAAGGTTAATATGACTACTTTTAAGCCATATTTAAATTTTCAGAATAAGCTTTCAACTAGTTCGGTGTTTTTCATCAAAATTTTAGAGTCTTAGTTGTCTGGGGTTTCCCCCCTTTCTCCCCTTTTTTTGAAGCTGCTAGCTTGAACAAAATAGACTGTGCAAGCTTCACACCTGTTAGTTTTTCTGCCAGAGATTTTGTGATCATTTTCCCATTATGCACAAGCCTGGCTTATTTTGCAAAGGCTTTTATTTGTTTGCGTTTCATTTTGCAATGTTCTTTTTAAAAAGAACTGGGTATAGGTTGCTGTTTGTCTTGGCCTGCTGGCTGCAAACTGGGTCACCTAGTGAGAAGGGTAGAGAGCAGTAATTCTTCCATATCTCCTTTTAATGTAAGAGAGCAACTAATCCAACTCTCAAGTTGCTTTGGCATAAGGTAAGAAAGGGAGAAAGGATTGAGAATGAGAGACAACCAGCAGGGAGCCGACGTGCAGACAGATGTGGAGGCCTGGGAGGCAGCAGACAGAAACGTCTTAGGGACTCAGAGCAGAACGAATAGAGCTTGTAACAACGTCAGAGTCGCTAGACTGAGAGCAAGGCTGAAAGAAAGGCCCTGTCAATATCCTGTGAAGACACAGTGGCAAAGAGGGTGACCTGTTTATAAATCTTTTGGTTTTATTGTCTCATCCTGATTTTGAACTATTGAAGAAGTTAATAGCTCCAGGTGTGTTCTGACCAAACTTGGCTTTTGCATTTGAAAGCCCTTTTGTCTATGGTCCTCATTATAAATAGAAAATCTACACAGATCCAGGCTCTCAAAGCCTGACTGAATTGGAGTCTTGCATCATCTCAAGCTTAAAACATTGAAATAAGCACTGCATTGTTGAGAAATGATTGCAGCACACTGGCAGCACTCCTGGGACTAATGAAACAGCAATTTCTTACCACTTTTAGCATTTTAAATAGGTTTCCTTAGTCTAGTTTGCAGCTTGAAAACCAGGAAAAAAAATCTCATATATGCTGAGGAAGCTTTGCTAGAGATTTGGGGAGTTTGTTTTAAACTAATTAAATGCCTATCTCAGTTTCTTTCTGGGAGCTGCATGCACTTTAGGGTAAGTTTAAATCTGAATGATTATCAGAAAAGGTCACAAAATAGAGGGACAATCAGGATCTAGAATAGCTTTATACAAATTTAAAAAAATCACTCCATTTGTGCAAAATAAAATGAGTACTATACAGTTTCTCTTTCAGAACCATAACTCAGCAGTTAGATTCCATGTCCTGCTATACAATGTTGCAGTTTCTTCAAATAACTTGGACAACAAGGACACCTACCTTAAGAAGTGTTTGAACGAACTCATATGAACTAACCAAAACTCAGAGCATCTGCTTAAGTCCTAAGGCATACCAGTAATCTATGAGCTGATCTTTGAACAGAAGTATATTGTAAAATCAGGAAACACGTACATAACAGTTCAGCTCGTATAGTTCTTAGCTAATTTTTGCCTGACAAACAAGGATACAAATTTGATGAGCTTTAACATACAAGATAATAAGAGCAGTCCCATGATAGTGAACACTACACAAAAAGAAACAGAGAGAATCATGAAAAGCTAATTGCTTTAAATTCTCAGCAGCTGTAATGAAATACAGTAAGAAACATCCCCAAGCATACTGCATTAGATTCACTTGCATAGAAATCAAGAACTGGTTAAACAAGCAAAACTGAGACTGAACACTCCCTAGCTCAATGGCTCCAATTTCAACATAATTTTTACAAGAAAATGAATGCTGTTTACCCAGCACGCACAAATTAAAATTAAGCTAAAAATGTTTTTCTTTGTTCTTTTCTACTTTACTTTCCGATGAGTGATTTCTCTTGCACAAACACTAAGCAGAGCAAATAACAAGCTCATTGAAAATGAGTCAAGAACAAGTAGTTGATTTCTTATCTTTGCACTGCAAATTAGCCATACAACTCAAGTACAGCGTTGTCCTTCTTAAAATGCATCTTTAAGTGTGTGTAAGATCATCCTTATTTCCAAAAAAGGGGTTTACCCTACCAGCTGAAAGATATATTATTATAGTCAGTTTTCCACTTCTGTATTATCCTGGGTTTAGGTCTTAAATGGAAGCATATCACTCGAGCCACGGAATACTCACCTGAGGAGTACTCATAGCTGAAATGGAGTCAGTACTGGTGCAAGTCAGTCCAATTTTCTTATACCTGTAAAAGTAATGTTAGAATTAGAGATACAACACGTCTCAGATAGAGAGAATAAAAAACAAACCTTCCCAAACATTTTGCTGCTAGCTTAGTCGAAGTAGGAGAATTAACCAAATCATATAGACTGATAGATTTCAGTGTTAGATTATTCCATGGTAACTTAGGTTGCTATATACAATATTACTACTGTCATATCTCTCTGGCATAAGGGCTAATGCCCGTGAAAGTTGAAGTCTGTCATGATGATATGATATGAATTTCAGCTTATTTCAGTCATTCAATATAATAAAAGTTTCATACTTTCCATTCCAGAGTTTTAAGCATAACAATCAAGCAATATTTGTTTCTTGCTTATCTGACATGACTGTGTAGCAAGTTTCTGGAAAAAAAAAAAAATCTGTAAGAGGATCTATAACTCTCCCTAGCACTATCTACCAGCAACTGCTAGTAAAACTAAATTTACAATTATGACTACTTTTTACTCCAGATAATAGGTAGCAAATGAGAATTTCAAAAGGTATTTTGTAATAATTGGCATTTGTGAAAATTAGGTATACTGGATATCAGGTATAGTTTAGCCCTCTCTAGTTGACTGATAACTCCAAGAGAGTGAAAATGGTATGTTTTAATTACCTGCTTCTGATAAGTATCTGTCAGTTTTACTATCTGACTCGTAGAAGTTTTAACTAGCATACTAAATGTCATGCTACAAAGTCCATTGCAGCCTGATTAAAGTCACCTTCCCTTAGGAACTCAATTTAGTGAAAATTTCTGTTAATGTTTTGCAGTTAAGTATTTTCCTCTTTTTCATTTGGCAGTTGAAATAGTAGAGATTTATTAAATAAAAAGCTTATGGGTGTTAATTCTCATACTCCACATCCCTACTGCAGTTGACTTAACATGTTGAACAAAAAAATTATGGCCCTTTCTTTTCCAAAAAACACATAATTACTCATTTTCCACTTGAATATCAGATGTCAATCAAATGTGGGCCTCATAATTACTGTTGTGCAGTAATTTCCATTAATTAAAATTATATGCATAACAACATATTGTTTCTAAATTCTTCCTCAGAAAAACAGGATTCTGCTTTTTAATCCTGAAGTTTATTTTAAGGGTTAAACTTTGACTTTAAAGCAAAAATTACATTGCACCAAATATAAAGCTCTGTTTGTTATGACTTATACTAAAAAAAAAAATCTTGCTAATTTTATTCTGACACTTCTCATTCTGCACATGATTTTTGGTAAGTTGAATATATTTAGTGCAGAAGTACTTCAAATGTTCTTAGCTTGACAGAACAATAAATAAATCAGCAAGTAGAAAAAATGTTTAATGTTGCTAGCAACTGCTTCCATTGTAAGGGGAAAAAAAAAAGTCATTTAAAGTTTGTTTTCCGAATATCTAAAAAACAATTCTTTGCTGGTTTGCACTAAACTGGCATAAAACTGTTATATCTCATAATATTGACACAATGTGTATTGTATATTGACTAGAACATCTGAACCTTTAGTAATCAGAAGAGTTCAATTATTACATAATTAACCTGAAATGCCAAGAGGTTTTGGGTTGGTTGTGGTTTTTTGTTACTGTTCTTTTTAACGGTTCTGGTGTCTACATTAACAAAGAGCGCATTTTTAGATCAGGCTATTTCAATATAGCTTTTCAGCAGCTGAAGTACTGCATTTTATATCTGAACATCACTTCCACTATTTCACTATCCTTATTGCAGAAGTAAATTAGATATTTCATCCAGGTAGGATGGATGCAAGGAACCATCCAAGTCATTCAATACGGCACAGCAGAGCTATTGTCGCAGTCCTGAGAGGGATTTGCAAGCGCAGGTCGTTTCCTCTTCTGTGCAGCAGCACAACCTAGGATCAGTAGTTTGACAAAGCCAGCTGCTTTATAGAGACTAAAGATGTCTTTTTAAATGGTGCACAGGCAATGAACTGATGGCGTGTTTGATCTACAATTCTCCACCTGTTCAGCATAAGGTGAACTTTGCAGTGTATAGACTTTAGTCTTATTAAACCATCATTTGGGAAAACAGTGAGGAATTCTAAGCAGTAGGCCCAAGGCCTAGTGCTACTGCATGAACATCCTCTGGCTATTGCATGTCTGACATTGAGAAGCTTTCAGCAAAAAAACAGACATGCTCAAAATTGGAAAATGGTGTTTGTCCATTAATACGTGAAATGATTGTAATAACTGGTTCTGTGTTCCTTGAACTTAGTGAACAGGTTGATTTAATTTATGCTAATTATATGCTTAGCAGGCCTAACAATGTCAGCAATTCAATAGTTACAAGGGAATATTGTGTGTATCCAGCTGTGCAATGGGACTTCCAAGAAGAGCACAAACCTAAATCTTTGTATTTGGCTGACTTGCAATAATGAGCCTTTCAAGATAGGAATGCTACAATTCTTTAATTGCCACATTAGGAAAGCCATTTTATCAAAGAATCAATAGGGTAATCACTTAGGTAATTTACATCATTTCTGCAAGTTTCACACACATGAACAAGCTTTTGCCTTAACATGACTTAAGACCTGGTCTTCCTTAAGTTAAATGGTTCACAAAAAGCTCCTAACAAAACCTAGGTGTTGATTTTATGGTCCTAACATACAACTAGTATCAAAAAAGAAGTGAAAACAAGTTATGGAAATACTAGTTTATGAAAAACAGTTGTTGTGGATTTTCAGTTAAGAGCCTTACTACACATGTAAAACAGGTTTGTACGCAAGAAGGTGGGCTAGGAGACTGGTTCTGTACAGATTGCAATGAAAGTGCAGCCCATAGACTTAATAGTTTCATTAAAAATGAAATAAGAGTTTCTAAAATTTTAAATACATTCATTCTGTTTTCTAATCATTGCTCAGCTCTGTTTTCACAGGGCACAGCCCAGCTCACAGCTTGCTTTCATCCAGCCTCAGACAATTTGTTTCCTCTTAAATAGTAAGCTAGAAAACTAACCCAAGACCACCCTCAATCGCATGTCTGAAGAGTAACTATTTAAAAAAATATTTTAACAACCTTTCCTAAATGTTTCTTAGGATCCCTGAAACACTTTCAATTGCCAGTCCCGAGGGTGAAGCTTCCCCCATTACAAACAGGTACAGCCTAGCTGGAGTGGGCATGGGGCAGTTTGGGGTTTTTTTTGTTTTGTGTTGGTTTTGGGTTTTTTTTGTTTTGTGTTGGTTTTGGGGTTTTTTTTGTTTTGTGTTGGTTTTGGGGTTTTTTTTGTTTTGTGTTGGTTTTGGGGTTTTTTTTGTTTTGTGTTGGTTTTGGGGTTTTTTTTGTTTTGTGTTGGTTTTGGGGTTTTTTTTGTTTTGTGTTGGTTTTGGGGTTTTTTTTGTAAAAACCCACTGCTACAGGAACGTGCTTCAACCCTGTTCTGGCAAGAGGATTTCTGACAGGCGGGAAGGGGAGTTCATTCTCCATGGCCCATTCAGTCACTGGCTTCTTTCTTTTCCTGAGGCTGCCAGCAAAAGTGCCAATTAGTAGCAATTGTGATGGTGATTTCTGAAGTGCAGTTTAAAGGATTTCTAACTGGGTTGGAGCTGTTGTCAGTTGACTGACTGGAATAATAATAATAAAAAAGCTCACTGCTTCAACAGAAGCTTGTTAGACTTTCCTGTGTGATGTGCTATGGATAGGGTGAACTGCAACAGCTTTTGCATTCAAAAGAGGGATTTTTCCTAAAAGCATCAGTGAACACTTAACTGTTTTATCTGTACTAAAAAAAAAAAATCTTAATTTTAAATTCTGTTAAAAACAAAAATAAATGAGGATCTGGAAATAGGAGGAAAAAAAAAAGAAAGCAACCTGCAGGGCATACATAACTGTTTCAATACACCAGGATCCCTTAAGTGTAGTCTTATCAAGTGGAAAAAATATTATGCATTTTTTCATGTACAGAGTTACTGAGATAGAACCATGAGCACTAAATGGGTTAAAACACAAGGGGCCCAATATACTGAGGCTTCATGTTGATATTTTATCATAAACATTATAAACGGACATATACTGTACTGACAAGCCATCCAAAGAAATAAACATTTATTATTTGCATACAAGGGAATTCTTGAACTATATACGAACAGTATGAAGCCATCTTTTTAAGAACTAATCTTTGTTTAAAACATATTCTTTATAGGACTGTACATATTTAGTTTCCTAATCTATTTTTTTTCCCTACTAGTTTGATCTTACAGCACTGTGAGACCTGTTCTCAGTGTTAAGGAACTCACACAAGCAGCTACTTAGCAAAACAAACAACATTCTTAAATTTCAGAGCCATACGTATTAGACGCATCCAATACCGTACCTTCTTTTAGAGCTCCCAAGAGGCTTTTTTTTTTTTTTTTAATTAAAAAAATCCCACATACATAGGCCAGAGTGAGTCGCAGCAGCACAGGCAGGCCTCGCTGTGTGGGACATGGCAGGCAGCCCCTGGGCTGTGCCTGTGTCCTCCTTTCTGCTCCTCTCCGGAGGAATTCCCACTGTCCCCTAAGCACTGACCGGCTTTTCCTCGCTCCCGAGGGCTCTTCCTGAGCCGGTCACTTCTTAGAGGAAGGGGACATGACTGAAGGAGCACAAAAAAAACCGAATCCCACCTCAGACACCACGGTGTGGCCTCACGGCCTCCCCCAGAGAGAGGGGGGCACTTAGGCAGGAACTCCTGGGCTTCATCTGTCAGGCCCAAAGCTTCCTATCCTGCTTTTATCAACAGGCTGGCAAAATCTGATAAGAGGGAGTTAAAAGTCACCATCTTTTGAGCAGGTGGTGTGAATTAACAAGTGGTTGCACCTGTGAGGCAGCATCCCTGCATTGCCCACACCTGGGGATGGGGCTGTGGGCCGCCATCCTGCGTGGGCCAAGCCTGCCACAGTTGGCCTGGGAGTAAAAACGAGGGGTTTGGGTTGCTTGTGCGTGTGTCTTGGGTCACTTTGTTACTTAGAAGCGTTTAAACTGATGCTTTAACAAAATTAATGGAGTTTGGGGTGTTTTCAAAGCAGCGAGTCAAAAGGCTCTAATGTGTGAGATGTTACACACTCATTATATGTGGTGATTTAAGGATATCTGTCTAAAAAGATTTGGGGACCACCACTAAGAGAGAGTTAATGCTTCCAAAATTATTTTTGTGACTTAGAGTAGCTATTGCCTAGCATAACTTTTACTCAGAGAATAAAACCCAACTTCTTTGCTAGGTATATCTGTTTTCACAATGGGGTTTAAGCAGATGTAAATCATAAAGAGTTTTACAGATATTTATGTTACACCAACCCTATTTCCATAAATATGAGGTAAAAATCCTAATATTATAACGCAGTTTTTGTACATACAGAATTATATTCTGGTTATATAAGTGACAAGTGCCTCAGAGGCTGACGGTGTTCTGAAATATGCAGTAGCTGTCCTTTAGAGGGAAAAAAACTTGATTAATACTATTAAGAAACAGAGAAACTATGGGTGTAAAATGAGGAGAAGAAAGACCTCTAAAAAAACCCGCTGACCAAAAATACAGGATTGCCCCCATATCCTTTTCTAGCATGTGTTATAGAAGAAAAAACAAAATCACTTGTTTTGCTTTTTAATATGAAAAAATGGGGCTGAATTTTTAAAAATAAAATCTTGTCTATTAAAAAAAATGTTGGGGCTAAGGTGTTTTTTGGTAAGAAATAGTACAGGATTCCACTGGACTTGCTCACTCCTTGAAGAAGTGGTGTCAGTGCAATTAATAGATCAACTAGTAGTTCACTGAAGTTTTACTGTTCATGTTCATAGTTATAATAACAAATACTTATGTTGACTGCAAAAGTGGATCCAGAATAAGACCAAAAAATGTCTATGGTTATTTTCCAAGTATGTACATTTTTCAAATACATTTTTGTGCACAAACATGCACACATATATGTGTGTGTGTATATATAATTGAAATGGATATGCTTCTTTTCCTCAGACAACAGCAACTGACAAATGTTTTTTTCTGTAAAATTATTCATGCAAGGATCTAATGTGTTTCTTTCTGGCTAAACCCTGTCTGAATATATACATATTTTAACATAAATGTCTTATGTGAATATTCCTATATATACCAAGAAAGATCCGTGTGATTAAAGTACGTCACATATTTTAGGCACAAGCAGTTTGCCAAATGCAGAGTTATGATCACAGAACACTTCTGGGTAAACAAATTCAGCCTTGTTTCTGGCAACTGTATCAAATAATGTCTTTTATTTCAGGCTCTGTCTTAAAAATGATTCTTGTGACTGCTTGGAGCTATCAAATTCCTTCAATGGTTCTTAAGTTTTCTAATTGCTATGCCAGTTTATTTGTGGCATTTGTTTTGTACCAACATTATTCTTTTACTCTGATAATTTTTATTCTTCTGATCCATTATTTTAAAAATAAATTATAATTGTATTTTGGAATTCATTTTACTAGGCAAAGGAGCAAGCATCCTTTAGTCTACTTTGTTCTAGAGTTCACCATTCACCAGTTGGCCTTAGTAGTTCTTCTCTACACCCATGTCAATTTAACTTCATTTTTTTCATTGCTGTTTACAAGAATTGTATAAAACTTTCTAGATAAGACCCTCATGCATTGAACCAGAGCATGAATGCCTCCCAACATCTATAGAAAAATGCCAAAAATGCTTGTATAGACAAGCAAAGTACATTTATCTTTTTCATGATCATGATAACCAGGAATGCTTAGAGAGAGAAGCAGCTGGGCCAGTCCTGTAGAGACCCATTCTCTCCCAGTCAGAAACACCTCTGTAATTCTTTAAATACATGTATTGTAAGGCAGAAGGGGATACTTCGAAACAGAGGTGGGAAAATTGAGGCATTAAAAAGAACTATGGGGAAGTAAATGGGAGCTGTTAGGGTGGAAGAATTTTGGGACACAGTCATCCTCTTAATTAGTATTCAAAAGATATTTTCATCTTGTAACTTTTCCTATGAACTACCCCCTAGGCTACCATTTCGTGTTATTAGTACACTTAAATTTTAATAGTGTTAAATTTCATTCTACCATCATTCTCAAGGTCATCTAGTTCTTCATGTTTGATATTCTAGTGCCCTTTGAGCCAATGGCTTCCAACTTCCTGCCACCAGAAAACCCCACCAGCACATCCTGCTTTTTTATGGAAGCCATTAACATTAGATAAGAAGCCTCCAGCCCACTTGTTCCTTTTTCTGTTGCAATGTCTTTATTATGTACCCTTTAAGCAGTTCCTTATCTATCTTTACAATTCTTTTACTACCACTTTCTGCAGATTAACTAATAGTTTCCTATATATGTCAAATACTTAATATTAAGGTTCAGATAGGTTAGTTCTACCACATTTCCTTTATCTATAAAATCAGTTATCATTCTGACATCCAAAGTCGTGGGTAAGCTTATGCTCTATGTCATCCCATTTATCATATACTTCTGTGTCTTTACAAGGAAAGTAATATGTTATAGGAGTCTTCCCTCTGTGTGGAAGAGAAACTCATCACAGAAGAGTTGAACAATAAAAGATAGTTTATTTCTGTATGTTCGAAGCCTCTTTTAGACAGCAAGTAATTCAAGTGCTTTCTTTTTTTGTGGAATTATAGTACCCATGTTTTTATGCACTATACCGTGTGCTGCCTTTCTGACTTGTTTCTCTGAATAATTCAAACTATATCTGAATTTCTTTCCTTGGGAAAAAAAACAAACCTTTGACGTGAACATGTAAATACAATAACATAGAATATTGTGGTGTGCCTAGAAGTATGGTATGGGAACATTTGATTACCTGATTCATGAGAGCAGTCCAAGTATCTACAGTGGAATTTCCTGCATAGAGCGGCAAAATCGTATCCATTTTCTTATTTGTAATTTTGGAACAATGATGGTCATTTCAGGAATAAATTCAAGTCCTGTATATATATTTAATCTTAAAGAATTTTTGTATTTCCTGGTCGACCTGGCTCAGCAGGTTATAGGAGTCAAAAATCACTACTTCTCAGAGGCAGGGTCCTTCTTGTCAGCTCTTTGGCAGTATCCTGCCCCTCTGACACTTAGTGACTACCAAGTTGGTTTATTCCACCATGCTTTCAGTGAAACCTAATGCTTGCTTCTAAGTTCCTGCAGCTGCTTTGAATCCAGGTATTTCACACACACAAGAAAGAAAAAAATGGTGTACTAAAGATACTCAGAGCAAAAATGGTAACAGTACATACTTCTCCTACCTTGAATGCTGTAGACCCCTGATTATTTTTTTCAGTATGAAGAACTACCATATTTCTTGACATTATTGCTACAAAAATTAACATAAATTATTATCTAATATGACTAAGATACTGTAAGATAACGGATTATTACATGTGTTATGTTAGACACAAAAATGTGTGGGTTTTTTGCAATGTCTTTCCTTAGTTTTCAGCATGTTTCTTTATGTTGTTGATACTGTTTTCTTCTCAACAATCATTATCATTTCTTATAACCATTGCTTATACAATCTTATGCTACAAACTCCTGAGAGATACTCGCTTCAGAATAGTTCGACAACATGTTTTCTTCAGCAGAACATCTGGTTTGAGAAGGTTCTGCTTTCTTCCCCTGCTTCTGTCTGCCTTTCTCATCCCTACATCAGGTTTGCTGCCATCTCTGTCCTCCTGCCTCCCATACCACATATGTACTGATACATCTCTCTGTGAACCCTGGAAATGGTCTAGATGAACCCTACACACACATGCACGTGAAAAAAACCCCAGCAACACCAAGTTTTTTTCAACTGTTCTTTTTAATTTGACTTAACAAAGACCTGCAAATAGCTATACTGGTGCACTATGGAGGGCCAGCAAGATGAGTGACAAGAATGATGGGCTGGGCTGGGTGTGTTAAACCACTTGTGAAGAAAATGTATAGTGTAATTACATCCTGTGTCAGCTTTTCAGGGACAAGCCATGTGTCACAAAACTGAAATCTATACTGCCTCCATACACGCCGTTTGTAGTTATTTTGAAACTGTAGTTAGACAGACTTTAATACAGTTGTGTTTTCAGTGATGTCATATCCTGAATTAGCAGTATTATATAATATAGCAGTAGCTAATTTTTGTTTTGAACACACTATCCATACACCTATTAACATTTAATATGTGAAAATTGCATTTGGATGTTAACAGTCTATTCAGATAAATGGGGGCTGTTCATGTCTTCTTAAGTGCCTTACTATTTCGATTTGGTTGTGAACAGACAAGACAGCCATGAATTCTTGTGCAGTAGAGAGTCTATCTTTGGAAACAGAAGAACTAGAAATTTTTAGTTAAAATGTTCAAAATCTTACTGAATAAAGCATAACCTGTAGGAAGTTCTGAAATTCATAAGCTTCTCTACTGTTTCACTTCCAAACTCCATGAAAAGCTGATTTTGTTTTATACCACCAAAATACTGTTGTGCCATAGGGAAACAGTACTATTTGCATTAATTTGCATTTAGGATTCCAGAGTAATCTGGCTGCTATACAGCACAATGGAAATCTAAAGTTTTTCTTTGTTCAGTGTGTGAATATCTGTATTTCTCCAATTACTTTCCAGGGATTGAGATAAAGAAACTGATATCATTTTACAGAAATTGCCTTTAGGGATTTTATAAACCTCTCCTCTCTTTGCCCCACAAAATCAAAAATTAAATATTATTCAAATTAAAATGTTTGTCCTTAATTCATTGGATATATGACCTGCACGTTCTAAAGGCAAACCATGAGAAATCTTGCACATGAACTTCTAGGATATTCAACACCCCTTTTAAAGCAGAGTAGCTAGGTGTGATGAATGTGAATTATTGATTGATTTGAGAAACTATAGTGATTATACGCTTTGCTGTAGAGTAATTCAGTGAGCCTATAAATATGTAAGTTGTAAAATCCTGTCTATTGTCTATGAAAAAGTTAGATTTTATTCTGCCCTGACATGTCTATGGTATCCTAGCCTGTTTTTGTATCTAAGCTGTCAAAGATTTCCATAGGTTTGAAAATGTGTCCCCTGTTCCCCATATTAAATGTCACTGTCAGTTTACTCCACAAAAAATGAAGTTTATTTGATGTGGTTGTCATGATACTTGTGTAAGCAGTGCACCTATCACTTCTTTCTGTAAAGAAAAAACTGACATGATATGTAGTCAGACTTTCTTTCTGCAGTGACTTTTGCAGAGCAAAACTGTAGTAATGTATACTTTGTTTACTCAGATAATTTACAGAATACATAAACATGTAATAGTCTAAAGAAAAAGAGGGTAGATAGAATACTTAAATGCTATGCAATAGGATTTACTCTGTGCAGATCAGTATAGCTGTAAATACTGCTTGGAAGCAGTTGTATACAGTGTGTGTTTGTTCTTTACCTATAGCAAAAAGTCATTGTCAAATAGTTATGAGGACTGATCTGTAAATATTCACCCCTAAGCATTTATATAGATTTCTCAAGCTGTTTCTTTCATTGGGACAAAAGGGTAACACTGACCACTTAGTGAACAGTTACTAATGACAACCCTCTTAGGATCTGAGTCAGCATTCCAGTTAGGCTGTACAGTACTGAGGAGAAGTGAAAGACCTAAAAGCTATTCCCTTTTTCTAGGGAGTTCTCCTTTGGGGTGAGAAAACTCCAATGGGAACAGTCTCCATTGTGACAGTCTCCACTTGGCTTTCCTACCAGCATGCTTGTATGGCATAAGATCTATGCAGTTAACGCCTACATCAGTGAGTCTACCTCTTGCACCCCAGTCCATGAGGACATGGGAAAACCAAATGCCTTAGTTTGTTCACTTTTGAATTTTATTGTTTATCATAGTCTTTTCCATGCTTTCCCCTAAAATAACAGTATTGGTTATTCTTAGCCAGTTGACACTACACTATGAGCACTGTGAGCAGAACGACATTTCTAGCAAATGGCTTGGCATACTGAGACAATGTGCACAAACATGATGAATCTTACGTTGTCATTATGTGACAAATTTGCACTTTGAGAGCAGTGTTTCTTCAGATGATTTTCCAAACCTGCGTAAGGCACATCAGTCCTTTCAGCCGCCTGTGGCATTCAGCATGAATCTTTCTAACTGACTTGTTAGTACTTTTTATGTCCCTTGTTTTGTTCTTGTTAATTCCTCTGCACATAACAGGTGCATTCATATTGCGATTGATATCTTTTTTCCACTAAGGTTGTTTTTTGGCCCTTTCTATTGTATTTTAGGATTGTCTCTATCTCTGTATTTTCCCATTGGGTAGCCCCTCCTAGGTTAATCAATGTACATATACATTCTCTCATATTCATACAGAATGCATCATGTATGAGAATCACTTCATTATGTATGTTTGATAACTACATTTGCAAATAATTCAGTTCTTTATCATCTGTAGGACTCCATTTAGTAGTACAAATTTGTGCAGGTCCAAGCTACTGTTTCAGGAGTATATGTATATGCTAAAGAATGATCTTTTTCCTACAAAAATACTCAGAATCTAAAATGGCCTGTATCTAGTTGGCTAACTGGCTACTAGCGAGGCCAGTGTATACCTGTACTGCAGTAATATTGCTGTCTGTGGGTGTTTAATTTGTCTTATTTATTAAAGAATAGTATCTACTGAGTTCATAGAAGACCTTAATTCAGGTCTTGTAGCATGACTGGGCTTCACTGAAATTTGTCTCCTGTACAGCTGTTAACACTGTCCTTAATTAGGACATGGCCCAAATCACCTGTCATCAGCGAGAAGAAAAAACAGGTATTTAATGAGCCATATAGTAGCCAAGAAGCAAATCCCACACCTAACATCAGTTTAGGTATAAACTTCCTAATGACTGTTTACAAGTTATCATGAATGAAGTGAGATTTGGTGTTTTAATTAAATACCTTTCCTACTTTAGGAAGTCTAACTTGAAGTATTAATGTAAATTATGGCATATACTGGCCTGCAATATATTCTGGTAAATTGAAGCACCATTTAAGTGAATATTTTAGTCTGTCAAACTTGCCAGGCAGATAAGAAGCAATATTGACTAGAAACCTGTAGTTTTTCCTTTCCACCACTATAATTTCCCCTCATTAAAAAAAAAAATCCATCACTTAAAACTACAAAGTACTGATTCTCACCTACCATTTAACTTAATACACATCCGAAGAAAACAATCCCCAGTTTATTTTTCAGCAACCTAGTCAAGTCTTCATTTTTGTTCATTGAACTCTCCTAATAGAAGGGAGAGAATTAATTTTGGAAAGGAGATGTAGTAAAGCTGTGATATGAGATCATGAAAGATGTGGAGAGGATAGATTCATGTTTTCTAAACTCTTCATGTTCTAAGGGGGAAGGGCACAGAAATGGAAAGCTGGCCTGTTCAAAACCAGCACAGGGAGATTGTTTTTCTCTTGGGACTAATGATTAATCTGCATCACTCATTGCCATATGGTATCCTGAACTGAACATTAATAAGAATAAAATAACACTCTACTTGAAAAGATTAGTATTTAAAAATATGTCAGAGTATTGAAAGGATTACAAATCTTCATGCTTCCTTGCATAAATGGTCTTGTGGCACATGTGGTAAGAAGGACACTTTTCACAGGGTAGATTTGTCTCCTAAATGAAGAGTTTGGGGTTTTTTTCCTGTAAAATGTCACTGTTCAAGACAGGATTTGGGATTAGATGGATGACTGCTTTGATCTGTGCTGGCCATTCCTCTTGACACTCCAGTCAAGGAGTTCTAGGAGTAAAACTTGTCGCCTTGAAGATTTTTGATCATCTGGCTGCCTTGGGAGATGGAGGGTTGCTCCATGATCTGACAAAGTGCTGTTATGGGTTGAAATTTTCAGCCAAGCTTTAGGCAGCAGTGAACATTTACTGACAAGTTATCACCTACTCAGAAGTAGTTGATAGTAATGAAAATGCTAAGGAGCTATTAACTCTGTTTGAGTAACCTGCGCTACTGTAATTAAGAGGGTATCAGAAAATCTCCGAAAGATTATTTTATAATTGTCCTGGTTCTGGCTGGGATAGAGTTAATTTTCTTTCTAGTAGCTGCTGGTATAGTGTTATGTTTTGGATTTAGTATGAGAACAATGTTAATAACACACTGATGTTTTCAGTTGTTGCTGAGGAGTGTTTAGACCAAGTCCAGGATTTTTCAGCTTCCCATGCCCAGCCAGCAAGAAGGCTGGAGGGGCACAAGGAGTTGGGAGGGGACACAGCCAGGGCACCTGACCCAAACTGACCAAAGGGGTATTCCAGACCATTTGATGTCATGCCCAGTAGATAAACTGGGGGGAGTTGGCTGGGAGGGGGCAGATCACTGCTCAGGGACTAACTGGGCATCAGTCAGCGAGTGGTGAGCAATTGCATTGTGCATCACTTGTTTTTTATATTCCAATTCTTTTATTATTATTATTGTCATATTATTATTCTTATTGGCATTTTATCATTATCATTATTATTTTCTTCCTTTCTGTCCTATTAAACTGCTCTTATCTCAACCCATGAGTTTTACTTTTTTTGCTATTCTTTCCCCCATCCCACTGCGTGGGGAGGGAGTGAGTGAGCAGCTGTGTGGTGCTTGGTTGCTGGCTGGAGTTAACCTATGACAATAATCTACTAAAGATTTCAGCTTTTCTTTGTTTCACGTCTGTAATAGCGACAGCAAAAAGATGCCCTTTTTTAGATTGAGAAACTTTTGAGAGGAATAAGCAGATGTCTGAAGTTATTCCCCAAATTTTAGCATTGAACATCTACTCAAAAGTGTTATTATTGTTAATGAAGGTCAGTATGCTTTTGACAAGTAGATAATGTCATAAACTGGGCTATTAATTTTGGTGAAAATACTATCTTTAATTAGTAAATACTTGAAAAATTGAGGAATAATGATTATGGAAGTAATGAAACAATAGGATTGTGTTTTCTTGTCTAGAAGTGGCATGATTTTATTTTGATTAACTGGAGGAAATACTAATGGTGCATGCTTGTACACAAACAGACTCTCTCTCTCTCACTCTCCTGCCCGACATCTCTTTATAAAAGAATGATAAACCTTTTTTTTTTTTAACTCAAAACACTATATATTAGGACACCTTCACAGCACATATGGTATGCAAAGTCTCCAGTCTTTGGAGAGTCCTGTGATACAGTGTGGTAGTTAATAGTCCCTAACTGTGACCATCCTGGCTCAGGATTTTTAAGTTAAAGTTTAAGCAGCTCCTACTGTACAAGTTTAGTTTATCTATTGCTCACTTGAAAAGTGTAACCCAAAATGTCAGCTCACAGAATAGTATATGGTTGTATGAATTCAATAAAAATACCTTGTATTTTTGGGAAGTGTTAAATTTGGATCATAGTTATTATGGATCAGTGACACTGCATAGAAGAACAGCTTACCTTGAAACCAGTAGGCTGGAAGGAGATCTACAAATATTTGGACATATCATCTGCCACAACAGATGCTGATCCAGAAACTCTCGTTTTTAAAACTCCTATTAGTGCTAAAAAACCTCTGGGTGTATAAGCATCTATGACTCTGCTAGAAGTATCTTTTCCAATTACCAATGACAGGTGAAGATTTTTACTGGAGGAGGGGGAGAATGATGAAGTCAGTGTCTTCACATTTTAAAAATTGAGTAGAAAAAGTAGATTCTTTCTTCACATGGTTGCATATAAGAAATTCCGCTGAGCTCTGTTCATATGTGGGCATCAGTGGCTATGCCTACATTGGGATTTTTATTTTGAAGTTGTTTCTTTGTTTTGATCCAGTTTGGGGAGTGATCTTCAGCCTGTTTAACTTTGGATATATTCACATCCATATCACCCCCATTTTGCAGGGCAGTCTGGTGCATGCAGTCTGCAAGGCTCTCATAGCTTTCCCTTACTTGGGGCATTTGCTCCATAAATGCTTACGTCCCCAGAGCCTCTAACCCAAGGGACATAGCATGCCTAATCCTTTCTGCTTTGTATTCTGTAGGAACTTTTCAGCATTTCATTATAGAACCTTAATGAAGGCTTGGGAGCTTTTTTATTTTGACCAGTCTTTTTCAGAGCTCAAAGCACAAAGCTGTTACGTTCCTGAAAGTGGCCAAGGAGTTTTTCACAGGAGTACATTCAGTCCTGGTAAGGCTGGGATACTATGAGGCACACTGTCACGAGGTCATGCACCTGGCTCAAAGTTGTAATTCTGAAACATTGAATTTTTATATGGTTCATTTAGGAATTAAGTTTTTTAATATGTTCAGCATGATTCACAGAGAACTGTATATGTATTTTTATAGCAGGACACTGGGGTGTGTGAAGCATGCAGATGGCATTTGAGGGTGGTTTTGAAAGATCATTTGGAAAACTGAGCTGAGAGGAGTGATGCCTGATTCAGCCTCTGCCATACTAGCTCGTAGAGTAGTCCCAAGTTTCATCTGGTAGGAGATCTACTGTTTCCAGTCCAAAAAAGATTTTGGAAATGAGTTAGCATATGCGTAGTATGGGCAGGAACCTCAGAGTAAGGCCCAAGGGTGACCCATGTTGACAGAATTAGCTACTCTTCTCTTGTTCAACCATATACAAATTGCAATGTGACTCAATTGATGCAGCAAGCTTAGTGCTTTTCCCTTTGTTCGTTTAATTCGACAAAAGCCCTTCCACTGACTTTCAGTAGATTCTGGATTGAACTCTCAGGCAAACCCAGTGAAATAATTGTGACTACTAGAGGAGCTAAGGCTGAAAAGCTTTTAATTTTACAGTACTTTCCAAACACTTAGGGGCTGAGATTCAATAAAAATACTAATGCTTTTGAATTTTGTTGTTGTTTTCTATACTGTATTAAATTATGTATTAATTTAATAAATGCTCTATTGAAAGATGATCCACACTTATGTATAACAGTGAAGCTTTATTCCCGTGTTATTAAGTGGTGTATAAATACATAATTAAAAAACCCTTTGATTGAAGCTGCTTATAATAGACACATAATTAGAATGCACAACATTCACCTTTTATTTCCCAGTGTCTGAATAGGTACTAAGTATTGACTAGCTTTGTCTAGCCTAGCAGCTATCCCAAACTATTCTTTGTGAGTGGCAGAGAAGAGATAGGAGTGGAAAGGGAGACGAGATGCAAGCATTATCTCCAAAGTACAACCAGATTGTTGTTTTGTTTGGTATTACTGTTAGCAAATCACAGTTTGATTGTTTAAATTCAACTGTGTTTGAGAAGACTCACAGCCAGGGACCATTATAAGAAAATACATAATTCTAAAAGAAAAATCCTTTCTGTGGTTCAAAAAAAGAAAAAAGATGTTTTAAGTATTGCAAGGAAGTGCTCTTATTACTTCTTTCAAATATGCAGGGAATGTGGCACGTTTCATGGATCTCGTCAAAAGCGGTTAGCCATTAAAGGCTATAATGTGATGGTAGATTTCAATATGATTCAGTACCATGAGATTCAAGCATACAGGCTGCTCTGATACTTTATAGGAAGAAGCAAGCATCAGCAAAGGATTCTAAATCTTGTTTTCTCTTTAAAAGAGTTTCTTTTTTTTAAAAAAAAAGTAGCTGTAAAAAAAATTCTGTACAACCTTTAAAGCAAACAGCTAATAGTTAAAAATTCTTAATTTCAGTTTCTGGCAATGACTTCCTGAATAACCTTGAGAGAAGTTAATTAACTTTTGTTTTATTTACATCTAAGATACTCTAACTTGAGTATCACTATGTATTACTTCTTGGGCCCTTGTGAAAGTAAATACCTTAAGCGTGTTAAAAGCCTAAGTATATGCGTTAACTCATAACTCAGATTTAATTTCATCCCATGTCTGTAGAGTCTCCAGTTAAGTACAGTCTTGATATGACAAGGATTGAGCTGCTTTGTGTTCTACAATTAATTGTTATTATTACCATGATTTATTTTACAAATTGATAAATTAAAAATACTACATTACTTATAAAGTATAATTACATCAGTTGTGTTGTTCTCACTGATTTCTTTTGTAATTGAGGCAGGCATCCCTAAGGGAGAATTTTCACTAGAGGGAAAAACCTGTAGGTATTAGTGATTATGCATTTAAAACACTGTGTGTGGGTGGGTATATATGTAGAGTTCTATGAGAACAGTAAATGAACATGAACACTCATTTGCAGTGCATTTCCAATTCTCATGAATGCCACTCCTCCACTGGTTGAGACAGTTCCTGAGCTGCAAATTACAACAGGCTGGGACAGTATAGCCATTTGCTTGGTCATTGCCAGAGTCGCGAAGCTGGGCCAAACGGTCTTATACACTGAGATTAAGGCGATTCTCTGAGGCAGAATTCTTTGACATTGAGATATATGTGTATTATAAATGATAAATACATTGACAATTTGCAAAATTTATAAAAGATCTGGAACTGATAGGGCAGAGTGTACAGAAATAGAGTGCTTACCTTGTACTAAACTGGCCCAAAACTTTCAAAACTTCTTAGTCTTCTGTTCTTCATTTCAACTTTATTTACACTTATATATTTCTTTACTGTAAATGCTTAGTTGTGACTGCAGAGTAACTCAGCCAAACTAGTTTTGCATGGGCAAATTTAGGTACAGTAGCAGGCTGACCTAAGCAATACAGACCTCTCTAAATTAATTAACAGGGTTTCTCAGTATAGATGTGTAGACAGATTGGCAGTTTTCCAAGTGAACACTTTAAGCATTTGTTCGTATACACCAGGCCTATGGCAAATATCTGCACACTATTCTTCTCTGTGGATACAGTAGATGGAAAATGATGCACCTTATACAGAGTATTTTCTATCAACCTATTTTTTATTCACTTTCTTGGCAACCTCCAGAGGAAACAAGACATATCAAAATTAAAACAGCAGAAAAAAAAAAAAAATCAGTTACTGAGGTGAAGTTGAGAAAAGCAAAAGTGACAGCAGTTATACGAAGAAGCGCTCGCTCTTGAAGTTAAGCTGCTCTGTCACATACCATCAATTGGACTATTATCTGGCACAGGAGGACTGTAATAAATTGTCAGATTTTCTTCTTAGCCGAAATGATGGGATGGAAATTGTGCTGTGTATTTTTGGACAGGAATGGGGGGAAAAATCCAGCATGAAGCTGATTTGCTCACATGCCAGACCTGCCGTGATGCACAAACCCAATTTCCAAAATGTAGCTCTTAGAAATCTTGTATGATAAAAGCTGAGATGGTTAAAAATAAATCCTATCTCTTCTCTGGGAAAAAAGGTCAAGGAGGAGAAAAGTCACTAATGAGAGACAAACTATTTTTTTCATATTTAAAGCCAATAAAAGATGTGGTTTCAGATGGGTTTTTTTCTCCTTGTCAGAGAAAATGGTGAGGAATGCAGGCTTTTGTATATCACTGTCTCTGGTTCTGTAGTATTTTTATTTGAAGTAAACTTTTACAGAATTATAGTACCAGCATATTTAGGTCTCTAATAGCTGGATCTGATGATCATTGCTTTTGTGTGGGTCAGGATATGGAAAAGATGTTATCACATATGGGGTTTTGGATTGTGGGGTTTATATGTTCTGATTTAGACTATCTATGATGCTTTTGGAAAGCAGCTGATAATGTGTAGTGATGGTATGACCAGTAGATAAAAATACTCTTTCAAAATGTTATATGTTCTCAGAAGCAGAACTTTTTCAGTAGAATTATTGTATGCCTAATATATACATATCTCTATATTATATGTGTAATAACAGGGTATTGATATCCACTTTTAAAGCCTTAGCTGAATCATAACGTAACTGGTGTAGTCAACAAACTTGAATTTTTTTGGATGGCCAGCATCCTTAAATCATGGCTAAGACTTCAAGGATGTTGCATGGTATTACAGTTTTCTGAAATATTTATAATATTGTGAACAAGTTCTTAATTGACAACTACTCTGAATGGAAATAGATAGAAATACCATAATAAGGGGTTGAAATTATAAGCGAGTAAATTTAGAAGCCATTAAGGCTGCCAGCTTTGTTCCTCTACTTCATTACAACCATTAGCTGGTCATTCACCTTTTCCTCTGTTTCCCAGTCAGCTGCAGCAGTCGTTCAGTTGTGTAAAAACTCACTTATGAGTCTTTTCAGTGAGCTCGGGGAAGTTCAGACAATGAGTCAAATGTATACAGCAGAAGAGAATGTGAAAACCTATCTACTGCCTTCAGCTTTCCGTTTGTGAGTCTTTGCAAGCCATTTGATGTGGAAGGTTCAAGCTACGAACTAGAACAAGGACTTATACATCAATGAACCTTATGAAGTATTTTATGTGTATAATATTTCTATTATTAGATAGGGCTGTAAAATGTGCATGTTGTATTTAGATCTTTCTTGGCAAAAAGGAATTGTCATATATCAAAATGTGTATTTTTATATCAGTTCAAAGGTCTTGGTAGTACAGATAGAAATAAGTTTCTTTCCACCAGAAAATGGAAATTTAATCTAATTAAGTCAATAAAAAATTGTATGAGCCAAATAAGAAACTGTGGAACAACTAGAAAGAGTACCAGAAGCCAACGGAAAACACGTCATGCACTGGATCAATCAGAAATATGAAGACTGTAAAAGAATAAGCAAGTCTGTCAGAATACTAGGAAACAGCATAGTTGAGAAACATGAGATGGTAAAAAATCAAGGTTATTTACTCGCATTATTCCAGTGCTATTAGAAACTGAGCCAAAAATGGAGGTGCCAGAGCATGTCGAAAAAGTGTAAAAAATCATCAAGCATAGACTATATTGATCTATGAATTTTGAAGGAACGTACTAACATGAGCAAGCTGTTAACAAAAGTGTGTAGTTTCCATCTAAATAAACAGTGGTGGAAGGAAGAAGGTAGCAGCTGCTGTATGTAGTTTTTACAAATGCTAGAAATGATCCTGGGATCATTTGGAAATGAGAAAACTTGTTGAGAATGTTTCAAAAGATCTAAAACCTCCCATCAATGTGAAAAGAATTCTAAAAAACTAAAATATGCCAGCATAGCTTCTGTAATAGTACATTTTCCAATCCTCCTTCTTTAGGATTTCCTCAGTTTGTTGATTGAATAACAGATACACTACAACCTGTTGGAATAATTCCTTGGAATATTAAAAGATTAAAGTCTCTGACAGATTAATAGAAAAGAAGTTGTCATGAATTGTCAGGTAAATTATTGCTTTGGATTAGAAACTTGATAAGACACTAAAAATAGGGTAAGAATAAGTAAACAATTTAGAACAGTGTTGCCTCAGGGTTCTACTCTGCAACAATAATAATAAAAAAAAGTCTTAAAAAAGAAGTTGCAAACTGATAGATGGCACATGGGAAAATAGATTAGTGAATGTCAGAGAGGTTCAAGGGTGTTCAAAGGTTTGATGTCAGCTGAGAAACTTTGGATTCACCAGTTTATGATAACTAGTATCCTCATTGTTTATACATGTGCATCCTATAAAGTGTTGTGGTAATGTGTGTTTTAAATCCTACTGAATATTGTAAATAATGTTTCTACTTTTTTATGTTTTCTTTTGGGGGAAGGGGGAAGTATGGCTTCAGAGAAATATGGACATAGTTTCATTCTTTGGGTGCAAAATTTCCTATTGTCATGTCAAAGCCCATGATTTAACTGAAACCAAGTATTTCTTTAATTTAAGAAAAACCTGGATTATTCTATGAGGTGGTGCTATTACAATTGATTTTTTGGTGCTTTTGGTGTGAGTATATATCTTCATTTTGCAGCTAAAGCATTGGGCAACAAATCTTTACAAGCCTTTACAAAGCTTACCAACCATGAAACAGATTTCACGTACCATCTGCTGTGTGAAGGACACATTAAAGTAGTCCCCCATTTCTCCAAAGCATCAGCACATTCATGCAAATCCGTATTCTCCTACCTGTACTTTTGAAAGTGATGGAGTGTGCTATCTACACAGTTCATTGAATCATATTTGAACTGTGCAGTCTTGTTCACAGGAAGACTAGATAGCTAGATAACACCTAAAATGCAGCACACTCAGATGTATTCAACATTTTCAGTTGCAGCAGAGGTAGTCAACTACTTAATACGGATAATTACTCTGAGAATTAATTTTATCCCGAGTCCCATTAAGGGTATAACAAAATTTTATAAAAGCAGTTAAAACTTCTGGAGAAGGGTAAACTCATGACATTCAATGCTGAATTAATAGCAGCTCCTCAAAGAATTAATCCATTATTTGTCACAGTTGAAGTTACTTTATTGAAAGTCTATTTGAACAGTGAGACAAAAACAAAGAAAAAAATGAAAATGCATTAATAATGAGTTCAGTGGGTTTTGTTCATATTACTGACTGAACTAAATCATGTAGCCTGCTTAAATCAGGTGTAAAGACTTTTCATCCAAACTGATTACAATGACTTTTGTACACCAGAAGAAATGTTTCTGGCGACACAATCTAGTGGTACATTAACATCTGTAGATTGCGACCTTGCTGTAGGCTTTTACTTGTCTTATACTAGCAAGATGAGCTCAGCTTAAAAGAACCAACACACTGGAAGATTTCTTGACAATCAATGCTTATTACTTTTAGTGTAGTGCTCAAAAACCCTACAGTATTATTAATTGTAAATAGAAAAGTAGTAGTCAGCAAAATCCAGAAATATTAAACTGTTCATCATAATGAGTAGAAACACAGCAGCTACCTGGAGATACTTTTGACCTTTTGAAACAGAATAGCAGGCAGTCTGCAATATATCACTTCTAAAACCCTGCATATGGTCCAAGTAGCACTTGAGTAGATTTTAGCGCTGATCTACATGTATTGCTTGTGTTCTACTTTGATATTCATGTGAGTATTTGTATTGGCTTTGTGTGGCAAGGTTTTGGTAGCGGGAAATGATTTCCATATGACGGGAAATCCAGTCCTGAGCTTTGTGTCGCAGGTTCTGTGCTATTAAAACATGTACTTGAAATGGGACTTTGATTCAGGGAAGTTTTTTGCAGATATATCAGTTTGATTGCTTTACTCAGAACTTTTATTTTGGAGGAAAATAGCTCCTTGTTTAAAAGAAATAAGGAAAGTGCCTCCCGTGTAAAACTTTCTCTTTACTCGCTTGTAGGGCTTTTATCTTTTTTGTTGAGTAGTGAAGTAAGTTTAAAAGAAATTAAATTCCGTATCTGGAATGCCTGGGTTCACTACAGATTGAATTGGAAAGTTTCACTGTTTGAAGAAGTTTTCTCTTTTATTCACATCCTGCAGCTCAGAGCTATCTCCATCATATAATAAAGGAAAACAACTAGGTAACGGAATGAAGCAAAAGAGGCAGATTTTTATAAGTGTTAGCTGTGGGGCTTTCTTGTCCTTCAACATTGATTTTTACAAAATGCCATAGGCATAATTCTATTCATTCTTGAGAAGTGATTCCCTAAACTGCAGTATAAAACTTGGCTTATCACCTTAAAGGCAATCTTAGTCATTCTGGAAATCTCATAAGGTAGTCTCGTAGGAAACATTTGCTTACTCTGGTTGAGTTTCTTGTATCATGTTATCCAAAGACAGCTTGCTTAGTTTTATTCATTCGTGCCCCTGTTCTATTCATAAATAAGCCTTAAAGAGGCTTTGTGGTGCCTCAAATCTAACATTGTAAACTATATTTTAAAATAATAACACAGAAAGGGGGGTAAAAGGTTTATAATCTAGTCCAAATTTTAAAGCAGAACCTTTCTGTCCCTAATCAATATTTGGTGTCTGTTAATTGTGAATTAAAAGGAAAAGTCATGTTTCATTCCAAGATAAAGTAATCTAGGAATTGTTTCAAGACTCACGAAATCAGCTGTGTCAGTTAAACTTTACAACAGCTGTTATTTTCAAATATATAGCATGAAATTCTAAATAAAGAAGAATTGTATATATCACTGGCATGTTTAGGAACCGAATTCAGCATGATCACTGTTAATAGTATGAGTACTTAGTGACAATGTCCTGTGCTTCTGTCATTTGTCCTGCTTGAATATGGTCTTAGTGTTAGTTTATAAAGATTTGAAGTCTAAAGCCAGGAAAACACCAGAAAAATTAGAGAAATAGCAGATTAATCTCTCCTTGGCTGTGTAAACATAATTCTGTATGTTGAATTGACGAGTTGCTAATCCCTTACAATCATGTTTCTTCCAATTAAGTTGCATGGCTTTAAATACTTTCAATCACAGGAGGCTGAAGAAGCAAGTGCAATGTCAGGAAGGAGAGGAGGGTGGTAATCCTAAATGAAAGTAATTTTATTAGGAGAGAAAGCAAGCAGCAAACAGAAGTTCTGAAGTGGAGAAGTTCAGAAAATAAAAGATTCTGCAAAACGCTCTGACCCCCTAGGGAAGTGAAGAAATAAAATTGGGATTTTCAGCTTGATTAAAGTTTGATTTATGAGCTGCTTTTTGTTAACAGCAGTGGAGCAGGAGGAGGAGAAAAAGGATTTAACTTGTAAGGGAGAAAATTCTTTTGGAAATTGCCTTCAAGTTCATGGAGTTTAAAAAAAGTGACAAATGGAACTGTTTTGTAACTATTCCCCTTCTAGCCTCTACTTTGCTCTCCACTCCCCTCCAATCCACAGTTAGTAATAAATTATAAATAATAGCGAATTAATCTAAAAACATAGCAGATGACTAATTTGATATTTTACTATTGTTCCAGAGTAAATAGCTTAATATTGGGGCATATCTCCTGTATTTATATTGTGTACAGTCTTACTTAGGTGCCACAAAAATGCATCAAAAGATCTAGAAGGAGATCCCAAGCTTAATTTCCATACATGGGGGTCCTTTGCAGAGAGGTTATCCTATGTAGGAGGTCAGGAGGCAGAAGAAAGTTTCAAGCGCTGAACCTCTGTGCAAAAAGGTGCAGTCTTTCACAAATAGAATTAAGATCAGGAAAATATAAAATAATGAAGAGCCTCTTATGTTGTTCTCCTGCTGGGAAGGAGCATGGCTAAAGTTAGGATTGGCAGGGAGTGGTAGGTGGTACAGCTTTCTTCTTGCTCTATGTATGGAAAGACTTCTCCATCCTTGTTTCATCAAGCTCTTACCCCAGTTTCGTGGCTAGTGAGGTGAGCTATCCTCATTTGATACTGGTGTCCCTTTCCCTGCAAAATATTAGGTAAGTGACTCCTGGACCCAGCAACTTAAGGCAGGATGCTCTTTCCACAGGTCTAGTTTTCCAAAACGGATTCATGATGACCTTAGATCCAAAGAGAGATAATGTATTAAAAGTTACCAATTCCTTAGTGCACTGAAGGGTTAAAGAAAATGCTGTCATGCTGTGTAAGTGATAATGGGTTCACATTGGCTTACAAATTGAAAGTTACTATTGTGGAATACCTTTTGAAAGTAAATGTAGGAGTAAAATTGCTTTTCAGTTTGAATTGACTCAGACACTGAAAATTCTGAATTGTCATCATAAAGATTCAGGCTGCTGGTGCTTTAACAACCCTTTACCTTCCATTTTTAGATAAAGCACTAAATCTGTGTAAATTAATAACACACAGGATTTTTTTTTCACTGAAAAGACATTATAACTTGTTCTTCATCAAAAGTTTTAAATGCTGTGATCCATGATAAGATAGTTTTGACCACTTTGCAATTACATGAAATATTTTATTAATTTCAATTTAACTTGAATTCTAAATAGACTCCCAAAGTTTCATGCTAATAAGAATGAAGTTGTCACTGTGCTAGTTGATACAGTAACTTCATTTACAAACACTCAGATCATGCATTTGTCAGTAAAACATTCTAAGTAATACGCAGTAGCTCTTGAAACCATCTGTCACCCATCAACAGGGCTTCTTTATTTCTAAAAATTTACCTATTCACTATAAGCCCAACTCTACCCAGTTTGCTAATACATACTATGTCTCAGTGAAAAATAGAAAATAGATAAATAAGTGATTTTTAAATTATTTTTATTTCCTTAAAAATATAAACCAGTATATACTGCGTGTATTTGTATAACATTCTTGGATGTAATGTTAGCTGTATATCAGTGGATATTAACATCTGCCTAAAAATAAGGGTACAGCCATGCATAGTATTATGTATCTGTTCAGCCAGCAAACTCTCTATCTCACTGTTTCAGCAGAAGTCAGTATGAGATATAAGAGTTTCGCAGCTATTAGCCAGATTTTCAGTCTGGAAGTCAGTAGGCTGAAGTTTGTTTCTGATATCTGATGACGATAGACAACAATAGATCAACACTGTCAGTATAGCACAATTTTAAACATCCTCTGTTTGCTGTTCTTATGTATGTGATACTTTCAGAACACTCAACCCTATGTACGTGATACCAAACCGTACTAGAGGTGGTAGACGCAGGTGTAACAGCAGTATCTTCATGCCTCCTTCACACCAGCATGCAGAACCTGGTCTAAATCCCAACTCACCTGGTGGTGGAAATGGAGGAGATCTGGGGGTGGCCACATCCCCTTTCCCCAGCTTCAAGCACCTTCCTCTTCCCATCCGTGGGGCACAGAGGAGAGGGACCGCACAGACAAGGTGGCTGGGAGGCTGACACAGGAATGGGTAAGGGAGGAGGATACTTGCAGTACTACAGCCCACTGAACTGAGAGCAGAAGAGGTAGATCCTCTCACCCAAAGTTGCCTCTACTGGCACCTTTGCTACAGCTACATCCTTGAAGAGGTGTTAGCTCTGTAATGAGGAAGCAAGTTAGTGGAAAGAGGGAAAGAGAAGAGATTTGAATCAGCCAAGTGGTTCACAGGTATATTATGTAGCAAATATATTGGCATGAAATTAATATTGAATGTCTGTTAAAGACATAGTATATTGGCTGAAAAGTCTCAGCAAGTACTCCCATCGCAAGTATAAAACCTAACTCCATCTCTGGGTTTTTTGCTTCATAAGTGTGTAGGCATCAGGATAAAATCAGCCACTGTAAAAAAATAAGGATTGCATACCAAATGTATTTACTCTAATAAAGGCAGAGTACCTTCTCTTCCATCAGTGCACACATATAGTATTGGGTTGGATGCAGCGACAGTAAGTACTGGTGTATGTAAATTTACAAATATCAATCTGTAAAATCAGTGTCTGAGACTAGAAAGTGTAATTTAGTGTCTTCTCTGTGTTGAAGGGTTGTCTTTATGACAGTATATGCAGTAGATGGCTTCTGCATGTAGAGATTTGTCCCTACAATCATGGTATCTTTAAGACTATCTTCCTGTCACTTGGGTGTTTCTCGGCTGTCTCTTTACCACTTAGAGAAGCTGGACTGTCACCACATTCCTGGCTGCCACTGTTAAGCTCTTGGACAAGATGTGGGCTTAAGTACTGCTGATGAGTGTTATCTGTAATTTACCACAAAAAGCAGAAACTTTCAGGGTAAAAACTCTGCCCTCTCATATCTTTTCTGGGTGCTATTTTATTTTTAATGTGCTCTTACAAGTAGCTTTGAACTCGATTCACATAAAAGAGCCTCCAGCCATACACCTTACAAAAAGCACGTAGACCTCATTTAATCATTCTTTTTATTCCTCTGACTTGAGTGTGATCTCTGTTCCGCTCTCACTGATGGAGCTGGCACTTTAACTTCATCCAAATTTATTCTTGATCTAATTCAGTAGAACACACGGCAGAGCAGATTTCCAAAGTGAGATAATAGCCACTTAAATATTGTTTAAGCCCACCACATACAGAGGCAACAATTTCAGTTTCTTCAAAATTATTTTAAATATTCAACAAACATGATTATTCTTCCTTCTGCTTAATAAGTTACCATCTAAGTCGCAGCACGTCCACTATAGGCCAGATGTAATTTTATGTGATCATTGTTACCCCTTCTGTGTTGGAATGATATTTTTTTTTTAAAGTGCTTGTCACCATGTTGAAGAATGTTTGGGTTTTTTTCCTCCAGCAGAAACTGGGATGGTTCTGCTTGGAACATAAGCTACCAAGTGGGGAACTTCACCTACTCATTCTCATTAACAATGAAATTTAGCCTTTTGGATCATGTAACTGCGGTTCCCAGGCCACAAAATTCTTTGATAGTGTGAATTCCTGCACCTATTTTCATCACATTGGAGTGGATGGATCAGCAGTAATACATTTATTGTTCCATTTCTCAGAAATACTCTGATTGCTCAGCCTGCTGAAGAATTATGCTTTGAAATTTATTACTGTCTTGAAACTTTGGGTCAGGTGGGAATTGTTACCTTTTCCCATCTGCCCCTATATAAGTAGAGCTGTAGGTCAGCTGAAGTGGAATTGGATTTAAAAGTCGGAACATCTTTTCTCATTAGCCAGTACCTGAAGTAGCAAATAGGCCTCCATTGCATAAATTTGTCTGTGTGAAATAATTTCTCAAAAAAATTTTTTGTTCAGCAGTGTCCCTTTCCATTCTCCAGTAAGCAGCTTCCTAGACAGCAAATGTAAGATAAAAACATTATTAAGGCAAAGTGTGTCCTGAATTAATCAAAAACTTGTCCTCTAGGTGGTATTTCTTGGTGTGTTTTTTGCTTGGAAGGGCAATTCTTATTACTTCTGAAATCACTCAAAAAAAAAAAAGGCACAAGGACTCCCCACCAAACTTTAGCCATGCAATAATACCTAGTTCGGTTACCCTAACATGTTGGTTCCCAAACTTTAAAAATAGTAAGTATAATAGATATTTTTATATTATAAGGATATGCTGCACAAGCTGGCCATCAAAGCTAAATCATATACAAACTTGGAATACTCTGGCCATCAGCCTTTGCTTTGGTATATGCAGAAGAGAATCACAAATAGTCACAGAGTTCACTGCTGTCACAATTGTGCCATGACTATGACATGTGATTTCCTCACTGTGATTAACTGTGCTTTACCAGAAACCCACTTTTCACTAGAACAAAATGGGAGAATTAAGTTTCCTTTGTATTTCGCTTAGTTCATTGTGACCGTAGACTTCAGTCCGTCTGATCCAAATTGGATAAATGTTAAAGCAATTTGGCCTCTTTTCAGCTCCAATTTCTACTTTCAGAACCTGAAGACCGTGAACTCTGTCTTACTAAAGGGTAAACTCAATTTTATTTTCTGTTATGTGAGCTAATTTGTGAGGGGTTCTCATAATGTCATGTCTTCAAGGAGATTGCAATAAGTGTCTTAAAGTTCAGGCCAAACATGTGAATTTGCTGTTCGTGTTACAGTATTAATTAGAACTAACTTAGATCTTTTCAAAATGTCCAAACTCTGCAGTTCAGAAAATGGAAAGTCTCATCTACAAGTGATCTGAGACCTTAGACAAATTCCATCAGAAGTGTATTTAGAGTTGAAATTGGGATTCCTCTGTTGAATCTCTAGCTGTTCCACTGATGCATTATTTTTCACTTAGCCTTCAATTCTTTCTCATTAGTGGTTGTCACATTGCTTACATTTTTACAGGGGCATGGCACCTAATTATTACATTTGCCAGATTCTGACACAGCAGAATGTATTTTAATATATAATAAGGTATTATGACTTTAATGAGAACAGCTCATATTTTCACCAGTGTTCTCATTGTGTAGTGTTGCATCCAGTCTTAGCAGCTAGTCCTCAAAGATAACCAGACCAATCAAATACAACGCAAGTAACCTTAAAACAAGATCCTAAGACACAGTTCCTTTTAATGAAAAGAAGACAATAATTTGTATATAAAGAAGCAGTGGAGTACAGGCTATCAGAATGATTAATTCTGTTTCACCCAATTCTGAAGAAAAGAGGAACGTGTACAGCTCACTAAGGTTTGTTGCAGTATTACTTAAGCAATTTAGATGTGGTTTCACTTGCGCTATTAGTTACGGTCAACTTTGATTCTCCATGTTTCAGTTGTGCGATTCCTCTACTGGGTTAATTCCCACAAAGGGTTTCTGGATTGGTTTGGGTTTGGTTTGGGTTTTTTAGTTTGCTAATGTATCCATTCTACGGACATCCATCAAGTTATATTTTCTCAGATAACCTGTTCATCTTGTGGACCATATATTTTCTTGTAACTTGGTTATCTGCGAACCACCCATCATGATATGTTTTTCCTCAGTAAGAGATTAACATTATTTTGAACATGTCTTGCTCATTTTTTGCCAAGCATGGTTCAGGATTGCCTTAATATATTTTTGCTCATCCAAGCATTGTTACTCTAGTGTTCCTGAATTTCTCAGGGTCCCTGAAAATTCAAGTTACGTAATAGGAAAAGAATATATACATGTGCGTGTGTGTGTGTAATACTTTTTGAACATAACATCTCATGTTAATTGTAGTTCTCAAAGATGTTTGCTTAAAATAATTTGATTCTCTTCAGGCTACAGCAGTAGATGCAGGTTTGATTTTGTTATTTTTTTTATTAAAGTTCCCAGAAACAGAGAGCAATTAAAAAGCTGCAAAGACATATTATGCTTTGGCCAAATGAAAGGATTGAAGACAATTTTCAAGATAATGAACACAGATGGGTTTGCCATTATCCCTCACATAAGGAAAAGAAAAGACAGCCATTTTATGCTTTTGCATGGCTAGTTCATGCTAGATACATCTGAGTCAGCATTTCCCATACCAATTTCAATTTAGTCCATGGCTGTGAGTGCTGCGCTAACAGGAGAACGCAGCTGTGATTCCCTACAGTGCAACGTCGCTGCAGTTGCTGGTTAATGCAGTAACCTTCCCTCTGACGTGCCAGGTGAATCCCCTGTAACGCTTTATGGTGGATGCTATCAGGTTTGTTTGCTCATAGTTCACTGTATTTGCACTTTATGCTTTGTGTGTGTAAGTGGGCAGCAAACAGAAAGGCTGACTGTTTTATCGTGGCTGTTGTACCCTACACGGCTGAACACCCTGGGTGGAGGAGTGTGCCAGGGCATGGCAGATCTATTTGGCAACAGCTCAGGCCCAGACAGGTTCCTCTCAAACCTCTAATCACTTGGGATCTACCATGTACTTCTATATTACTGATGATATATTTTGATGAATGGCAGTTGTCATGTATGTGATAGCAAAAACATTAATTAGTTTCTTGACCATTTTCATGACTCTGGTCCTGCAATAATAAAATACCATTACCTTTGTTATTTCTTCTTTAATTGCCACTGGCTTACAGGTGAATGCACAGTAGATTTACTGCTGAAGTGTTGCACATAGGCATTTGCAAGCAGCGACTGGTGTTTATATGAGCCGAGTTGAACAAGTAAACCTGTAACACATGCAAAAAAATTAGAAATATCAAACAGGAAAAGATAAGTTTAAGGGAGTCTTCTGTTTTCTGAGAGCACTAATCACAGTGGTATTTAAATACATAGAGGTTCTCTATTACCAGATATTTCAGATGCAATTTTACCAGCCCTTTGAAAATTAATTCTGTACCTTTCCATCTTCTTCTGTATGTAATCTATATATTCCTACTATGAAGACATTCTTTATTTTTGTAGTTCCTTTCTAGGTAAAAATTGTATGACAGTAGCTTGCACTGAAAACAAAAAACTGCGATACTGAGGAGAAAGAGAAGAGTAAGCTACTCCTACTCTACCTGTTCAAATTTGGAGAATAAAGAACTAGCCTTAATCAAATGGGTATCCTTTGGTGAATATAATAGCATAGCATTGGCTATGAGTTCTCTTCTGAGCTTTGTAAATGAAAATTGGGAGTTCAGCGGAGTATTCTGAAGTGCGTCATCTGGGAATTTATAAAGGGAATATATGGCCAAGGGATTCTTCTTCAGGGCTTTAGCTGTTCAGAAATTGTTGAGTCTTATGGAATACAGATCTAAGCACACAAATGCTCAGAAACTCTAAGTTTTCTTAAATGAACTGAAATGTTTTTCAAGGGTAAGTTGAACTACTTTTTGTCCTGATATTTCTGGAAGAATGGAATATAATAACAAAATAAGCCCTCTAATAGTGACCATTAGGAAAGCGCAGATCAAATGGTTAAGCTGTTTTTCCATTGTTTACAAATCTCTGGTCTTCTTTTTTTATTATCTGAATAATACCTCTGCAATCCTGTAACCCAGAAACAAATCCCTGCCCACGGTAAGAAAGCTGAAGAAATCTCATTCTTCTGAACATTTTTTAATTAGTTTGGATGGAGGAAAAAAGGCAATTCAGGCAAAACAAGAATAGTTCTGAATATAACTTGTTGCTATATACTTTCTCTCACCTGACTTAAACCAGACGTACATTTTTTTAAAAACAAGCTTATATTCATTACGAAATCTTCTAAAGTATGCTCCTTTTGTGACTAAGACTATTTCAAAAGGATGTGAAAAGTTAGTACAGCGAGATATTTTAGCACCTTAGATGTTGGTCTATCCCAGCTAACTCAGGCATATGGTCATGGGCTACCAGGGATCGGAGTAGTCCTACTCTCCGCTGCACCTTGGCCTTGTGTTCCTCCGCCCATTCTTGTGTTTACTGTGATTGCCAAGTTAGTTGGTTTGTTTTCAAGGAATTCTTTTATTTTTAAGTATCTGTTCTACTTAAAACTACCTCTATTTTAAATCTACTTCGTTAAATCTACTTCTTTTTAGCATTCACAGTCCAATTTATTTTGTATTAAATGACCTGAAAGCCTCACTTGTGCCCATAAATAACATAAATTAAAACAGAATCTAAGTTTTAAGTCTGCTTCCTGACAGTTATTCACTAACATTGAAGGTAATGTAATTAATTACTTGGCTTCTTAGGAGAGTTGTAATGTTGGATATCTTGGTACAGCTCAAATGGAAAAGCAATATTTGATTTTTCTGTTGTTGTTATTGCTGGATTTCTATATAAAAAACACCATACTACAATTACTTATACTATTAAGCCATGGCTAAGGGGTGATTGCAGATCTGTGGATTTAGAGATAGCAATCCTTTCATCATCACTCAGTTGTGTGTTTTATGAGCATAGGATTTGTACGTTGTGATAGTTGCTATGGTATCCACATGTGTACCAGGAAGATTGTAGGGGAAGTGTGATTTATGTTAACAACAAACTGAATTTAAAAAAAAAGGTGATCAGAGGTGACTAGTAAATTTTTAGTTGTGTTCCTCAAAAATAGCAGCCTCTTTCTTTTGGTGTAAGGCTAAAATTCTAATTCCCTACTCCCCCTGCAAAGAAAATGCTGATGTGGAGATAGGCTAATAATTTGGGCATGGGTCCTGGCTTGCTACTGTTTAATACAGCCTGCTCTTTTTTCTGTTACCTGGCTCCAGAATGCTCTCCCCTGATCTTTGAATCTATAGCAAATGCCAGTGTCACTCAAAGTAAAACTGAACCACATGAAGGGGAGATGCAGGTTTGCTAATACCTAGTCTAAGAAACACAGCAAAATCCTTGTTTTATTGGAGTGGCCGCTGGCCCAGTAGTTACAGATTACACCTTTTTATTTCCATCTCATCCCTCCGGCTGAACCGTCAGTAATTTGGTAAGAAATCAGTGTGGCAACAGGGAGAGATCAAATCTGGGTGCGTGGGGCTGCACGGGGAGGTCACAGAGCCAGAGGGAAGGGAGAGCTACGTTCCTGTGTTAAACCTGAGCTTCTCCTCTTTGAGAAGTTTGAATTCTGTCTTCCTTCCAATTAAGAGAGGTGACCACTTAATTCCACCTAATTAGAGGGTATTTTAGATCTATTCTCTATTAGGGGCACCGTACACGAAAGAACAGTGTCTTACCTTTGCCGTGAACTCTAATGGATTTATCATTTATATTGCATTGTTTAATTACTTCAGTTCAACACTTATTTACTTTTGACTTCTAATTGACTTTATGAATGCCATTATTTGTATTGTATGACTCCTTAAGGAGAAACTGATAATACTGTGTTTTTTTCATTAAAAATAACAAAATACCTACAGGAAACATTGTTCAAATAGAGTATTATGAGGGTAAATTTGTTTTCTAAGAGATTATAATTTGGAGAACGTAAACATTTTTACATGTAGGCCAAAAGCTTTTGTACTCACAATTTCGTAATTTCTCTGAATTGCTGATTCTCAGTTCTATTTAGTAGTTGCTCCCTTTTGTTTTCATGCTATTTGATCAGGGTTTCAGCTTTCTGAGAATCTGGAAAGACTATCTTTTTGAAAAGAAGCTTCTACCTGTGTGGATTGAGATAAAAACCTTCAAAACATTAATCCTGAAGATGCAAAAATAAAAGTACAGGTGAATGCAGTTCTATAAAATGTTCTCTAAATGTGACATTCTGCTTGATCCTTGAATTTGATTTTCTGAAAGTCATCTGGTTGCTTAGGTTTAAGAGACATGACAATTCTTGTGTGTCATTGGATGTCTTTGGTGCCAAAACATAGCAAATGTACTGTAAAAATGCACTTTCTACAAAAGAGAAAGAGGGGCAGATGTCAGCCTCTTCTGCTAACCCTACATATTCTTCTCTAATGACCTTGAAATACAGGTTGCTAATTATGTCTAGTATAACCCTGACCAGATGAGAAATGAGGGAATACCTAACATTTTTCTTCTCTTTCACTTCATTGTGCCTCGTTGCCCGTCAGGGGAGCCAAGGTTTGTCTGTACGTAGCTTTTAAACTGATTGCACAAAAAGGTTTGAGTAAGTTCTGTATAGTATCCCCATATCTACAAGCTAGGCAAGGAAACCTGACCTTCTGTAATACCGCTTGCAATAGAAATCTCCATAGTTGACTGTACAAGTAACATAAAATAGTGTTTTAATTATTCTTGCTGTGATTTGATTGCCTTTTACATGGGATTTTGTTTTCCCTCTGGATGCCTACGTGTTTTTTAGTGGAATGGTGAAACACTAAGCCTCTGGTCATAGCTAAAATATTCCCCATATATTTTGCACAACAGTTTATAGTCTCCGGATACATGGCATTCTAGTGGTGCAAAGTTTATTATTTTGTCTCTAATAAATATATTATTAATCCATCAATAATGAATTATTTATGTATATCCTTTTCTTTCTTTAACTTGCTATAATTAGTTGTAAAGTGGAAAGTTGTTTTTCTTTTATTCAGTTTCTTCCCTGCCTAGAACCATTTTCTCCTTCAGTTTAACACCCAATTTATGCAGTGACCATCTTCTACCTTGAAGAGCAAGAGTCTCCTACTTAAAATATAAGAAATACTTGTTGGCACACAGCTTTGTTTCATAAAGAGAATGTTTCCTTGAGAGAATAATTGTTCTGTTGTGGGTTTTTTTTGTTTGTTTGTTTGGGTTTTTTTGCCTGCTTACCAAAGGAGCTTATCAAGTCCTTTTACAGAATCCTTAATATTGTTGTTTTTCTTCCCTGAATGTGAATAAATGCTATAGACAGTCTGGAGGAGAACCAATTCCTAAGTTATCTCTCTTTCTTGAAATCCAAAGCTTTCAGAAATTGTGAATTATAACTCTGTTTTCAGAAAAAAACATTCTATATTGTTGAGTCCTGTAAACAAGATAATCATCGTGCCTGCAACCTGTATTGGTTCAAAGGCAGGCAAGTTTCCTTGGTCCACCAAAGAAAAAGCCAGCTTAGAACAACATCTAATAATGCAGTAGAGTCATAGGTCAAATTTCTTGGGCTGTAGAATGAGAAAATACTTTAAGGGATGATATGCTGATGGTCTGTCAATATTAGGACTAAAGTAGGAATAAGGTAGACAAAATCTAGTGGGCGTTTGTCTAATTAGAAGTGACCTTTATTAAAGCAGAGCTGTCTGAATTAAATTACTTACTGCTCATCTAGTACTAGCTTTCTTTTTATATCTGAGAATTTGGTAAATCTCATCTAGAATGCTAATTCAATCCTTCCATCTTTTCCTCTGAGGCACCTTTTCATTTAATAATGACTTTCTTGATTGTTTTTAAATTTAGGACTGAGCCCTCTTTTTTTCAGGTTATCTTTTAATTTCTGCACTGAAATATGTAAATACTACTTTCAGGGAGAAAGCAGTAGGAGAGGTGGGTATTTTAAGTAGAATAAGATCTGTTGCCTTCAAACAGAAGAATAAAGTACTCTGCTTGAGTAGCAAGGTATCATCTGAAAATTGAACTTCTAATTTCAAAAGATTTTTAAAAGTAATCTCCAGCATTTAGCATCCTCCTATTCTAAACCTAAACCTCACATGTGGGGAGTTCTACGCTGCCACTGATTTTAATTTCTTCAAGTGGGCACAGGTGCTACCCTACAGCCTCAAAGAGAAGCAGTCATTGTCAGAAAAAGAGAATGAAAATGTAGCCCATGCTCAGGTTCCCAAAAGGCTCATTTTTGTCATTGCTAGCCATTTGGCTAGCTTTTAACCATGTTAACATGTTAATCAGCATGTGCTTGCTGATTTCAGTGACATCTGGTGTGGCATTCTGGTTATTTTGGATCACATGAGAGATGTGTAGTTCTCAATAGGATGTGCATGGGCAGCTGCTTATAGCTCAGAGAATACCAACTTCAAATGCATCAGAGCTTTTTGGTAATGTCACATAGTATGCTGTAGCCATACCCTGGAAGCCATTCTATTCTATTTAGTGTTTCATGTTGTACTGGGTTTACGTGGCAAGGTTTTGGTAGTGGGGGGGGGGCTGCAGGGGCGGCATCTGTGAGAAGCTGCTAGAAGCTTCCCCCGTGTCTGACAGAGCCAATGCCAGCCGGCTCCGAGACGGACCTGCTGCTGGCCAAGGCCAAGTCCATCAGTGATGGTGGTGGTGCCTCTGGGAGAACAGATTTAAGAAGGGGAAAAAAACCTGCAGCCAAAGAGAGGAGTGAGAATGTGTGAGAGCAACAACCTTGCAGACCCCCAGGTCGGTGAAGAAGGACGGGAAGAGATGCTCCAAGCACCGGAGCAGAGATTCCCCTGCAGCCCGTGGGGAAGACCACATTGAGGCAGGCTGTCCCCCTGCAGCCCAGGGAGGTCCACGGGGGAGCAGATCTCCACCTGCAGCCCAGGGAGGACCCCACGCTGGAGCAGGTGGGTTCCCGAAGGAGGCTGGGACCCCGTGGGAAGCCCACGCCGGAGCAGGCTCCTGGCAGGACCTGCGGCCCCGTGCAGAGAGGAGCCCACGCTGGAGCAGGTTTTCTGGCAGGACTTGTGACCCCACGGGGGACCCACACTGGAGCAGTCTGTGCCTGAAGGACTGCAGCCCAGGGAAGGACCCATGTTGGAGAAGTTTGTGGAGGACTGTCTCCCGTGGGAGGGACCCCACGCTGGAGCAGGGGAAGAGTGAGGAGTCCTCCCCCTGAGGAGGAAGGAGCAGCAGAGACAAGGTGTGATGAACTCACCCCAACCCCCATTCCCCATCCCCTTGCGCTGCTGCAGGGGAGAAGGGAGAGAAAATCGGGAGTGGAGTTGAGCCTGAGAAGAAGGGAGGGGTCGGGGGAAAGGGTTTTAAGATTTGGTTTTATTTCTCATTATCCTACTCTGGTTTGACTGGTAATAAATTAAGTTAATTTTCCCCAAGTCAAGTCTGTTTTGCTTGTGACAGCAATTGGTGAGTGATCTCTCCCTGTCCTTTATCTTGACCCATGAGCCCTTCGTTATATTTTCTGTCCCCTGTCCAGCTGAGGAGAGGAGTGGCAGAGCAGCTTTGGTGGGCACCTGGAATCCAGCCAGGGTCAACCCACCACACATGTGCAAAGCACATCCCTTCAATCTGTCTTTCTTCTCGCTCTATGGGTTAATAACTTCCCCTTGGTTTAATAAAGGCGATTCTATCTGAGTTTGCCTTGATTTGCTGACCACCCAAAGTTTTAACAGTTTTAGGCTCAGCTTTGAAGAAACTTGAGGAAGTCCAAGGTTACTGTTGTAACTGTGAGCTCAAACAGCCAAGATGCCTTGATAAACTGGTAAGGAAATGAATATACAAGGGTAGAAGGGATTACAGATAGAGATAGAAGGATTAGGCTGTGAACCAGCAGCAAGACTTGCTGTAAAAATGTTGCTTCGGGCTTTTGTTTATTATTTGTAGAAATTCTATTTAAATGCAGATTAGATTTTCTACCTAGAAGTACAACTTATTCTTTGTTTAGGAACTCTACAAAGAAAAATGAATATAGAGTGTTCTTGTTTTCATTTCTTCATGAACTTTGACAATCATGTTGCTTATCCTGTTATCTGGATTAGATATGCAAGCCGTGGATGTAGGAGTTTTAACAATTTGTTTAGAGACCCTAGTTTAATTAATCAGTGTAAGATTACCAAATTGCCTTGGGATAAAAAACTGCATCTGAGAAGTTGTAATTGGCTACTGACTGAACAGAAGGGCCCAGCTCTGCACAGGGTATTTGGGAGGGAGGGAGGCAGGGCAAAGGCAGGGGAAAGAAAGGGAAGGAAGAAGAAACAAGCAATAAATTAGACAAATATTGAATCTTTTGTGAACTGAAATCTTTTCGTTCTGTATAAAACTTAATTTTTCAGTATTGCTGTACACTCTGTAATCAATCACCTCTTAAAATAACATTTCATCTTCCTGAGAAATAAAAATGAAATTAAAATAATTCTTTATCAATTCTGCTGGGTTTATGAAAACTAGTCTGAAAAGTCTTCACTTTAAATAGACTCCAGAATACGCAAAAATTTTTCTCTTGCATATTGCAGGCTTACTTACCATAACAATATCAGTAGAATTTAGCTAAGGGAAACATCCCAATCACTTTCCATGGGTTTATTTTTATTCCTTTATCCATTCTTCTTGCATCTTGTCACCAGCATCTCCAGCAATCCTTACTGATCTCCTCAAAATTATGATAACATGATGTACATATCTAAAACAACCTTTCGTTAATCATCTCAGCTGTCTGTACAAAAAAAAAAAAAAAGCTAAATTCAAAACAGTGATTTCAAGAGGTTTTTTTTCGTTTCACCTTTTTCTTCTTTCCCAACATAATTTGTGAGTTATTCACCATGTTTTATGACAGAAGTTCCACACAGTGATTGGCATGAACTGTCACTAGGATTCATGGGCAGAAGGACTTGAATTCAAATATGTTTCAGGATCTGAGATTTTGACCCAATTTTAGAGAAGTAGAAGAGTAGTTTGAGTTCTTTGGATATAGAGATGACTTTTGTTGGTTTTTGTCTAATATATGAGAAGGTGGCCACATTTGGCTGACTGGAAATCAAGTATGTTCTCTAAGATCTACTTCACTAGCCATTTAGCATGATCAGTAATTTTGTATTGATCATTTAGCAGGGAAATAACATGCTAATGTAATAGATTTAATGTGGTGTTATGGTAATGGCATACCATTTAGCAAGGTAATATTTTAGTATTACCAGGTTCATAAAAGCTTGTCTGTTGAGAACATAATGAAGATTTCTCAGTGTATTACCTACCTTTGTTATGAAGTGGAAGAAATAAAAAGATTAAGTTTTTGCTTAAAGGAGGTTGATAAAACTTTTTGCCTCATACTAGATACATTTTAGGTGCCCTGTGGTTTTTTGTTCCTTTATTTCTTTTTGATGGACAAGCTAAAGCAGTAACTAATACAAAAGAAGGTGATTCTTCAGGAGATGAAGAACCCTAGGCTGGTAATTTACAGAAAGTAACATGTTTTTAAGAGCTCACACAATCCCATTCAAGATTCAGGGCCTTTAAAAAATCTGAATTTAAGCAATACTTTTCTGTGCCTCCTCTTCAGCAAGCCAAATGTTTCCCGTCATCCATTTGGGTAATATGATGAGCTGTGCATAAAATAAGTCAGAAAAAATGGATCTGTAATGAACAATGCATGACTGGTGAGTGACAGAAAATGGTCTGTATTTCAGAGAAGAAACTAATGAGTCACATGGTTAGCAGTATATGAATGTGTCACATTCTGATATCTTACAGGGTCAACGGACAGACTAAAAGGCAGTTATTAGAACAGCTTATTTCTCCCTTAATATATCATTTCACGGTTGCTTGTACTCTTAGGCTGCATCAGCTATTTATGTTGTTTTTTCAGGAGCTTCTTGTAATATTCCATTATTTGATTGGAATACAGTAACTATTAGCTTTGATTTGAATATATACTTGAAACTATGTGCTCTGGGCAATTTTTTTTTATTTTTTTTTTAATACTTATTTTCTTTTTTTGGTATGTCTGCATGTGCACATTACCATTTCAGGCTAGTTGGCAAGACCAGCAAAAGTCATAAGCCCTAACTCTAGCTGTGTTTAAGTTGTGATGATTTTGTAACAGGTTTTTTTGCTGGAGGAAGAGAGAAGCTTATATTCAGGAGGCTTACTCTGAGCCTGTGGAATTTCTGAAGCCCAATTGTATCTAAAAATCTTTGGACAAATGGCCTTTCTAGTGGGTACTTACAGCTCAAATTAGAAAATACAGTTTTCTGAACAGACCTCTGGGCTGGCCAGCAAATTGTTGCTTGTGAAGATGAAACCTTGTAATGAAAAGTCTGGCATTAAAACCTGACAGACCAGAACTCTTTCAGAGTACATCTTCCTTTCCCCACTTTTCTTTTTTCTTTCATGAAAGGAAAGATAGTCATATCTGCTATTTTTCTTCTTTTCTTTGGATTACAAGAATATGACTGTTCAGTTCAGAACTTTGATTCTTCAAGTTGACATAAGTATAGGGGCCAAATGGGAAGCTCTTTTGTTATGTGATAAGAGTTAGATACCCCTTCCTCTCCTTCCTCCTTTGTAGCTGTCCTCAAGCCCATTTACACACTCTGTTACATAATTATATTGATATAATCTACACTAACACGAAATGGCAAGCTCTAACCCATTTTTATATGCTGCTTAGTTCCTCTGTATCCACAAAATAGTCTCGCTAGCGAGCAAGGGTGCAAGCTTATCCAAGGAAATTCGAGTGTTGCATTGCAGTAACATGGATGTAGCTTAAACGCTTCTCCAGAAAAGCTGCACAGTTGTTACCCTGAGCTCCCTGTTGCTGTAGCCAAAATGGTAGTTACGCCTGAGCTGACTTGGGTATAACTACTTGAGCTGCGCATATTGTGCTGACTGCAGAATAGACCTCTGTGTTACTGTACGTAGCTGTACGTAGCCCTTCTGAATTAATTCTTAACTTTCTGCCATCTGTATGATAATAATTTGTAAGATTTACTTTTCCACAGATGATGATTGTATTGGAACTAGAAAAGCAGAGCAGACTTCCTGCTATCAAAAGTATTTTATACTTTCTTCTGCATATGTCTCCTTCCCTTCTCTTCATTAGCTGTCTTTGTATTTGGCTTGTTCCCTAAGGAAATAAGTATTTAACTTTGCTGCATAGAAACTGTAGCCTGTCTATACTGGTTAGGAAGGAAAGGTTACAAACCATGTCAGAAACATACAGGAAAAAAAATCTTCAGAATAAAATACTCATCAGTTAGAGATAACAACACAGTAATCCGAGAATTACTGATGGGTATGTCTATTTTTAATTACGTATGGCCCAGTCTACTTTGAATTTGCATACAAAATCCTAAAGATTTTACAATGGGGGTAGTTGTAACTATAGTCCAATCTATTTTACAAAAGAATTAAAGTTTAACTCTGAGAAGCACTTTGAGGACTTTCTAGAAATTAGTTTACTGTGTAAAATTTTACGAAATCGTTAGATTTTATTAAATTAGAGTTAATGATAAATTTTAAGATATGTCTTTTGGAAAGATTTGATACCATATCAAATCATCAAAGCACATATAATCCTGGGATTTTTAGTGGTTTATTAAAATAATGAGCTCTTCATCACAGGAGGACTATTTAAAGTGTATATATGGTTTTCTGATGTTGTATTTGGTTAGATTTACTAATGACAGTGAAAGATAAGTCATCAATATGTCTATTTTTTGTTGTACATTTTGAAATGTAGAACACAGTTCTTTGGTGGAGAGAGAAAACAGAATTTTTGCTAATGTGTTGTGCCCTTCAGGTTTCTTTGGGTGCCAAGGGCATCACTCACTACTCCAACAGATATGCTTTGAAAACTTAATATAATATTAAATACTCAAGTGTACAAAAATCTGGTTTAAACTATCTCAAGTTGGGCACCCAGAAATAGTGGAGACTGCATAATTTTGCTTTATTTCTTTATGCCTCAGTTTCCCAGATGCAAATGGCCTCAATAAAGCAAATAATGCAAGTGGGATATTATTCATGTTCATGAAGCTTTTGATTGTGCTGTGAAAACAATAAAAAAGTACACAAGGAAATGAATAAATCTGCATTCAACACAAGGCTTTGAAAGTATTAATTAAAAAGGTGTATGGCCACATGCTGATTAGAGTAGATAAAGAGAAATATTGAATAACTACTTACTCTCTGAATTGGGCCCAAGGGTCCTATGAGAAAAATAGTATATGATAATTTAATTAAAGTTTGCATCAAAACACATTTACACAAGGGAGCTGAATTAATATTGCAGAATTTGCACTTCCTAACTTTTCAGTGCTTCACTGGGAAATGTTAACTCTTTTTTAATATAGTGGTTCATCGGTGTGACATAATGTACTGATCAGACACTTGGCATATTCACCTCACTGAATTTCTTAGATTGAAGGCATTAATGGAGTAAAGTAAGTATAGATCTTGAATCAGAAATACCAAATATTGATAGCAGTGCAGTTGGAAGCACAATTCTATTGAGTTCTGGTATATGATAGAAGGAAGGGGGAAAGGGAGCTAGGGCGTATGTTCTGATTGAGTCAGCCGGATAAGCCTACTTATTTACACATACTAGAGCACTGATATTTATGATTATACTCCTATTTAAGATCCTCTGTAAAATTCTAGGCAGAGTCTGGTGAATTTTGTATTTCTTGGGCAGGTCTGGAGTACTCACTGTTGGGTTTCTTTTTCCCCCCTTCCCTGGGGAAATTTAGTTACTCAAGTCTTGAAGCTGCATAATTACTCAGTGTAACAAGACTAGGAGCAAGGAAATGGCTCTGGTATGTACAGAATTAGAATATGAGTATGTGAAGTGATGGATAAATGGAATAACAGTCCCTTAGGGAAGTGGCCATGTCCAGTATACAGCAGCTTCTAGTATAGGGGAGGGGAAATTCTCCCTGTGCTGCAGTTGGGGATAAAACAATAACTGGGTGAAACAATAACACCTAGAATATTGACTGTAATGTGGTGATTAATCAAGTGTTTCCAGGCTATAAAATAAATCTCCACAACCCATATTACAATTACAGTGGTACCACATTCATGACAGTACCACCATGTTTTCCAATTCTACTGTATAATGGACTTATAATGGGGAAAAAAAATTTCCATTGTCATAGCATCTGAAACATGCTATAAATGCTGTTATATCCAGCTATTCCTGGAATTTAGGTAATTTGTATATATGTAGAATACTTAGAGTAGTAGATTACCCAAAATCTATTAATTACTGTTATAGAAGGGATAATTACGACAAATTGTAAATAAAATACATTGGTGTTACATTATGCAGCATTACAATGATGTTAATCAACAGGTCATTACATGGATCTGTTGATTACCAGTTTGTGACCCTCTGAATATCAGTACCATTTCTGCACGGCTTTGAATGTCACTGTGACCCCTTGTACTTGTGTGATGGTGGCCCTCCAGATCTCTCAGCTCTGTGGTATGCAAATGATGGTGAGCAGAGCCTTAATGATTACTTCTGCCTCAAGGCAGCACATAGTGTGAGAGAAAGGACCTGTGAGCGTGAAAATAAAAAAGAGTCAGTGTCAGGAACCTACGTATTTTGGGAGTTAGACTCGGGGAGGGGTGGGGGTGTTTGTTTGGTTTCCCCTTGAGACTTTAATGTCCTTTTCTGCAGAAGTTCTGCAGTCATTACAGTTTCATCTCTCAGCATTCCAACAGCCCAGTTGGTGGGAGGCTTTTTCCCAGCCATGATAAATTATTCTCTGTCAGAATCCAAATCTGCCTTTTCAAGTCAGATCATTTTTGATGAATTTATTCTGTTAACATGAGCTTGAATTGAAGCAATAGAGGATAATAAATTAACTTTGAGCATATTAATGACATCTCGAGGAGACTATGGATGAATTAAGGAATAAATAGATGAAATAGGTTCAATAACAGGCTGGTGAACACTTAGTCAGCAATTGACTGGTAGCTTTTAATTTAGGTCCTTTTATATCCTATGGTTAATTAAAAACCATAGAAAGATTTTAAAACAACCTTTTGAAATACGAAGTATGAACTCCTCCTGCCATCCATACTAGCTGTAGAAAAGACGGTTGTCAAATGTACTCCACTGAAGCTTAAGGAACAGCAGCTTCAGAAATTTTGTACCCTCTTAAAAAGAAATCTGTGTGTCAAACATGGTGAGAGCTTTCTAGATGCATCTGCTGGAGCAGCACTTTACCCAGACTTAAAATATCCTCTCTGTAGAGCTTATGAAAAATAAATACAAATTATGGGCTTTTGTGGATTTGCTGTTATAAACTAGAGATTAGCGTAGTATATGAACTTCCATTCCTAATAAGAACTGTTGTGATTTCATCTTATTTGGTTAACTTTAACATGTGCCTGCTATGTCCAAACTAGTTTGAAACTTAGACTTACAAAAGAGCTGGATGCTAAGCTTCAGTGACTTCATAAGAACTGAGTGTTTCTTAAATCTGTTTCTAAGGGATCTTGTGTCATATGCAATAGAGAAATGGCTGATTGAGGCTTACATACTACAGAAAGTGTTAAGTTCCTTGACAAATCTGAATGCTAGTATTTAACCTCATTTAATAATATGTGTTAGGCTTTTATTAGCCTAGGTATACTCATGCCAAACTTGTCAAAGTGTGAACACTATTTTTTTGCAAAGACAATTATGGTCTATTAAAAGTATAAAAACATAAATTATTGTTTTATGCTAGGACATCTTGTTACTCAAATAGGGCTGAGTCAAAACTTAGCACCTACTCTCTATAATTTGAAGCTCGACAAATATCTCTCTCTCTTCAGAATCCTCAATATAGACACATAGAGTAGAGTTATAAGAAGAAAATGTTTCTATAATTAAGTTTATAAAAGCATACTCTAAAGATGAACCGATGGTTTTATTCCTATTTTAAAACATTTCTATCTTTGAAGTAATGGAATTTAATTTCCTGAACAATTGGATACCTCATGAAGTTTAACTTTATACCCCCACAGTTTTATATTTGTTGTGCTCAAAATTATTTCTTAAATTAGATTAATTATAATAATAAATACACTACCCTGTTTTCAAGCGTCATCATAATCCTCATGGTTGCAGTCACAGAACCTGTCCTGACAGGTATTGAAATGGGCTGAAAAGATTACTGTCAGCAGTTGCTCACTCCCATTCTCTTGGCTGATATTACTGACCCTGAAATCTTCCAGAATAGTCACAGCTGTGACTGTTCCCTAACACTGTCTTTTTAAAAATTACGTATGCTATGAGAAATCCTGTTCTGTAAAGAATTGTGTCAAATGTTGATCTGGCCTAAATTATTCCCATCATGTGCCAGTTGTCCAGGTGCTCAGAGAATTATCTGGTTTAGAGAAGGAAACTACGAGGCTACTAATGCTACCAGCTAAAATTAGAATATTTTTATATTTTAATTGAAAATTACTTAGGAGAACAGAAAAGAAAATTGGAGCAAATCTGAAAGTCACTGTTGGAGGTTGTTCAAGGGAAACTGAGGATTAAAAGTAAGTAGCGTATTTTCTGAGAGGTAATTTTGTTTTCTTTCAGCAAAGGAAAAGGGGAAAGTTTGTTTTTATATATATATGTATGCACACACACACACATATATATGGTTCATTTGGTTTTTTTTTTTCCTACCCTGTCAGCAAAACTCCTTGATGCCAAAAAATTCTTAATAGTTGGAAAAGGCTTATGTGAAGTGATATGAGAAACTTCCGATCAAACAGCAAAACTTCAGGGGAGAAACTGGTCACAACTGAATGTTTAGAGAGATGATAACTGTGAAAGTATTGCCTCATCAGAATGGTGCCAAAATTTCAGAAGGTGCTAGCAATGCCTATAAAGGCCAATTAGGAAGTCATAGCCATCACAGTAAGTAGTTTTGAACCAATAGGTAAATGATGGAAACTCTAGTCAGGCATCGTTTTTCTTCTTTCAAATGTCTATTCTGAAAGAGGCTCTGAGCTAATGTGCAAAGATTGCTCCAAATCACTCAGAGCCACACTTCTATGCCTGACTGGAGCACAATGAAGTTTGGATTATGCTGTTTTAAATTATCACCCATTTGAAGTAATTTTCTTTATAAAACAAGATTAAAATGACTGTAATTCAAAACATTTTACTTCAAATTGATGTGAAAATTGTAGTGTTCGTATTATTTCCATTTTTCAATTTGACAAAACATTTCACTCCGTGTATAAGCTTTTCTGTGTTGTCACTATCTTAAGAGTGAAAATATGCATTTTACTCTGTGTATTTTACTCTTTCCTGATGTGTCTTATTTCTTAACACTACTTATTTAACTTTTTTCAAGCATGTCTTTATATAGTCTATTGTGGTACCTGGGGAAAATATAAACAGACTTAGAAGGTTTGCTTACCTCCTTTCTACCCCACGCAATAACAGATTATAACTTCTTATTGTTAAATTTGTTCTCTCGTCTTTCTACATGCTTGATGGTTAGATAAGTGCCGATGATAAAGCAAAGCAAAGCAGAATTTGATGTTCTAGCTTGATAGAATTGAAACTCAGATTATGGTGACTTTTATTTACATAAAACTTCCTTTCATTTGTTATCACACTAATACCATAGCAGAAATTTCTTTCCATATATTTTCCTCAAGGTTTCATGTCTCCTGAATAAATCATTTAGGGAAAGAATAGCCTTTTCTTTTCCTCAGAAGTTTATTTCATAGACAGGCAGTTACATAAGTAATTCTTTTTTTTTAAATCCAGTAAAATCTGAGTTACTTGCTTGACTTCCCTATGAATAAGAGTATTTGATTCATCTAATACAGAGTGCTTCTTACAGAGTTCTTGTAGCAGTGAAATACAGAACAATACTGAAAAGCACTGGAGAATTAAGTGACTCGCAGAAGTCCATGGCTAAATTATTGCCAGTGAGAATTACAACTGTAAAGTTCCTGGCCTAAAAATACAAATGTACAAATGTACTTATTTTTAAGTCATACTGTATTCAACCATAAGTGCAACGGAATGCCAAACCTTATCACTTAAAGTAATAGCAATACATACGTCAGCTATCAGACCCTCAAACTCTGGGAAAGAGCTGCTTTGTTGTGCTCAATCTGCAAAGGATAATTCATTCCTTACTAGGGGGTATGATTACATGAGCTGAAAGTTTTAACTAGTACATATGTATAGGGTAGATTTAAAGTGATTATGGAAATGTCACTGCAGGACAATACATTATTAGTAGTCCCTCATATGTTGTATGCTGTCCCCTTATGTTTGCTGATAATTAAAAAGCAGATTGGGATGTCATGGTGAGAATGAGTGCAAAATGTCCCTTTTATCATTTGCAATAAATATGAAATAGTGGTCTTTCTGTATCCTTCAGTGAATGTTCTATTTGCGTCGGTGACAAATGACATCTTTCTCCTTGTAATGTGCCTGCAGGGTTAAATGACTTTATTATTATTAATGAGTCATTGCTCCAGCTGCCCAGAATTAGAGGGAGTAGGAAACGTAAGAGATTTAGACCTAAGTAATTACAAATGTAATTATTACCTTTCAAATTTCATTTTTACAGCAATCGCAAAGTTGTTAATCAAACATGGTCCTTTCCATGTATTCACACTTTTTTGGGGTCTTTGTCAAAGGGATGAGTAGCTATGTGGTTCCACTGAGGGTCGTCCGTGGCAGATTGACAAAGTGGTAATGACAGAAAACTGCTGTGAAAAATTGGTTAGAAAATGTTGTCTAGTCATCAAGGAGTCTGTGGTTCAGAGGGTTTTCCAAGAGAAAAACCCGCCTGAGCTGCAGCCATATGGAGGACTGTCCTCTTGCGGAGGACAAAAGCTGCAGGAGGGGAATCCTTTTGTCCCGCGGAGATAGGAAACGGCAAAGTTTTACTCCTCCAGTCTGTCCTTCCGCAAGGTTGTGGGTTGTCATTAAGGAATCTAATAAGCACAGCAGCACCGACATGGTACTGGACACTTTAGGGGAATTAAAAAGTGTGCCCTCCTGGCCATGCAATAGTTATCCTAATTACTCGTAATTCGGGATTTTCAAGTTTTTAGGTGGAGCCCAAGGCTTGTTGTTCTGTAGTAATGGTAAGGGAGTTGCAGGGAATTTAGAAAAGGGAAATGGTTGTGGATCATGTTAGACCGTGTTGCAGACGTGCCATGAAATGTAAGCAGTGTTGGTTTTCAGAATCACGATCTGAACTTGAAATTTATTGTGAAATGGAAAATCTGAGGAAAAGCTTTGGAGAAATGAGAACATTTCCTTTCAATAATGTTATTTCTGCAGGATTCTTATATTTAAAAAATCTAAATTAAAATAAAATTAATAGAGAAAATGGAAACTATTAGTTTGTATACAAATGTCATTTGAATCAACACTGTCACAAAGGAGGTGCACTTTGAAACTACGTTTTTGATGGGAAATTGTTTTGTCAAAAAAACTTCAGTGAGCTTTACTTATATATTCAACTGGAATAAATAGATTTCATATTATTGATGGTCCAGTCAAATGTAATATCTATCAGCACTCAAATAAGCATAGTGTGTTACTTAGATATCAGCATAGATGAATATTGTAAAAATGTTTAGAAATATTCACAAAATAAATAAAGTCAGGATATTCATAATAAAACCAAATGATTTTTTGTTTATATTCTAAGAAAGAAAAATGTGGGGGGTTTTTTCTTGAAATGCAATTGGAGTGACAGCATAAAAGCCATAGAGTATTTTTAGAATCTTGTAGGATTCTTTTGTTTGCTGCTGTAGTGGCCTTTGACTTTAAATTTCTGTTTGTATATATCTGATGAAAACACTTTTTCAAAACATCTTTTATTGTCTAGCTCTTAAGTTATCACAGGAAAGATATGTTTACTAGCTTACTTACCATTTGGGGTTTTTATGGTTTCCTCTTGAAAATTAACATTTCATTAAAGTGTCTGAACCATGAACAATTGCCCACAGTTGTTCAATTACTTAATTTAAAAGAATTTCTGAGTGTTCTACTTCAGATCAAACTTTTGTTTATTTTTACTGTAATGTCAAGAAAAAGAAAACAGAGCCCCATTTGCCATGTAGATACATCAAGAAACTCTTACTGAAGTGAATAGAGGGTGTACATACAGATATTTGAAGCAGAACTGTAGGTCTTTTATCCCACACCAATCCCTTGAAGGAGTTGCCGTATGTGAGGTATCGCAAACATAACTGAAAATTAACTTTGGCCTGTCCCCTTCTTCATCCCTCTGCCTGTATTGCGCATTGTGCTGAGGATGACTCACCTGATCTCCTTATTGCCACAAGTGTTAGAATTCATAGAGTAGTATGAGAGTATACTAATATTTTCATGTAGGTCTGTTACCGAGAGTAAATGCTACTGACCTTATTCCACCTACAAATTCTGTTCCCTTCTTATCTTTTTGAAGTCCATCCTTTTTTTTCTCTCCAAGCCCAGATCTTTGTTCTTTAGCCAGAGAACCACAAAAGGTAATTGATTTTTTATTACGATGTCCACAGCCTAAGCTTAAGAAGCATATTTGCTGCCGTTTGTGCACCAAATGAGTTTATATAGATTCAGTGATTCTTAGTTCTTTTTACAAATCTTCACCCTTTCAAGATACGTAGTGATTTATAGTAAAATCAGTAAACTATCTCTCCTTCACACACACACAAAATTTTATTTAAAAATTAAACCTTAAAAACTGAGTATAATATTATATTCTGTATAATTACACTATAGATATTTTAAGCAGGAATTTTCTTTTTTCAAACTTCTATATATATTTGAATGCAAGTGTGAATGAAACTGAGCAACCTCTTTAGCTAGGTTTGAAGAAGAGAGAGAACAGATGTTAAAAATTATCAGTAGAAATTACTGCTAAGTTAATTTCTTTTTCTAAGGATTAGCTATAGAAAACTGTATTTTGAAGACTGCTCATTTTATAGCTTCAGACAAACAACCCTTCCACACAGAAAAGGTCTCAAGCTCTTTGTATTGTTTTAATGTATTTTTTTCCTGCTTTTATGGGGAAAGTATAGTAATGGCCATATTTCCATGATATAATATATTTTCTCACTTTGTTTTATCCTTTTGACATGTTCAGTGCCTCTTAAAATAGTATTGATGTGCCCCTAAATTCCCCAGCAAACCCACAGGCAAAAGATTCTCCTCAACGTTGAATTAAATGAAAGAACATACTATGTTGAACTGACTCTGGATTAAATAAATAAATTAATTTAAGCAAATACACATCTGTTTAATTGGTGGTAATGGATTGTCATATACATTCCTAATGAGGTATTTGAATAACGATTCGATCACTAAAAGGAGAGATAGATGGTATTTCAGAGTGTACAGAGCTACCTTGTATTGGGTAAGTGATTTTTCTGTCAATTAGCCCCCATTCTGTTTTAACATGTTTGACTAGATCATTTTTTTAAGTTAAACAATATGCCTGCGTTATGATAATGAGAAAATATATAATCATTATTTCTATTCCAGTTTTTATCTTGTTGATTATATTTTGTGGGGGGTTTTAACTTTTTTCTAGTACCATTTAGACAGTTAAACAGTAAAAGTAATTTTTTAGGTGGAAATAGCCAAAGGGTGCTAATTCCCAGAGAAGCAACAGGCACTGCAGAGGAGAGCTTGTCTAAGATGACTTCCACTTGCACGTTTAAGAACAACTTCTACCGGGCATTTGAAAGTCAATCTCTAGAAGTTCATCTGAGATATACTATTCTTCATAGATCTCCTGCATCTCATATTTCAAGTAATGTTTAAGGATATTTAAGAAAGCTTAAAATTAGTTTTTATATGTGCATACACACATGTGAGCAATAAGGCTTTAGAAACATCATCATATTGGAGTATTTACTGAAAGTAGTGTTGTACTCACTGCTTCACACTCTCCAATAAGGCTTGGAGATAGGCTAACGTGACTACACTCTGTTTTCCTCATCACTGTAACAGGTACGGTTGACAAGCACCGCTCACCTTCCAGAGAAGGTAGAAGGTTTTCAGTGTTCTGATACCGCTGAGGAGGTGGGAGCGAGCGGGCGGCCGTGCGGTGTCAGCTGCTGGCTGGGGCCAGCCCCCCACTTCAAGGTGTTATTGTAGAAGCAGTCATTCCAGGGTGTTAATTGCTCGGTCTCTACAACTGTCCATAGACTCTTGTTTCCCTTGCTGCGAATAAGAGTTGTATCTTGCGAGGCTTAAAAGGAATTTTTACACATCAGGAGAGAAAGTTTGGTGTGTTACCAATGCCCTGCTGAAAACTTATATTGAAAATGTTTCCTCTTCCAGGCACCAGCTGAAAAGTGACAGCTGAAGCCCTTTTTCATCCAGCATATTTCTGTACGATGTTGGGTTTATTACAGAAACTTTACATCAGTAGAAGAGCTTAATATATATCACCTAAAATGTATAGTCTTCTCAGGTATGGGGAAGAAATGCAAATTTCACTCTTTACTATGTTTCCAGGTCGAAGGTTATTGCTGGAGGATAAACCACTTTTCACTATGTAGTTTCACCTTGTTTAATTGATTTGAATTTAAATTTATATTCTGTGTTAAATAATGAACCATGTATTAATAATTAAGAAGCTTCAGTACAAATGTGGAGCAGTTAATTAAATATTAAATAAAGCACGTTGTATTACCCAATACTGTAATCAATATACTAGATTTTAGGCTATTCATTTTAGATGGTCATTATACTTTACAAGTTATGGTTAAAATTCTCATTGATAACTCAATATACACTTGATAGGCTAAGAAACATGTGTCCTTTGCAAATTACCATATTTGTTTTGCCATAATTAGCAACAAAACCACGGACATTCAAGATGAATCCAGTTGGACTGTTGAAGCCATAAGGGTCAGTGCCACATATTCTACAACACTGTCACACTCGTGTTCATTAGGCTGAAACAGAGGAGGTTGCAGGGGGTTTGGGGGCTTGGGGTTTTTTTGATGAAATCTCTTCCTGTGGAAAACAGCAATTACTGAAACTGAACTTTTTACGGGAGCATTGCTTTTAGACCATTTCTTGGTTTTGATTAATATAAGATTGAAATTTTAGTCAGAATAACAGTAAGAGATGACTTAATGAAAGATTAATGTGCTTTATTTATATGGCTATTATTTGTGAAGGAAAGATTCACTTCACTTCACAAGCGTAGTTAATTATACAGGAATTACCATATGCTGTCTCTTTTGCCCTGATACTTCGTCCACTCCCTGTCTTCTTCCTCACCACCTTTCCCCAGCCATCTTTGATAATGTTTGCTTGACTAATTGAAGCCAGGTGCAAAATACTCACACCTCCTACCATTGGGATTTTATAATAAACCTAACTTATGGCAGTTTTTAGGATTAGGTTCAAATTAAAACCGTGGCTGTTAGGATATAAACTGTGTTTACTGGAATGGAAGCAGAGCTTATACTTGCAAGTTATCCAGTACAATCTGGCAAGGCTAGGTAAAATGAAATGTGTGATTTCTTGCATGCATGTTGATTCCTCAGAACATCTGGAGGATCAATCTTCCTCTGAGTGTGATTTCTCACAAGCAAGGCAAGCTCTGTACACACAGCTGAAAACTGAAGGAAGTGGTGTGTCCTACTTGCTCTTTGAATAAAAAGGTTTCAAGGCTAGAACTTAAGTAACTCTTTTAGGTTTTTAATTTATTGAGACATATACAGGAAATAAAATATTCATAGGAAACTTGTCCCAAAGGCATTTTATTATTAAACCAAAAAAAAGTAGAGTATATTATAGCAGCAGTTATTTAGGGTTTCTGCATTCAAGCTTCTTCCTCCTGACCTTATTAAAGTAACCCAGTTTACATTAACAACTATTCTCCCTCCCTTTTTTATTGTTAATATCATTTCTGTTCTCCTCATATAGTGGAGACGGCTAAATGATGTTACCCAAGTGGCCAGTTTTGGTCACCAGGGTAATTCCAGACTATAATTTCCCTATATTATGCTTGAATTCCTGCTTAGATTTAGTACCACATTTAGTAAATACACATGGGTAAAAAAATGGGGGGACATGACCCATTCCTTAGGAGCTCTTGGCTGAGATGAGTAGTATAAGGTTGTCATCTTCATCACTCTGGTGGGTTCCCGCTGAGCAGAGAGCACTGAAAGTGCGATGGGAGCTGTTTAATACGAAATGCTTCAGTAAATGAGAGGCACTTCTGGATGCTGACAGAATAGCATTGGCACTGCAAGCCATGTATTCATATATGTGCTGTGTTGTGAAAATATGAAAAATAGCTCAGCAATGGCATAATTATGGGCAATTTGCTTAATTGCTTGCTAATTGTTGCTTGCTTTATTATGAAACAAGAGTGCTCTAAATGTAACACTGGATGGTTTGCATCCAAAATGTGTCAAATTCGATGCTGGCTTTTCATTAAGACTTCAGCTACAAGGCTTCAAAATTCATGCACTCTATATTCTGTGTTTTAAGTTGTTTTCTTTTCTTTTTTTTTTTTTTTTGAATTTTTTGAAATATTCTTTGCACAATTTATAAGCCCCTAAGCCTGCATCGATACGGTGCAGTCTGACAGTTTCTGAACTTCTAATGAATCCGAGTACTTTGCTAATGAATACATTTACAAATGCCTTTTGATCATTATTACAAATGTGGATAAAGGTGGAGATGTTTTAAGGCTTCTCCAGGAGGTCATATTCTTGATCGTTCAACTCTTAGAAATGCATATCTCCCTTTTAACACATGCATTCAGATTTTTTTTAAAGGGATATGTGCAATTCTGAAAGTTTGGCCTAAACTTTTGGAAAAACTGTTGTCTTCTGTTTTGACCAAGATATCCTGCTTTGAGCAGAAGGTTAGACCAGACATCTTCAGAAGTCCCTTCCAGCCAAAGTCTTTCTGTGATTCCATGATGCAAGTGATGACTTTCATGGCAGACTGAGAAAGAAACCAGCCCTCTTGATGTTGTCTTAGTAGTACGTCTCCCTTTTGGGGCATAGGGGTAGAAAAGAAAGTGTATCGTGTATATACCAAGTATGTGCTTCAATGATCTTAAAGGTCTTTCCCAACCTAAATGATTCTATGATTCTAACTTTTCAACATTCTGAGGCTGCTGATAACACAGTCGTACTAACAGCCTGTCTTCCTTTGAGAATTCTCTATGAGAAATATTCTTAAAACTGGAACATATTAAGGTGGAAATGCCAAAGTAGGCAGTACTGTGCCACAAGTTTTGCAGACTGAGAGGGACAGTAGCATTGTAGAGTTCTTCAGCTTTCATCCCCCAAAAGCAAAGATAATAACCAACATTTTTATTTACTATCGATAGAACCCTACACAGACTTTAGAACCACAGAAAGTCTCTAATGAAAACAAGCAGGAAAAAAGTATCAAATGGTATTTTTTTATAATTGTTTTGACAGAAGGATAGCTACCTGGCAAGGTTGGAATTCCACGTTTTCTTAAATGAAAGTAAATATTCTTACTGAAAACTGCTTTGACCTATAAATGATAAAGACTGTGGAACAATGAAGAAAGTCTTTTAACTGTTGTGCTTTTAGTTATATTTGACAGTTCTGATCTAAACATTTCATAAGAGCTGACAGACACATTCTTTAAAAATGTTCTTAGTTCTGAGGCAGACAATTTAAAAAATAGTTTCATTCCTAAAACAATCTGGAGTTCAAATCAAAGTGGTAAACTCACATGTGCATGAGTGTGATCTGTTCTATGAATTAAAAAATCTCTTTCATATTACTTGTATGTCATGGTTGAAGAGTCTCCATGTTGTATGAAAAAAATACATAAAATTAAGGGTTTATTACTGAGTGAAGTAAGAAATGAGGTAGACTGGTAAGAGTTCGACGGAATGGATTGTTTATTCATAATACTTGGGGGATATGTACACTTCTATTTCTATTTATAAACCTGTCATATCTTATGTGAGAAGATGTTACTAGACACTGAATTTCAGTAGCGAAAATCGTCATTTCTTCTGAAAATAATGAGAGACAGCAGGAACGTCCTTTTACTTGATTGGTAGAGGCAGATGTCACAGATGTTTCCTACCACTGAGTACTTACCGGACTATGCAGAATAATTGCCTACATTACTACTTTCGAATGAGAGAGAAGGGCTCCGAAAATTTTATTTTCACCCACATTTCGCAATGATTTGCAAGGATGCAAAATGGAAAGAAGCTTGAAGAGGAGCAGCTAGAAAATGCCATGGTCAATTTACACAGCTTCTGATAAATGGCCACTTGAGCACTGAACTTCACACTCACTCAGCTGCTGGTGACCTCAGATGGTCCTCTGGGATGCTCGGCTGAGCCAGGCAGAGAATCCTGTGTTTAAAGTAGGCACAAGTGGTGGAGGGAACGCCAGGCAGGGTGCTGAGGCCAACATCTCGGTGCTAGTTACAGTGACCTCTTTGCGTGTTGTCTGTAACAGAATATTTGGAATAATACATTGCTGACATAAAGCGCTCTTCTCTAATAAAATAGGGAATTGTTAAAAATGTATTTTTAATAAGTAAAGCATAGTTTAGATGACAGTGCAATGCCAGCACTAAGTAGCTATTTAGAAGGATTTCAGGTGCTAAAGAAGCAGGAAAATGATGATATGTTAGGAAAATAGAGAATGAATTAGGCTGACAGAAAGAAGCTACATTTCATGGCCTGGAAGAGCAGGCAAAAAAGATAATGCCTGCTGAATATTCATGCAGAAAACCTCCTACATTTTGTTCTAGGTTCATTCAAAACCAGGTGAATTATGCTCCAACAGTCATTTTTACTTCATTGTGCTAAAACCATAGTATTTCACACTGCTGATTGTATTTATTTTTACTTTATACCAAACAGAAACTGTTTTGCATCCCAATTATCCCTGCTAGTACTATTTACTGCAGCGGATTAGTTGATGAGGTTTTTCTAAGTTTCCTTTAAATACGGATATTAGGGACCTTGCCTGCCTCACACTGTATTCATTGTAACATCCCTAGTTAATTTGGTTTCCTACAGCATACCCAGTCTTCTAAAGACTGCCTCAGGGTTGCACTGATGCTGTGGCCTATACGCAGGTGATTTGGATTAAAAAACCCACAAAGGTGTATTATTATTTTTTAAAGAAAAAAATTGTACTCCCTTTAAAGTTAGTCTAGAGGTTAAGGTTATCATTGATTTTATTTTTTTAAGTTTTTTGTTTTTTTTAAAATGAAGGCATTATATTATAAAACAAAACTTGGCTGTTACTCTTGGAAAAAAATTGAGTCAGACATCATACAGAAAAGTACTTCTATTTGCTAAATACTTTTTATTTCCTGTTCTGCAACACTGCAGAGGTGCTCAGTAGAAAAAGGCCTTTTCAAAGTTAAGGAAAACTGTATATTTTACATGTTATTAATCATAAGCAGTGATGAAAAACATACTCTGACAATCAAGATTACATGTACCAAATACCAACATTGAAGGAAAGATTATGACTGCTACAAAAGGTGTATCTTCTAAACAGTCCTGCATTTGCAGACTGTTGTATGACAAAACCCCAACTCAAAGCCAAAAAATAATTTGTATTCATAACTTATGATTATGCCCAGGATCGTTCTAAAGTTGTTGTTGGGGTTTTTTTTGTTGTTAATTTTTTTTGATAAAGCTAAAACTCAGATTAAAATATCTCTTTATTAACAGAATAAACAAGACTGTCATTCTGACAATGTTCTTAGCATGATAACATGTTCCAAGTCTACAGGTAGTCAGGCAACACATGGCACAAAATTACTGTCCTACTGATCTGTCGAAATGGTGTAGAGAATGTTTTATAAGTGACCTTTCATTTCTGCAGTTGGCTTGTCTAAAGCTTATATGTTTTTACTGCCAAATGCTTCTTTTGATGGTTTAGCTTTGTTTACTCTCACTGAAGTTTGAGACAGATAGTACAATATAAGTACTGTAATGGCTTGCTGTGAAGAGCTAGAAATGCATAAGTATTATTTCCAAATAAACAATTGTGTGTTTTTTGGTTTAACTGAATTAATAGCATTTTAAGAGCAATTAGAAAGCCTCAAGACAGGAAGAAACACCAAGGTACTGGGTATCAAAAAGATATTTTTAATAAATACAAAAAAGATCAGTTTCTGTATAAAACAGGGGTAACTCAACACTCTGTCAAGGTTGTACCTGATTTCAATGAATTGCCTTGATCAGAAGACAAGCAAACCTGGATAATTAAAGAGCTTAACAAGACTTCTACATACTCAGATTTATGTCTCTAATAGCAGATAGTAGGACACAGAAAGATTAGACTAATCTACCAGTAGTAACTTTTTTTTCAGAAACTATTGCCTCTGCTGAACTATTTCCATATTTATGTCTCCTACTGCCCATCAAAACTGGATTAGTATTTCAACAGCAAGGTGCCAAAGCTTTGTCAGGATTACATTGAAAAATACTGAGACAAAATGACTGAAGGCATGTTGAAATGCCAGTAATAGGGCATTTGTATTGAGATGTAACATGGAAATATGTATTTGTGCTTTGTAGCTTTACACGGATTTCAACATGCAAAATATTTATAAAAACAGAAGTGCAGCATGTGTATAAACACAAAGCTCAGAGGGTGAGAGGCTCCTACTCAGAACTCGTATTGCTATAAGTAATTCCTAGCAGCATACCTTCTCCAGTGGTTATGAGCCAGAATCCAATTTTAAATGTTATTTTCATGAAGACAGATATTAAAAATACGTACGTATCATTCATTGGAAAGTTTTGTGAAGACAACAGAGCAAAATATCTAATCAGACACTCTTCTTTGTTCCTGATGTATTTAAACCATGTACACAGCAAGAGAATATAAAATTAACACATATAATATGAAAACTATTTTGAGGAATGATTTGTAGAAGTTTAATTCTATTAGTCTGAGTTTACACAACATAGTAAAGCCACAGTTTAAATGAAACTGATCAAGATTGTTTATGTATTGCAAATTACGTCTTTCAGATTTAGTAGTTTACTTTGCCTTTGAACAAATTAAAATTTCTATAATCCTTTTTCAAGGGCACAAACCTTGCATCTACTGAAGAAATCTGGTTCGATTACTAGTAAACTACAGAGGTTACAGCTTCTTTTGCTATTACCCTTTGATTTTTCAAGGTTTCCAGTATTGAATGCATGGAGAAATCAATTCTCTTTAAAATTGCTGTTATACTGTCTTTCATTCTTAAAGCTCTTGAGTGCATCTTTGAAGCCAATGTACCATCCTTGGCTATGTGTCCAAATTAATTTTGTTTTGCCTTAAGCAAAGCAAAACAATCCAAAAATCCAGTTTTAAGAGAACGTTTAAAAAAAATATCCTAATTTTAATAATTTTTTTCAAGTAGTTGTATGCAAACATATAGAATTATGGTATTAGATTATTAGAAAACTTTTAGCTTTATTACACAAATGACAATTTCAAAAAGTGAAAAGGTCATTGTAAAGTAGAATGTATAAGGGCTATAGCTGCATAGCTGTAATGCTGGTTATCATCTGTTCCTTAAACGTTACCTTTTCTCTGATGCTAGCCAATGACAACACTGCGGGCCCCAAACTCGCAAACATCTCAACCTTCACTTAAGCTGTACACCTGGAGGTATTTTCTTTCCAAACTGTGGCCATTATTGTGGAACTGGGATTGCTTTGTTAACCTTGATTCCCTGTGCCCTTCCAAGTCTTCGGACCTCTGATAACGTCTTGTGTTTTTCCATCCTCCCAGCTATCGAAGTCAATCTCCAGAAAGCCCTGGCCGAAGCCTCTGAAACCTGCACGCAGGAGTGTCTCATCCTAGGCCATTCTGACAACTGCTGGATGCCACCTTCTTTGACACAGTATCAGCAGTCCAACACCCCTTTGCCGTCGTTCGGCTTCCAGCAAGGCTGGGGCCGAGGAGCCAGGCCTGAGGGACGACACACTCTTGGGAGGCCCCTTCCAAAGGACGACACTGACAAAGGCCAGGGTGGGCCCAGGCCCCAGTTCTACAACACCTGCGAAAGACATTGCGCCAGCGAAGATCCCGTCAAAGTCATTCCTCTGGCAAGCTTCACCGCGTCCCACCAGGCACCGGCGTCTGGGAGTAGCACTACGTTTATACACGAGCACCAGCTATAAATCCATACCTGACAAATCCGTTATTTCAGGCTTTAAGTGTGACTGTATATAGTCACAGCCTAACACTGTTCTTAGTGCGTATACAAACTTGTTAGGCTTGTGAATATTTATGTATATAGAATCCTAAATTTGAAATTGAAAAGCTAAATCCTTAGGACTTAGTTAAAAGAAATTTACCATAGTTCTTGGCAAAATCCACAAAATGGGGAAGAAAACCCACAACCCAGAAACAATCAAAAGAAAAACACAAAATCCTGTTCATTTTCTTATATGGGCCACGTAGTGCAAATATCTGCCAGCAGTTCTTCCTCCCTGTTGAAAGCAATTTCTTAGTACAGTTTGGGGAATATTACAGTCTAAATATAGATTACTCAATTTTTTCTTCGTTGTTATCATTTATAGCATATTCATAGATTGCATCTTCCATTTGCTTAGCAATAGAAATCAAGTGGGCAATTTCTCATTTGATTACCTTACATAATAGAATGAATAAGATCCTAAAATCTAATTCGTAAGAAGGATGGTGTATCTTTCCACCAAAATTTATCTTCTATGTAACTAAGAAGGAAAATGTACTTAAAGACATGACAACTGCTTTTAATTTTTATTGGCTCAATCTGCAGGTATTTATTCTTTGAAAGAATGTAATAGATGAAACAGAAAGCTCTCAACTAGGCTTTTCTTTGTGAAATAAACAACACGACAGTAATAGGATATGCAAGATCAAAACTGGAAAAAAGATTATAAATAACTTTTTTTAATTTCCAAGATTTTCCTTTCTACAATAATGCAAGAAACAATGATACATATTATGCTTTTCAAGCCATAAGTCTAATTTAAAAAAAATATTTTATTTTTTTTTCTTGCAGAGCTTGCTTTGGCTACTGTTCCTGTTAGTTGAAAATTACATGGGCACTGCTCAAAACAGTAGGAAAATGGGGTAGTTTTTTTGGCTGATGTGATGTGGCTGCAAGCTACTGGTGTTTAAAAGAATATTATAGTGATGTATATGGCTTTTTTTTACAGCTATATTCACCTAATGTAAGTATTCAGTAAAAGGTTAGCTATACTATTAGTTACTTCACCACAAACCTATTAGCTGGAGTACTCATCATTGTGGGTTAGTTTATTAGAGAATGACTAACAGTTCTCAGCAAAGAAAGAAGAATCTAGGTAATGAAAGCTGGATAAATGTAATCATAAACACACCCCAATCATGTTATTTGATAAAGTCTCAAGATGATTCTCTTTAAAGATGAGGGATTTTTTTCAGTGTTCTGTGTACTGGAGGATGTATTCTTAATAGTGGCAGAAAAAAGCTGGTAAATTCTACAGTGGATGAGAAGGTGGTTCCTTTCTTAGATGAAAAACCACATTTTCCTTCTAGTCTTTTGTTGCTGCTTAGCCATTTTATCATTTACAGTATGTACATACCAAGAAATTTTTGCTTTAAAAAACTGTGTAACTTTGTTTAGTTTTATTGCTACATTAAGTGAGACAATCGAAGTTGTATGGAGGGGGAAAAAAGACAGTGTGTGAATATTTCCTATGGATAGAATTCTATGTAGGCTTCATATTGTAACTTAAATCTGTAATTTATAAACAAAACTGTGTGTAAAAATGCTGTAATATTAGCTGCTTGTAAAATTTACAGAAGTTCAAGTTGTTGAGGGTTTCCAATGAATGCTAAAAGAGCTTCTCTTATGTGCCCAGCAGGTATAAGTAGCTTTATATATCGCTGTCCCCACTGTAAATCTATTCAAATCACATTTAGATTTTATGTGCAAAATAAAAGAAGCTTCACTTTTAACCTACTGATAGGGTTTAATTAATGAACATCAGATTATCTAATGATGTACTTCTTCTCTTTTCTTTTTTTTAATGTAGTTTTCAGTAATGTTTAGAAAAGATGTGGCACACCGGCTTCCAGTTGCATGTAAATCCTGGAAAAAAATAGTAATCCTTTGGGTACTGACACACAATAGCTGACACAACTCATTTCCAATTCCAGGACAATTAAAAATTTGACAAATTAATTCATACCTAATATATACAAAGCCCCTTGTTGTTTGCTTTGGAGACATCACAATGAGAAAATTCGGCAGTCCTTTTCAGGGATACGCAAAAAAAAGCTTATCTGTAGTTTACACAGATTTACCAAACATATTAATTGTGCAAATTTAGAAAAATGCTGACAGCTAATGCTTCCTATTGTAAGCAGAGGACTTTAGTTTTTTTTACAGAGCGCTGCCATACCAAATGTTTACAGAATTGCCAGCTGCATTGGAAAACTCTCAATTTTTTTTGACTGCAACACTTCCTTTCTGGGTGAAAATTGTAACTGAAATTTCCTGGCAAAGAATTAATTTCCACAATTTTAGGATTTTCATAGGAAAAGGTAAAGGAACCAGAATCAGTGTTTTTTCATAGGTAGGGGAAAAAAACCAACAAACTTCACATTTGAATGTTTAGGGGTTTGGGTTTTTTTTCTTTTTTCCCCTGAGGTACAGAAGCAATTAACCATCCCCCTTTCTCTTGAAAACAAACAAACAAAAACCCAACAAAACACCGAAACCAACCAACAACAAAAAATTGCTTAAGCAAAAGCATTGTAAAGATGAATCTGATTATAAGACGTATTAAATGTTATATCCATGAAATTGTGTTGTGATGTTCTAAAATTCTGTCAACAAGATACAGAACAATTGTAAATACACGTTGTAGCAGGAGTTAAATGGTTCCCTCATTTTTACATATTACATATCTAACATATAAAACTATGCATTTGAGGCAATATTTTTCCGAGTGGCATGTCAGTATCCAGAGGAATAACGTTACTAGAGACTCTTTACACATCTTGTCATATATATAAATAATTTATCTAGTACATAGACTGTATATTTTTTGTGTAATTTTTTTTTAGTCATTTAACTTATTTTATCTTACTTGTGTCAATTTGTGGAGAAAACAATCCTATATACAATATACAGTAAAATGGTAGCTACATGATTAGATTTGTTTCATACAGTGTAACAATAAAGGAAAACCTTTGCCTTCAAAGTAATGTGTCCCACAGTCTAGCCTAGATTATTGTCGTCCCCCCAACTCAATACATGCTTGTTGCACTTCCAAGCGTTGCGTCCAAGTTATGGGTAGCGGTGGCAGAGAGAAAGATACTTCTTTCCACATTGTAAAGCAGCCAATTCTAAAAAAAAAACTCTTAAAGAACTGAAGTCAAACTGTTATGAGCAAAATATGCTGTTTCTTTGTTTTCCTAAAGTGTGCTGTATTCTGAAGTGTAACTTAAAGAAGGAATAATTAGGCATGTCTGCTCGGCCAGACAGAGACTACAGAGCACCTGCTCTCTCTGGGCTGTGAGCTGGCTGGATGCAGGTCATTTAGCTAATTATCATGGCAATGAGCCCACGCTAATAGGACCTGAGGGCTTATGAATGTTAGCATAGCAGCTAGCTTGACATAACATTAGTTATGTGGTTCTGAATCCAGCCAGGTCTTTTTGCTTGGTGTAGGGCTGGAGGAGAGCAGCCCCTTTGTGTTGGAGACCTACGGCCCCGGGGTGTATAGATCTGTTTGGGGGTTTTTGTAAGAGAAGTGCAGGTTTGCTCTGGTGTGTTCTGAGCAAGCTGTAATCCAGTGTGGAACCCCCTCAGCCCTGAGCTACCATTATTACCCTGCTTCCAGCTTGGTCAAGCCAAAGACAGTAGACCTAAATAATTTCTAGTCAGTAATGGTTGATTAGCTCAAGGTTGTTCGATTCAAGCTTATAAGGTTTGAGTTTTTAAAGCTTGAAAATTTACACTTGACTTCGTTTGCTCAAGTTTTGCTTTTGCAGCTTTAATGCCAATCCTTAATGAATGATTAGCAATTAAATGATCGCACTGCAGTTTACTACCATTATTTAACTGGATAAATAAAAAGGGAAGGATTGGTTTGTGCAGACACAAAGTAAAGTTGAAGGCAAAGATTTTATTTGGTATACATAGGAAAATTGTGTATAACTTACATTATCCCTAGTGAAGAAAGAGATTGACGATTTCTTGTAAATATTTGAGTTTGTATTTCTGGGAAATCTCCCTGCTCTATGGCATACTACAGGATCTGAGAGTGAGCAGTGTATGTCTGTGTATTGAAACAGCCCTAACCACACTTTACAAATCATGCAGTTGGACATCATATACTACAGTCCAGCAGCATTTAAAGTCCAGTAAATTTGCAGTAGTTCTATTTCAGGTTTCTGTACAGCATGTTGTCTTGTTAATTACAATGCTTATTAATAAACTAGATCCACAAAAGCAGTTTTCTCCTTTGCACTGTTTTATGTTTCTGAAATACAAGGGTTTTAAAAGTATTCCTCCAGCTGCACTTCTCTCCCATTTCCAGCTTTCCAAAACTCATTTCTTTATGAAGCCACAAACTGTCAGAAAGTCAAGAAAATTTAACTTCATTTGCAGTTGCTTCATGCAACTGAGTAGCAGGCTTTTGGTAAACAGTAGAAATATCCACACACAATGTGTACAGCAATCTAGCTTTATATTATCAGAAATATCTTCCATTTCAGTGTGACTTCTTTTCATACCAAGCTCCCTCCTCCTCCTACGCCTCTGATACACTTACTTATAGAAAATCATTATGAGCTGGAGGCAGGAGTGTTTATGGGGTTTGTTTTGTTAGAAAATAAGCTATTTCTAATTGAGAGAACATGGTTAATAAGTTCTTGTTGAGCTAAAGGGATTATCCTCTCACCATGAATGTGATATAATGAAATAACCATCAAATGAGGAACTAATGAAACAACATTTTATGCATTTTTCTCTATTATTTAAGTCCATATTTTAAAAGCAACTCTTTTGATAGTTGTCCTGACACTAAGGCAGTAATATCTTATTCTTTGACACAGTTATGGCTTTGCAAGCATAGCTTTCTTGTCTGTGGGACCTTTTAAAGAAGCAGGAAAATAATATTTATTTTGGCATCAAAACTGCGCACAGGTATATTCCTTCACCGACAATAACTGTTGAAACATTAGTTGTTATTCTAAAGAATGTATTCAGCTTACAAATTAAAAAAAAGAAAAAATGGATAAAAACTTCTGGAGATGGAGGGTTTCCCTGGTTCGGATGGTAAATTCTCAAGCTGGGCTCAGTAATATTTTGAAGGGCAACCACAGGAGGCAATGAAACTGTGGAATTTCACAGAGATCTGATAAACCAGAATAATAGAGCAAGGCAGAAATTTGTGGTATCTGAAGATATGCATAATTTCAGCATTGGTGTCACTGTGCAAAACTGCAGGGGGATTGCAGAAATAATGTTCCCTGGGAGTCAACTTTTTGCTTTCCTCCCTGTGGCACAAGGAATACCTGGAGCACTTCTCTGGCCATGTTGGAAGTACTTGAATCCCAGCTATATTTTTACACAAAGCACTACAGCACTGAGGAAGGGCTGGTGCAGTGTTCAAAAAACATCTCTTACCTGTAAGATGGACTCCAAGACCTCCTGCGGGGTCATTTGTGGTGAGGTAATGCGTTGTTAGAACATACACATGGATTTATTTGAAGAAGAGCGTGTGTTTAGCAACAGCAGGCAATTTTGGAGATATGCTGCCCATGTGATCATTTAGCATTCTTGCCTTTTCTTCAGGTTTCTTCCAGGTGTGGCCTTAGGACTGAGCTGTAGTTTGAAGAGCAGCCAGTCTGCTCCTCCTTGGAAGTGCTATGTATCGAGCAGAAGAAGGAAATGAGCAAGAAGGTACTTTCTACAGTGAATAGAAGACAGCTCTCCTCCCTCGTGTGGTGGTGAAAGTCGTGTTTTAAGAAGGTACATATGGATCCCACTTGCAAATGACAAGTATTTTTCCAAGTTTTAATCTTTTTGTCCTGGTCCTTGCATTCATGATTCAGTATGAAAATATATCATGTCTGATGACTACAATGAAACTGATGATATATTTCCATTTTTATTTTTATCATTTTAGTGACTTAGAGGTCTTTTGATGGTGCTAATTTCATGCTTAAAACTAATGTTCTAACAGTAAATGTATTTATGATCTGAAAGCTATCTTCATATTTAATCCAAAGCAATTCAAAGCAGGAACTTAAATCTGTAGGTCCATGCTTTCTGGATAGCTTTTAACTATGGAATTGATGCTACCTCTTCTTACACTTTTTCTCCACTAGGATTAAGAATTCTGTGTTTTAAAAAAGAAAAGTATGTACACCTATCAAAGAGACAGATAAATGAAGTGCCTGGAAGCACTGTACTAGACTTCAACCCATAGCTTTAAGCTACCAGCTGTGATGTGTTCTAGAGCAGATGAGTAGGATGTGCAAAGAAAAAGACATTTTCTAAGGCACTGAAATGAAGTTATTCATTGCTACTGCAGCTGTTATGTATGTAGTAAAAGAGTTGTTTAACATAATGAGATTAAACTAAGAGAAATTTAACCTGTACTTAGCTTGAGTTGTTTTTAGTTATCAGAGATGATAAAAGACTGTACCCAAAAGCTTGTCTAAACTTTCCAAATGTCACCTGTTCTATAAAAGATGTATTTTTACTTCTCTGCTGTGTAGATCAAGCTTCAATTTACACGTGTATGGAACTACAATAAGCCACTGTACAGTTCTCAGGAGACTAATTGAGCAGAGGAAAGTTAAAATCAGTCTGAAAAATGAAGTGATTAGAAGTGGGGTGGGCACACGGGGCGGGGGGATGGAAGGTGAATACTTTAAATGCTTTAGGAAAAATACTATAAAAACACAGGTGAGCAGGTAAAATGAGTGCTTTTTCCAGCTAACACATACACTAAGACACACAGGGTTGTCTGCAGACTTGCAGTGCAATGCTCATTTTATTAGATAACATTTTGTAGATACGTAAATTTTTGTTTTGCATAAAAATATCTGTTAAAACCAACATAATCAAGGTCTGTAATGGCAAAGATGACATACCTGCAATATTTTTAGGCCTATTTAAAAAGGCCCTTGTACCAGGTAGGCCTACAGGCTAATTTCTAGTAAATGTAAAGGGACTTTTGCTGTCGCTGTGCCAGAGCTAATGCTTTCAAGTGATTCTAACTAGAGAGACTGGAATGGACGATAATGGTTTAAAAACTGGAGTTCAATGAGAAAATAAAGATGTGCGATCAATCTACATATAAATATACACACTCTCAATTTAATTTGCTTTGTTTTCAAAGTTCATCTATGTACAAGAGACAAATGTCATCACTGAGCATCACTCCAATTACTATATATAATCTAAAACTATTCATTATATTATGTAGGTGTGCACAAAGTCAAAGCTGCCTGTCTTGGCAGATACAAGTTGCTGTTTGTTTGTTTTAATTGCAGTGGAGACATTTAGCACTGTGCCTGCCTGGTAACATAGGAAACGTAATACAAGACCTTGACATCTAAAAAGATTAGACTGTCTGAGCTGACTGGCTCATAAAAACGATGCTGAAGAAACTGGCAAAGGAAACAAGTCTCTGAAATTCTAAACAAGTATTTTAAATGCAGAAAAATAATCTAAAGGGTCATATTTGCAGCTTATGTGCTGCAAATAATGTGCTGCACAGCTATATCCATATAAAAGTAAAATTTTCACAGTGGAGCATGGTAAGAAAGCCCTTTTGTTAGCTGAATTCACTCTCTTGCAATGATTACACACAATCAATCTATTTGGATTTTTAAATGCTTTTTATCAGATTTCAGCCTATTGAATCACAAATGTATTTTTGTCAATGTAACACTACTGAATATTAAAGAAAAGATCAAATTTTCCAACCCAAAAGCTGTCACTTCAGTCTACAAAAGGCAGTTATTGAAGCCTGTTACTGTTTTGGAAATGCTTGGCTGAAGTTCCCTCAAAATATGCTACTAAAATACACAGAAAGGAGCAAGAAAAGACTAATATTGAAGAGTTATGCTTTAAATTTTGAGTGAATTTGCATATAAAAGTTTCATAGGATATATGAAATGTAATGAAAATTCAGGAATGTTAATGCTTTCTCTACTCAGGACATCTGACCTAAAGTGAGCACCTGAATCTCATTACAATGAAAGTATATCTAGTCAGTAGGCTGAATAGAAACAAACATATATACACAGTTGCCTATTACATATTGGGAAAAAAAATAATCTTTCTGTGTCCTTCTAATTAGACACAATAGCCAAGGACAGATACATCACCCTTAATTTTAGGGTGGTGGTTTGTCAAAGTTAATTGTCTAAATCATCTGTAAGCTGGGTATTGGGAAAAGGGTACTTGCAGGGCTAATTCCTTCAGTTCTAAAATTTCAGAATCTGCATGTGCCCAGCTGATGATGGAGGGAAGCTAGAAAATTAAGATTACATGTCTGCCTTTTAGATGGCTAAAATCAAATTAACCCAAACCCTAGTATTTACATAAAAGATTATATTCTATATTCTAGGTATGAAAATTAGTGTGATCGGTGGGTATCAAATAAAACAAGCCCAACCCCTCTTCTCCCACCAAGCATGACAACTAACCTCTTCAGAATGGTTTGCCTGCCAGGATGCACCTGGTTGTGTTTTGTCTTTCGTGCCAGCTTCCTGTCAGAGGGATATAGAGAGGCTGACATTTGATGTATGCAAAAGAACAAAGAATAGGTTTTGCGTTAAAGCCAAATTGGCAAATATTTTTGTTTCCTGTGACAAGTTTTGCTTAACTAGCACGAGAACCAGCCGTGCAGAGAAGTGTGCTCCTATAGTGTAAAACAGAATCTATTTAAGAAGGTAAGTACGGTTGCTGGGTTTCCACTTCCCTTTCTTCACTCCCTTGCTAAATACTGCGCTGGCACATCGCTTTCTTTTCTGTGACAAGTCTTTCGGAAAGCTAACAGGGAGCCAACTGTGCTTAGGCATGTGCACCTGTACCATAGAGGAACCAAATGAAAACATTAAATAATGTTTCTCTTTGTGCAGGAGAAACATCAAGAGCAAAAATATTCTGCAAGAAGCATTGCCATAATGCAGAGAAATTGGTAAATAGTCTTCTCTCTTCATGAAAAAAGAAAATTATTCTGAACTGGGAGGAAGTATCTTATTTTTATGAGTTTACCTGTTTGCCAAGTGCTTACATCTGAACAACCTGTGGCTGCAACAAACCAAGAAAACAATTATATCAATGAAATCGCTTTCCCTCAGCTTCAGTTTAACAGCTGATCACCTGAAGGAAGGTCACATGCAGGGAAATGGGACTTCAGTGAGAAGGTCACATTGGACTGACCCGGGTGATATCCCCAGGTCTCCTTTACTTGGAAATCTCTTGGAATGCCATCATCCACATTGTACAGTCACACAAATCTGACAGTGCCATTTCTAACAGGAAAAGTACTAAAATCTGTTTTTCCAGTGCATTGTTTCAATATTTAGCAGCTCCTTCTATGCACATTTCAAACTCCTTCTCGCTTAAGTTTCACAAGTTTACTCCGGTCTGTACCATTAGTTTTGACAATTTATTAGTAATTATTAATTCATTACTTGCTGGTCTGTGTCAATACTGCATGCTCTCCGCATGGTCAAGAATGAGCTGCCAAAAGCCTAAAACTTAATAGCAGCTGCCTTACTCATCACATCTGCCTCACATGCTAGAGCATGTGGCATTAGAATTAGGACTTGCTTGCCAGGTTTGGCAACTTTCTGCTTTCCAGAGAGGCCCTCAACTCATGAGATTTCCAGAAACACCTATTATATAAGGTCATAGTTGGCTGGAGTTGGAAACAACTTAGTTTAAGTAACCCCAACTGTAGTACCACCAGCAGTAGAAAGTTTGCAGCACATGCAATGGTGATTTCCGTCTGATGGAAAAGCATCTTTAGTAGTATTTATTCTCCAAGTCAATTCTTAGATGATAAACAACCTAAAATGTAAGTTGAACATGAGAAATGTGCACAGGCACTAAAAGTGTGGATGTTGGTATGAAGGAAATGATTAATAATATGAGAGTGACATTTACCTGGTTCTCACTTCAGCTGGGCATAAATATGCACAGTAATGTAAATATGTACTGTGTATTTTCTAATATTTTTAAATAATTTCCTCTCCATCTTCCCCTAAACTTTAGTCTTTGTATATAAACATTTTTAACTATTCAAAAATACTCCTCTTACTGTGAGTTATTCACCTTTTTCTCAAATTTTTCTCAAATCTTTACAATTTAGTTGCCGAGTCATAGTCACCTTCACAGACCAGATGTCACATAAAAATACAATAATAACAAATATAAATTAAAAGAAGTTCTGCTTGTGATTTCAGTGCGGAAAGTTCATATCTAGAGTAGGAAAATTATTCTTTTATACAGCTACATTACAATTCTTAAGTTGAAGTGCAGGCACATGATAAAGTTACATATTCATATTGTATTTCACACAGACTTTATAAACTGGATTTGCCATTTTCTTAAATGGAGTTTATGGCAGCTGTATTAACTAAAGGGCTTACAGATTTTTCTGCAGAGGAATGTGCCCATTTTTGCTCAGTTTATGAACACTGATTTAAAAAGCCAGAGTTTGTGACTATCGATTCTATAATTGATAGTTTGCATAACGGGTTTAAAATGCAGGGATCAATTGAGTGCTGACCCTCTAGAGAGGCTTTAGCTGTTCAGCTTAAGTCTAAGAAGTTTGACATAAGTAGATTGTAACTATATTGCTCAATAAAAAAGCTGTATTAATCAAGGTTATTGTAACCTTGTTTATTAAAAAAAAAGAAAACCATGTATTTATTACAGGAGATGGGGTACAGTAGATGGTGTAGTAAAATAACCGTTTAGTCCTGAAAAGTGTTAATATATAGTAGTGCTATTACTATGGAAAATTATACATATTGAAGCAACTATGACAGAGGTTATTTGTACAAATCTGTAAGTATCACACCACATACTTCTATCCTTAACCAGCACAGTTAAGAAAAGCTGGACAGTACGAAAAATCTGGGTAGTATCTTTGGATACTATGGCAGTTTGTTCATTTCTGGTCTTTCCATACAAATACCACAATTTCAGCAATAAAAAAAGACTTTAGCAAAAAGGAAAACAAATTTACCTCTCAATTTCTCTTTAAGGGTGCTTGTATTCTAGAGTAATTTAAGTGTGATGCTAGAAATGAAGCTAGCAAAAGTAGTTGAGCCTTCCTAATCTTAATATAATTATCAGCAAGTGAAATTAAGAGAAAAGTTATGCAAACTGAGTGTTCAAGGAAGGCAGTCAATATGGAAATTGTCAACAAAGGACATCCTGGTTTCTAAAGCTGTCACGAAGTTTTAGGAGTTGAATTCTGTAAGGGAATGAAATAAGCACTAAAATTTATATTAACATGGTAACTTTTACAGTCAAGTTCTTATACTGTCAGATGCTCCCCTTTGGGCTCTCTATGTTAAAAACTGTATCCTTAAAGGGATGTAAATATTATTCTACTATTACTAGTTTTAACCTTGTCCTTGTCACATCTTTGTATTTTAGGCTAGAATGAAAATGTTATTTTCAAAAAAATTAAGCACACATGAAGATTTTACTCACAAGGGATAGCAACATTTTAATTAGTTGCAATTAACTTACTTACCTACATGCTTACCTACGTATCTGTCACAGGAGGATGTACAGGGAGACAGCAACAGCACGGTCAATAAAGGATTAGACAAATGCATGGACAACAGATCTATAAGCAGATACTAAAAGGGATGGACAGGGGTCCAGCTTCTAACATCGCTAACACAGAAAGTGTGACTGCTGGAGGACTGGGGGGGCCTGGACAGCAGAATAGACTGGGTTCACTTGCTCCTTCTAAGCAGCATGTCCAGCTGTCCCTATCAGAGCCAGAACACAGAGCTGGGCACACTTCTGGTCTCACCGAGTAGGGCATTTCTCATGTGCTTGTGCAGTCTGTCAAGGACATCTGGACAATTAACAGTGCTCACAGCTCACTGAGATTAATCATGTCTCCCAGGAGCCACTTCTTTAATATGTGTGCAGAAATGGTCCCTCTTCAGAAGAGTTTCTGCATAAGCAAATGTTTTTAAAAACTTTTCCTCTTCTTTGAATGCAAGCTTTAAAGTCCTCGGACTTTGCAGCTGTGATTTATTTTTCATTTGCCATAACTAATATTACTACCGGTCCTAGTAATTTTATTTGGCCTTTTGCCACTGCAATTTTCAAACAGTGTTTGATAATCCAGAGAACTTCCATGTACTATTTCATAAAAATACTCAAAGCTGTTCTCCAAACACTTGCTCATCACAATGAAGGCATGGAATACGATTGCCTCTCTGTCATTTATTGTACGGAAAGCAGTACTGAAGTTCTCTGGCGTTGCATCATCTGTTCAACCCAGGTTACTCACCCTTTTGTGTTATCAAGATTGTATTTTTCCTCCTTGAGAAATAGCAGTTATAATAGACTATTTTCAAAATGACAGCTTAAGTGGCTCCATGGTTCCTTAATATCTACTCAGAAGTCTTGTCTCCCTGCATATTTTTATTGCTTTCTTTAAAAAGCAGCTTGTGAGAAAGGTAATACATTATTAATGCTACATGTCATAAAATAAAATAAATACTCACTTTTTGAAGAACCTGATCCACTAATCAAGAGTAAATGAATGCATCTGAATTATTCAAAGAACCTCAAATAGTGCAACTTGTACTCAAATTGAATATTGTGAATAGAATATTTGCAAGGTAACAAAAAGAATCTCTAGTCACATTAACTACTCCATTTTCATAACAGGAAATGGGATTTTTATTCTTATATTTAATCAGTGTAAATATTTTACCCACCTTGCAAGGGCAAAAAGGTCCAGGGTAGGTTTCTGCACTTTGTTACCTTTAATCAGCCTTCTAAAGTAAAGTTTCTGTTCATAAGAACAGTTGTTAAGGCAGGTGCCCCAGGCTTCAAATGAAGCAGGTAAAACTCTATTCCTGTGCAACAGAATTATGTCTCAGTTAATGGTGAGTTGCAGGTTGGTGGTCATTAAACAGCTGTGCAAAGAACATGTGAAAAATGCTGCCATTTGTTGTGAGAAAGTGAGCATTGCTGAGTTGACAGCATTTTGAACCAGTGAGTGACAGTGTCAAGGGCAAGACACGAATGAGGACATCTTAGGCGTTTAATTAAAAACAGCTCCTGCAGCCAGAGTTTGTTTCCTCCCTATTACAATCCATTTATGTCAATGAATTTTGTGGCACTGCTTCAGGAATTTTTCACTAGAGCACCTTGTTTTTCACAGTGTGGTATTTATACCATATTCCCCAAAGATATTTGCATTCCCCAGTAAGAGTTTGCTTTGGAAAAAAACCAAAAGCTGTGCCACATTTCTAAATGCATCTGCAAAATCTTGTTCTTACAAACAGAAGCCTCCTAAGTCATGTACAACAGTATGTCATGTTCAGGTTGCCAATTCATTTAGATGTTTTTATTCAGTAGATTCTCCTGGATTCAAACAGACCTGCCCAGGAACTATTAGGAATGTCAAATTGGTAGGAATGTCAAAAGTAATGATAGTCATCAGAAAGAAGTAAAGCAACAAGCTGCTATAGGAGAATGAAGTTTGTGATTCTATTCCTTGCTGGTTCTGTGATCCAGTCTTGAATTCTTGAGATAATCAGTTCTTCCTTCTTGGTTTCAGTTTGCCCTCTCAACACATGCATGGTTTCCTAGTATTTCACTATCAATAAAACTTTTTTGGGGGGGGGGAGGGGCGGGGGGGGAGACAGGTTGGGAGGGGAGGAAGAAATCTCTCAACATCTGAAAAATAAAAGCATGTTGCTTCAGACACATTCACAGTGAACTCACTTCATGTCATTGGGGCTGATAAATTAAAGCGCTGCTAGAATAGTTTTGGACAGCCTGTATGATATGAGAATTTTGTTTATGTAAACCTGAAAGCCGACACTGAAGGAGCCTATTTTATACATTCGAATATAAATTTAACCTGTGCGCTGCAATATAAATCATACAGCTATTTTTGAATGACATCAACAACCTGGAAGTAGTACACTTCTGAACAGGATTTGAAATTGCAGCTTCCATTTGGGAATCTGAGATTTGGCAGACATACCTTGACCCATGATCCTGTTACCAGAGATATCAAATTAATGCTCAAATCAAATATCAAGTTTGAGACCTCAAACCTGATTCAATTCCTATTGAAATCAATGGATTGTTTCCACTGAATTCAGTAGCCATCTGTTCAAACCAAATGTGCTTTGTATTTTGTGACAAAAAGAGTAAAGAGCAAGAGAATTTTTTCATCCCAGATAGTGTTTTCCCTAGAGGAAAGCCACAAGCTGGAGCTATGGGATTTATGAACCCCTTTTGTTTAGTCCTGAAGGAACAAAATGTCTCCAAATGCCTATATTCCCATTAGCTTTATGTGCTGTGTCTCTGGAATAAAGATATTTTATCTGGTTGTGTTTCAAAAACATTGAAAAATCTGCAGTAATCTTGAAGAAAAGCAACTTCTGCCTGGAGAATATGCAAATTTCCTTCAGAACCTAACATTAATCTAGAAACATGAAATGAAGTACATACTGAGCTCTTTCTATATGATTTAATTGAAATGTAGGAAAGAGTCACTTAAGTATTAATATATTTTTTCTACTCAACTTTGAGCATGTTTACATGCATACACAGATTTCATGAAAAATTATTTTCCATGATGTACTATGTATCTACACCTATATATACAAGCACGTACTTTTTCATTATAGTGTGAGCAGGTCAAAGCAGAGCCAGAGAGGATGTATTTGTCACATCTTCTATTCAATCTCATCTGGTTTTCAATCTACACGTATTCATCATAAACCTAGTAAAACATGCTGAAATGCACTGGAAAGGCAACCTCAATAATGTCAGTAGATTTATGTGTTAGCAAGACTAGGTTTTAACAGCAGCATTACTTTCCATTTCAAACCTGTGATAAAACTTCTGCTGCAGTTTGAGAGTTCTCTGACAAAACATTTCCTTGTTTCAAATGTGGCAGGAAGATGAATGATTGAGTTGGCAGACTGCTACAGATAAAAGGTTAGGAACATTCTTTATCCAGATTTTTTTTTTTTTAATATATCTGGGAGTGAAATAAAGATTATCCCATTTAAATCTTCAGTCCTTATCCATATGCTTTGCTGGGGGCTGGAGTTTCCAGGAGCTGAGGTATCAGAACCAAAACCCAGTGAAGTTGACCATCATCAGGTCTTGGTGGACCTTGAATCGTACTAAATTTATAAGGCTTCTTTTATAGCAGTGAAAAATATATCTTTTTTTTTAATTATAATTACTTTAGGGAGACCTGAAATAACTGAAATAATCACTACCTGTCAAAAAGATAATGTATTTATTATTAGTTAGTAAAAGCTTTTTTTCATATTAATATTTACTTTGAAGATTAGCCCTCTTCTTCCTGCCTTCAGTATTTTGAGTATGTTAGTTGCCCTGCTGTTAGTATCCTACACACCAGCTTTTTCATTTCAGAATATTCAGGCCTTATGGTGAACATTAAAATGAACAATTTCTTTATTTCAGTGTATTTTTATATAAGAACACATCTAGACAAATAATTACAAGTGTACTAAATATTTTAAAGTGCTATACTACCTTGGTATGCTTTGATTTTGAGATCAGTATTTGGCAAATATTGATCTAATCTCTGGCACAGGCTGAACTTGGGAGCTATACAGAAGGAGCTCTGTCTGGATGGAGGAATGGCTGCTTGCCACAGGACCACTTTCCAGGATGAGTTTGGTGTATCCTGATTATGTAAAAGTCTTGGGAGGGATTCAAAACCTAATAAAAATAATTTGTAAAAAAAAATGTTTCTTTTTCAGTATTATATAGGGAACACAAAGCATTGACAATGTTGGGGAAAAATATCTCAGTTTCCTGTCTTATCAGTCAGTCATAAAGTATAATTGGCCCAGATGCACAACATGGCATGAATCATTAGGATGACATTATCCTGTCTTCACTCATTTCTTTTCTGCTATATCTCACAGGTCCGAGACGGGCAGCTATTTTTAATACTGAAAGCTCTCATATGCCAGGTCCCACATGAACTAATGCTGTCCTCTATCTTATTCAACATCTGTCAGATCAGCAGCGGGTAACATGAGATGTTCCACACTCAAAAGCCAATGACACCTGACGATCCAGCTCATCTCTCAGGAGCAAAGGCAGCACCGTCCAGGTCCTTGAGTGACTGGGGTGTATGCACAGATGAGAAGCAGTTGTCTTGGGACTTTCAGAAAAGCTAATACTCAAATCTTTCCCCATGAGCAGACTTAGCAGCAGCACAGGTTTGTCTAGCTAAGCCTGAATCCCTTCAAGGCTTACATCTACCCTGCAGTCACAGTTTCATTGGGTCCTGTCACTCTGTAATGACATGTGTAAAGTGGCAATAAACTCAGAAGTGGAGTGATTCAAGGTATATTATAAAATGATGAGTGGTGTCTGACAGGTGAAAAGGAATTAATTGCCCATCAAAGAGCTAGAACAAAACTAGCAAAAGTTCAAAGCACGCAAAAAGAGGTGGCTCTTCGGGTGGTCACAGTTCACGTCTGGCATTCCTGGTCACAAGATGCCGTCACTCTTATAGTTTAACGGGTCCAAGAGGGGACATAGCAAATCCTCAGAGAAATCCTCTGTGTTATTTATTAAATGTAGAGCAACAAGGTCAGCTCAGGAAATGCTGAAGCTACAAATGGTTGGACCCTAAGAGAGTGGCAGGAGGAAGTACTGTACCTGCTTTAGCATTTTCTTATCATCTCATCAAGGTGTACCTCCACTGGGCTAGTCAGACTTTTGGCCTGAATCCACAACAACCTCTCTTAGGTTCCTTATTCACAGCCATCCAGTTAGGCTATTGAGCTCAGGTATGGACTGCCAATTAACGTGATGTTGTTTAATCTATGCGCGCACACTGGTATAAATCAGAGAATGATTTATAAGTTGGTTAGAAGGGATATTTGGAGGCCATCTGGTCCATCCCACCATCTGAGGCAGAGCTAAGGTTAGGTCAGGTTGCCTGGGGCTTGCCTTGCTCAGCCCCCGTTCCAGCCCCTGATCACCCTCCCTGTGGATTATTTTAAAGTTCTATCTAATTAGAACTTGTTCATTTACTTACTTGTTTGCTTCTGGTTCTGCGTTTGCACTGCGTTTTGTTTTTCTTGCCAGAAAAACAAACTTGCTGCTTTCAGTTACTTCTAGCAGCTTCTGGAAGGTTCTGCAGCCCACAGAAGCTGTGGGCTGTGATTGGCAGGATCGTGGTTGTTAGCTGACTCCTGATTGGCTGGTTCTTGAATAAGAGAGGGCTGCAGGGGCGGGTGTTGACTGTTTGGGCTGCTGTGGTGGAACACGTCCCTTGCTGGTGAGTGGGTGCCTACCTGGCAGATGGGGCAGTCCGTGGTGGGCTGGAGGCTGGACGCTGCCCAGGGTGGTGTGGGGGTGCCCTGCCGTGGTGATCCCAACGCTGCGGGCTCGGTTCCCAGTGCTGGCAGCTGCCATCTTGCTTGGGGTGGCCGGCAGGGCCTGGGGCCTCCCCCAGGATGCTTGAACTGAGCTTCCTTCAGCCGAGTTGCGTGTTCTGGCCAAGTGTGTGAGAGTACAAATGCATCTTCCAGGCACAAAATTTACTTAGAGTAACATAGTAGGTAAGAAACTTTGGGGGACTTCCTCTTTTTCTGATTTTGAGTTTGTTCTGTTCCTTACAAGCTGGCCTAAGCTGTGCTTCTATTATGAAGCCTTATTAAGGATTCAAGCCTATATAAACAGAAGGACCATCCTGAAGGAGTGACACTTAGTACTGGCTAAGGACTGTTCTTTGGCCATTGTGGCCTTTTTTCTGTCTTCAGAAGGGTCAGAGAAATCAGTTTGTTCACCATTTGGAAGAGAAGACAAAGGCGTGATCTTATTGCTGCCTACAGCTACCTGATGGGAAGATCTAGAGGAGGCAGAGCCGGACTCTTTTTGGAAATCCACAGGGAATAGGCTGAGGCAGAATGGACAAAAGTCGGAGCAAGGGATATTCCAGTTAGATACAAGATTTTATTTTTACCACGTGAGCGGTCAGACCCTTGAACAGGGGATCACAGGGGTTGTGGAATCTCTGTCCTTGGAGACACTCAAAACTCAGCTCAGCAACCTGATCTGCTTAGCCCTGCTGTAAGCTCAATGACTGAACTAGATGAGCTCCAGAGGTCCTTTCCAACCTAAATTATTCTATGATTCTATGAATCCTATTGGTAAGCCTTTAATACATCTCTTCATTACTACACATGCAGTAGATTTGGATAAAAGTATTAACAGAAATGGTCTATGTGAAATTTGAATATCCTACTTAGCATTTCCTTATTTCTTTCTGCATGTTTTTCCTGATCATGATTCCCCTTACTGAAGAGGAAAGCTTTAAATACTTTCTTGCAAGAATTTCTGAATAACATTCTTGGCAGGGAAAAAAAAACCCAAACCCCCCCTTATTTTGTAATTCTAAATTTACCAATGGCATTTTTAAAATTTACTACTTGTCTCATGATCAGTGTTTAGGGTTCAACACTCATATTGCAAATGGAAGAGATTAAAAGATTACTTGAGGTGTTTGAGGTCAGGAGGGAGTGAAAGAATAATTTGTAGGAGTACTAGAAACAAGACGCAGAATTATTAATAATTTCTTTCATTAAAGTCTGCCGGTTTTAAGTGTTTGACAAAAAAAATTAAAACATTTTGTTCACGTCCCTAGACTAGAGAGCAGAAGGTGAGCCAACCAGTAAAACAGGAAAATAATCGAGAGTATGCTATTGGTACAGCTACACTAAGAGCTAAAATCTTAGTCTATATAGGCTGCCACATGTTCTTTTTCAGGATTCTTTCTGAAAGCTTTTTTTCTTAATAGCCACAGATTTCCTGCCCTCTACTAGCTTTTATAATTTAAATGTAAACTATCCTCGTGTACTGTTGTCTCTGCTTTTTGAAAAAAAACCAAAGGAGTGCTTTCGTCTCTTCCCATAGTCCTGTTCTGACTGCAATGCTTAACCTGCATTGCTATGTCTCTTTTAGCTTCTGGAAAAGTAAGTGAAGGTGTGGGGGGAACAAAAGGAAATACCATTCTGGTATGCTTTCTTAGTTATCTTCTGGGAAAGCAAGAGTGTCAAGAACAGCATGCTTGGGGTTGTGTATCATTGCAATTCTGCATTGTTTCTGATGGAGCAGCTGCAATGGTAAATAAACAATATATAATCTAAATAAATTGTACATCTTTCTTCTATGAGCTTCCTCAACATTCTGATAGAGCTGTGTTGTATAAAATCTCAAAATCACGTGAGAAAGATCTTTTGCTGAAAAACTTGGTGGAGGAGCTTTGGAAAGACAAAGTATAGCCTCAGATCAATATGAGTCTTCTGGGATGTTATATTTTCCCCATGATGAATTTCATACAATATGTGTCTGAGAAAAGATCCTGAAATAGTGTAAATAATAGTCTCACAGAAGAAGCTACCCACTCACCACACAGGTGTTACTAAAAACTTATAGGGCAGTTTTACTTATTTGCTAATGTTCTTTTTCAGCCTTTCTGCAAAGGGGTTGTTACTAAAAGAAAATAGGAGCGGTGTTATAATGTCTTTTTCATTAGTCTTTGCTATCGTCTCTATAACACATAAAATTTCTCTCTTCACCTTGTTCTAGTCCCCAGAATATCTCTGTACCTAATAGAAAAAGAACAGAATAGAGATATGTACTGTGATAATGAATTTTATGATATGGTTATTAGGCAAAAAGGAAATGACAGCATCTCTGGTAATGTGGGATGTCTGTTCTATTTGTTCCTATGCCGCCTTGTGTTGGTATCAGGTCTAAGGCTCTATTTAGGATTCCTGTTACAGATTAGTCCTAAAGGCAGTGTGGATAGATAGGGACAGGTGCCTTCAGGCATGTGAGCTGCCAGCCTGATTACCAGCCTTCCAGGTTAGGTAATTAGATAACTAAGATGCAGTAGATTTCTGTCCAGTAGCAATGAGAAGGTGATGTACAGTCGACACAGAAGTCAATCTGAAAAGCTATCAGGATGTCCTTGGGTATATAGCCTTAGAGGTAAGAAGTGTTTCTAGGTCCCCCTTTAAGGACAGATCCTTGCCAGGACCACCTCACCAGCTCTCTTTTGCTGCAACGTAAGACTGCCTTTTGTGTGTTGTGTCAAAAGTTCATATAGTCCAGGATTCCAGCTCCTGGAGTAGCTGTAAATGGATACCTGAAGAAGAGAAAGACAGGTTCTTCTAACAACTGAGTTTGACACCTAATACTTTCCCTGATTTCAACTATTTTTGGTCGGCTACTTACTAAACCAGATGTAGTTTCTATGTAGCTAGTAATGTGTAATTAATACAAGATTTCTTCCATGAACTCATCCAGACTCATACATGTAAACTTTTGGCATCAATGATGTTCTTTGGCAAGGAGTTTCAAATCCTAATGACACGTTGCATTAATGGTGGACTAATATAGGTTGGAACCTGCATCCTAGTAGTTTATTTTGTGAGATCTGGTTCTTATACATGAAGGGCTGGTGATTGATCAACAAATTGATTCAGAGCCACCTCCTCCATGCCATGCACAGATTTCTCTTGTATCTGAAGGACACAGAGGAGTCTTTGCTTACTTGATTATTTCTCATAAGGAAGCCTTTTCATCATTTTTGATCATGCTTGCCGCCCTCCTCTGAAGCTTTTCAAGGTCTAGTATATTCTTTGAGGCAATATTCTTTGTTTTATATATGAAGTTAGGATTGCTCTGCTTGCTCAACATACATCACTTCATGTTTTTCTTCATTGAGTTTTATCTGGTTTTAGTGCCTAGCTGTTCTAACTTAAAATCCTTCTGCAGTTCTTTACAGCTGCTCTTTGTCCTTACTCCTTCGAATGACTTTGTATTGTTGAACTTCTATCACCTAACTACCTAACTGCTCGATCCCTTTTCCATCTTGTGAATGTTCAACAGTCACAGTACACATCCCTGCAGAATGCCATTAGTGACCTCCCTTCTTCATGAGGGCAGATCATTTATTCCTACATTTTGTTTCCTATCTCTTAAGCCATCATTTATCCATGACATTCCCTCTTATGCCATAGCTTCTTAGTTCCTTTTAAAGCTTTGATGGAGAAATTTGTTGAAAGCCTTTTAGAAATACATGTAGACTTTTATCAACTGGATCACTTTAACTGCACAGAGGTGACCTTTTTGGAGAATTCTTTTAGGTTTGTGAGGGGCAATTTCCTTTAACAAAAGGCAGATTGACTCGCTCAAAGTACATTACTTTTGTCAAGATGTCCATTAATTTTTTCCTAACAGTTTCTATAGGTGTCAGATTTCCAGACGTTATTTTGCACATCTATCCTGGCATCCTTCTAAAATTTGGTATCGTATTTTTCCCTCCCCAATGCTCAGATGCCAAGGTGATTTTAAGTGAATGGTTATTAACTGCTGTGAGTAATTTGGCTGTTTGACTTCCCTTAGAAGTCTTAGATGAATACCATTTAGTCCTTGTGATTTGATATTGTTCATAATGTAAAAATGTCATGGAATCTCATCTATACTCACTTCAGTTTCAGACAGATCCTTTGAGTCCTCCTCAAAGAAGGATTCCGGAGTAAGAATCTCTTCTCTTTCTGCCACAGGGACAATATGCAAAGAATTTGGCTTCTCTCAAAATGGTGTTGGCTTCCCTGATGCTACTCTTGGAGTATATGTATTGACCTTATAGACTTTCTGAAATGTTTTCTGCTTTTAATGTATATGAAAAAAAGATTGTTAGCTTTGACTCCTTTTGCTTGTTGTTTCTTGAATTCTTCGTTTCACTTACTGTGTATGTTTAATCTACCAAAGTTTTATCATCACTTCATTTTTAATGAGATGCCTTATTCTGTTCAATAAGCTGTAAGGAGTGCTAAAACATTTTTAAGATCTTTAAGGAAATGGAAATGTGTTTGAATACAGTAAAATATGTTTATTTCCTCTTCGCTGTTTCATTTGATTCCCTTTAAAGGTAATTTTTTCAAAATTCCTTTTTTTTTTTACAATAGTCTGTATAATGTCAGGCCCATAAATGTGTATATACATTTCTTTGCTGAATAGGGAAGGATTTAATTAGAGGCTTAAATATTCTGCTGAATCAGGACTTGATAACTCTAACTTCCTAACAGTCTAAGTGATATTTAATGTATCAACTGTGAAGAATAAAATTTACCCCCCAAACCTTGAAAATTCTAGTTAAAGCTAGTCAAAGCGAACAGAGCTCAATGTAGCAACTTTTGTTGCCTTTTTTTCCCCTTAACTAATGATTAAGTAGTTAGGCATACTTTCTTTTTCATTACAATATAGCATATATTACAATATAAAATTACCCTGAAGCCTGTTTTCTTTCCATTTCTACTGAGTTATTAAATCGAGGGGTTTGAAGTGGTTATGTTCTTCTATTCAATATTGTTCATTAATTATAACACTACTGTTCAGATACTGATTTATCAGGTAAACTGAAATTCTCTCTTGTTTCCATTTTGGATGACTAGTTTTAGATTTTCAGTAGCTTGTCTAAATCTCAGGTCTGTCTTTTAAACTAGTTTCCCTAGGGTTCTGAAGTTTTATCAGATAGTGGAATAGTAAACAGTTGTTTACACTTCAAGCCCTAATGTTTCTGATTAAAGCCACAAAAGATTTGCTTTCCTATTACAAGTTTCAATTGAAGCAAAAATGCAAATTCAGGATTTTCTTCATAAAGAAATTCTTCTTTGTAGAGAGAAAAAAATAAAAGCCTGTATTTATTCAGTTTGCTTTCTTTAAAGGTTAAATGAACTAGGAATATAAACTTTTTACTTTACAGCTATTGGTTTTTTCTACTTACCATAATTTACCAAGGCTTTCTAACATATGGTCCACATCTCTAGTCAGGCTATCTCCAAAATAGCTCTTTAGGCATACAGTGTTACTTTATTTTGGTTAACAGTAAGCTCTGCATCTCAAACCCTCCTACCTAGACAGAAATAATAGTTTAATGTTCACAGCTTTGACATGAGACATGCTAGCTACACCACAGCTTGGGAAAATGTAATCAGAAATGCCTTCTTGATAACAGGAGGTATCCCTAAGCTATCAGTGACAGAGACATATGTATGACCTTTGATTCTACAGCATTGAAGTAAAAGCCACGCAATGTGCTAGTATAGGCACTCAAAAAAAGGAATTCAGCATCAACCTGAAGAGTTCAAATCCTGTTCTGCTTTGTGGAAATTTCTCGTACTGTTAACTTTGTATTCCTCCAAAGGGCAAATGGATTTAAAAAGGGAAAGAAAGGCCTGATCTTGCATCTATAGTCTAGGCTAGCACTGTGGTTTGGGTTACTTCTATAATAAAAGAAAAAACCTTAGGAGATATCTGGGTATTGTAGCCTGGAGAAGCTAGAGAGAAGACTACTGTTGTCAAGACCTGAAGCTGATACCAAAAGCAAATATAGTGATGGCTAATGTTTTTGATGCTGGAGATGGCTTTGGGATTATTATGAAGGCATGAAGGCTACAGTAATAGTGTGTTACTGAATGTTCTAGACTGAGTCAAGGAAGCGTTAGTGACATACGTCTGGTTTCAATACATGTGTGTTAAAACTGAGAATACAAGGATTAGGACCAAGGATAAAGCCAGGGTTTAGGAAGAGAGGCTGAAGTAGGATTACAGATGGACTAAGTAATGCTAAAACTCTACAGAGTGCAGGTGGTTAGTTTTGGTGTAAGTTTATTGCTGAAGTCTTAATGTTTAGAGTGATGGTTGGAGATGGCAAAAACTTGCTTGATGAGGTGTACAGTTTATGCGATAAGGTGAAGGATTTGGTAGCACATATGAAAAGTAGAACTGATGGGTGGGGTATATTGGTGGAGTCTGCATGGTCTGAGTTTGTACCACTGTAAAGGTTGATCAGTATTTGTGTTGTAGCTTTTTTTGTCACTAAGATGATCTAAAGGCTGGGTCAGGTTTGATTGGTGGGATTAATGGTTAACATTTAATTTTAGTTTAGCTTACCATTTGGATGTAGTTAAACCCAAGGTCAGGGTAGGTCATGATAATTATTGAGAAAAATGTTATTTATTAGTAGGGTCAGTTCTTGATCTCTTCATAGCTTATTTGTGCAAAACACAGATATATGGTTTCTTAATTTTAGTCACAGTCCTAACGCCTCTTCCATTGAAAGGTAGACAAGCTTCATTTAGTAGATAGATCTTCTAGGCCATGGAGGACCAGCATTGGCTTCAAATTAGTAGGAATCATTCAACATTCTTGAACTTCTCTAAATGTCACTTTATCTTTGTACTTTGTGTGTGTACAAACATATATGTGCCAGTCTCTTTCTGCCAAATAAATAATTGCAGTCAGCTGCTTATCAAATGTAATATCCTTGAGCCTGTCAAAACTTTCAGCATCATCCCATTGCCAGTTCATTTCCCCCATCCCAGACTATGTGTTCATTTCCCATACAACACTGATCAAAACAGTTGGAGAGTTTGGCCTGCAGACTAGGCTTTGGCAACCTCATTTAAGTGCTAAATTTGATTTTTCCTTTCCAAATTAGAGGTTATGTGTTCTCATCGTCTCCTGACTCCTGCTGAGTTTCCTTCTCAAGAAGCAAGATGCTACTGATTTCTTCCTAAATGCAGAAGTAGTAGTGCCAATAACAGCCCTCCGATGGGTTTGCAATAGGGTGGAAGCCAAAAACTAGGAGGAGCTGCCTCTCACAAAGTTGTTCAGTGTGCCATGGCTCTTGGCTCCCTGTTCTGTGGCAGTCTTACTATGGAATGCTGAATAGAGATGAATAGACTGTCTCCCACGCCATAAATTGCTGACTTGTCCTCTAAGCAGTGGTCAGTTTAAAAAGAGTATTTTGTTTTAAAAGCATTTCACTAGTGTGTTTAATTCCTTTTCATCTTGAATTCAGACTATGCATTAGCTCTATTAGACCTGCTTCTCTTTTTAATTGCTTTCTCACTCCAGAGTCAGGGTCATCTGAGATACAGGAAAAGATAAATAAACAATTCTTTATTTGCCTTTTATAGGAAAAATAAGTCAGATTTGTAAATTTGAGTTTCTATTTGCACCCACCAGTATTGGAGTTTCATTAAGTGTTTTCCATCAAATAGAAGGCATGGCTTGATGTCTCCAAGCTTTAATAGTTCTAACAGAGGTTAGTAACTCTCATTTGTAGAGATATTCTTTATATTACAAATAAGAAAATCTAAGGCAATAAAATTAATGAGAGAAAAAAATGGTAAGAAATCAATGACAAGTCAATGACAGCTGAATGCAATTCATATAAATGTGACTGGTACTAAGAGCCATCTGTGAAAGCCTCAACTAGAGAATTAATCTGAACTTCCTGAACTCTTCACTTTTATTTCTGCTCTTTCTTCATATGTATTTTATTCCTGTCAGGAAAGCCTTTGCTCTTCCAACAGTTTTACAGAAGATGTTAAGAACTGCAGTAAACTAGCAGATGTGTACAGTAACTTCCCTACAGTCTTTAAAAAAAAAATTGATGGTGCCATCTGGAGTCCTGGGAAGATTAAACAATTTGCTTTTAAAAATGTGTTTGATTGCATGTTTAAAGGTGTTTTCTTATACATATTGTATTATCATCATAATATTAAATCCAGCATTATCAAACAGCAGACAGAAGAGTTCAGCAAAGTTTTAATTTATTGATTACTATAAGATACGAGGGTAGAGTTCTATAAATGTTCTTTGGAATACATGAGCATTGTGCTGCACAAATCATGGAGTTCAGTGCATTACATTACAGTGTCTTTAGTGACTGGAGTCTAGTATTTCACCATGACAGCAATTGCAGTCATCTTCTCTAATGTGATTCTGCAGCTCTGCTATTCTGTATACCACTTCCTTATGAACAAAACAATAGGCTATAAGATATTAAATAAGCTTAAGCATAGCATGAGGAATGTTGAAATGGGGAAATTTAGTGATATATCTGTAGTGATATAACTCGGTATAAACACATTGTTTCATGATTTACAGCATCGTTTAGAGTGTTATTTGTGTCTCCTTGTAAGTGGTTCAATGTTAGCAAAATCACAAAAAATATTAAAAAAGGAAAGAAAATGAAAAAAACCCTAAATTCCAAAGATAGACCTGTACTAACATAGAGTGGTATAATTATATTGGTTTGAGTATACCAATACATTTTCCTGGGTAGACATTCTTTAATCATATATTGGAATTTTTGTTGATTTTTCTTGTTAGCAGTGGCCAAAACATGATTGAATGTAACATCTAGCTTATGCAGCAGTGCCCTGAAACAGCACTTAAACCTATCAGCTCAGCCAGCCCTCACAGTGACACACAAAATCTGAGTACAAATTTCCAGCAGCATCAAAATAACTAATAAACCTTTCACCTCTCAGGAAATTAACAGAAGATCATCAGTCAGGCAACCACTTTCTCCATCCTTCAGGATACTGCCTCATGTTACACCTTTACTTCGCAGCAATATCTTGGAGTAGTTTAGTGGTACATAGTATGAATTTAAAATGCTTTCTCTCACCGGTAGAAGTAATGGTATCTGCAATTCTTTTTTCACATAAACCTGTGTAACTACAGCCCTGTAGTTAAATATATACACATAAACCTGTGTAAGTACTTGCAGAAATCTTAATGGGTACAAAATCCATCTGCAAGTCTGTATTTTTTTTATATATATATATTATGGGGGAGGGCAAAGCACTTTATTCTAAGTCAACATTCTGTATTTTCATAGTTTTTTTAATTAAAAAACTTGATTTCTGCTGCACCACCCCCTTCCTAGCTCTCCTACTCAAGAAAGCTACTGATGTCTTTTAATTAAAAGTCTACAGGACCAAAATGTCATTAACATGGTTAAAAAAGGGAATATTCTGTGTACTACCAGAAGTAAAACGAGAAATGTTCTGAATTTGAAACTAAAAAATACTGGTAAGTTGTTAGAAATTTTAGGAAAGGTCTTAGATGTGTCTTATATTCCAATTTTCTGCCTTTTAAAGGTCTTGCATTAAGCCAGAGATTGTTTTATAATCCATATGCACGGTGCCTATTAAAATAAATGTGGCTATTTTTCTTCCAATTAAAATTTGGAAATCAATATTTCAACCTTATCTTTAAATGAAGTATGGCAAGATACGGAATCATTCCTGTGAGGTTAATTTTCACTTGAATGTCGTGAAATATTACATTGGTCTTCTGCATTAGTTCCGCCATCTATTCTGAGTTCTACTCAGTTTTCAGGCCAAATCCTGCAAGGAGTATGACCAACTCCTACTCTGCAAAAGAAAGAGAGTGAAAATAACTGAAGAGAAGTGTTTGCCTATTTGGTCGTAATGATTTCTCAGTCTGCTTCTTGCATCTTCACCCTGGGACGGCAGCCCTATATTGCTCAGCAGTGGCTTGTTGCTGCAGTCCAAGTATAAATGGTAAAGTAGCAATGAAGACAAGTAGCAATTTGATCACCTCATTGGTACGCTGTGCCATGTGTTGTTTAAGAAAGCTATGAAAGCCTGAGAAGTTGTGGAAGGCTACAATTTGTGTTTATCATTCATATTTTATGGATAACAACTTTGATTTTCAGTTGTGAAAGCAACAGCAAGTGATAGCTGGGAAGCTGTCAAAATCACTGAAGTGTTTAGCAGTGTTATTCCAGTGACTATGCTGAAGACTATCTGTGGAATTCAAAGCCATAAAACATAACTAAAGTCAGATCCCTTGCTTATCTATTTAAAATGGTTGAATTCTTTGTCTGGAGACAAATGTGAAAGAAGTAAAAAAAGAAAAGGATATCTGAAGACTTGAAATAAATTATTGTCCAATACTCTGTTACTTGACCATTTTGGCATTAAATGCCAAAATACAGAAAAAGTAACATAATGATCGAGAAATTCGTCTGAAAGAGCTTGAAAAGTCACTAGGATCATTCCTTTTCTATAAGCCGTTATCAACTGTCTGTCTAGGCAGTGTGTTCCAAAATTTACCTGTTTCAATTATTACAAAGCTTTTTGTAATGTCTGACTTGAGTCTGTCTTGCTGCAATATTAAGTGATCTACTGCTGTTTATTGTAGTCTTGTGAACGTGGAAAGCATGACCTTCCTCTTTGCAATAGTCTTTTATACCACCTGCACTGCTATGACTTTTGCTCAACTCAATCTTTCAGTCTATCTTCTTAGATAAGGAACAAGTACCGAGACTCACAGGGGTAGGGACCTGTTATCTCCTTCCTACTAAGTAATATTCATATCCTTTACACTTAAGGCACTTCTAGCTGAACTATACAGGCTCCCACAGACCAGCTGTTATAACAGAATTCTTGACAAGTTGAGAATGTTGATGTTCCCTAATCAGATAAAATTCTGCGTGAAAACTTAAGTGATTTTCCTCATGGAGTAATGCTGAATACTGAGTAGTCCTCTGAATTTATCACAGAATAATCTACTCCCAAATCAGACTGTGGGTAATCCAGGCATATTGTAATACCTCTTAACAGAGAACATAGGAGGTGCAATATCTTGAATATATCCTAGAGCTGCAGTAAATCCTCAAAGTTCAATGTGATAATGCTCTGGGCAAAACATTTCTTGGGGGGGGAAGAGAGACTGGTGGAAAATGGTGATGTAGGGGTGCTCTTTGGAACCAATTAGCTATGCAATGGGCATAAATGAAGACATGGTATAAATTGTTGTTAGTGAATAGTAGCTGGGTAAATAGTATGGAAAAGGACAAGCATTTAAGCATTACAGGGAAAAAAAAAATATTTCTTTCATAGCACAATGATGGTGCCAATAATCCCATCTAGTTTAAGAGCTTCACTGAACTCTAAGGTCTGTATAACACCAAAACAATTTAGGAGCCAGCTTCAGAGTCTGTGTGGCATGACAAGCTGTATGCCTAAAAAGATTTAACTGTCCCAGGAATACCAAAAGTAATGTAGCCAGGCTTTGAGGAGCACAAAGAATGATAATGTTGCATTACCTTCCTCTCAAAGGATTTGTTGACCACCCTGCTATAGCAATGTACTTTGCTGTTCCTTTATTTTACTGTATTATCAGATTTAACAAATTCTAGCCTATGAATTTTGCAGCTGGTGACAAATGCACTCTGCTGCAAATAGAATTTTATTTCTGCAGGAAAGTGGATATTCAGTTTTATTTTATGCAAGAAAAACGTAGAGAAAGATGAGCAAGACTTTTTAAGAGTGAGAAAGTATAATAATTGTATTGAATGAATGTCTTTCACCCTGTTCTGCCAGTCCCCCGATTTTGATTTAACTGCTAGCCTACACATAGGAGTTTTTATATTAGCTTGGGAAGATGAATAGAAAAGAAAGCCCATTTAGCACCTGGAAGCTGGAAGGAAACAGGGTGAGGAAATGCATTCTGGACCATGTCTTCAGCAAATTTCTTAACGTAGGAGGAAGAAAAGACTTGCTTATTAGTTAAAATAGGCCACTGCCACTTTGGATAATATACTCTAAAATTCCACACTGCGACATCTGTGACCTAAGGAATGTATGTTACGATTATCTGCAGAAGTTAACCACTGAATTTTTATTATGACTACATTGACAAGACCGTAGTTTTATTGTATCTGCACATATAATAAAATTGGCTGGATTGCTGAGATCTGTACTTCTAGATGAAAACCCTCTTAGAAAGCTTAACAGATTTCATACTTCAGGGCTTTATATGCAGATTCTGACACTGTTTTTTCTCATTACTTCTTCTAGCAAAGTAGCGTGCTTTGGCATAAAACTAAGTTGCTTTCCCCTCCCACCTCCTATACAAGACAACTGTACATATGATGTCTTGTAAGTATTGAACTGGTCAGAGTTACATCACTTCAATGTGGTCAGAAATTGCTGTGTGATAGGCCCAAAGGTTTCTTCTGGTACAGGCATACTGCTCTCTCCCTCTGCTAGATTCAAATTGTTAGAAATGAAAAATTTTTCCCTTATTTAGGTCAGGTGGAGTAAACAATAGCACAGAAGAAACTGTAAGTTCAAGGCCAGAATCCACTTCATGTTCAATAAATTCAGGTTTATTGTCCATTGCCAGAATTGAGGTTATAGTTTAGTA